>NC_086351.1:22411982-23011982 GCF_036324505.1 Eleginops maclovinus
CATGAAATAAAAGATCTCTCAATAAAAAGTATGTTCTTTGTCTTTCATTGGTTCCAAATGTAGCACTGGCTTCACTACGCTGTTATATTACAGAGCATGTGTTGAGATTAAGGGACCAGCAGAACACTAATCCAGCAGTTCAAGGACGTTTCTGTGACCTGCGCACTGAAGCGTTTCAATATTTTGTTGTGATTGTGCTTTTGTTTATCTTAAAAGAATGATACTGATATATGACAATGATAATGGAAATGATGATTATAGTAATTATAATGTGATGGCTATTATCATCATTATCAGTTTATATAAAAAGAGGATTTTGTCTTGTTATCTGAACATGGACTTGTAGGAATTTATTTTTTACCTTGTTATTTTCCTTTCACTCTGGAAACTGGGTGCATGTGTATGTGTATGTGTATATATCATTTTGTTTATTTGTGTGTATTTAATTAGTGATTTATCTATTTTTCTTTATCCTGCAGCTGGATGACTAACGTGACGGCTACTTTCTGTATAAACTATGCTTTCTGTCCTCCAGCTTCTACTCATTTTGTTTGTTTGTCGGATTCATAAATTGTCTGTACTAATATTGTAAATAGTAGAATTAATATGACAACAAAAAAATATCAGTCATTTCCAGCGGCAGCACTACAGCCGAGTGATGGGGGAATGGTATCAAAATGTCAAATAAATGTAGCAGTTCAAAGAGAGATGGGACAGAATACATTTTTGTGCTGAATGGAGACAAGCTGGTATATGTTCTTCATGGCTGTGCAGAGGAAGAAGAAGTTAAGCTTAGGGTGACACTTCAAAAACTAACTCAAAGCCAAGTGTCTAACCTGACTAAGAAAAGCCACAAAAAAGCAGCCGGCAATATTAAGAGGATAGCAAAAATCAGTCGAGGTCGCTATGGCTTATGTCTAGATAAACACAGACTCATACACTTTAAACAAACAAAGTCTTGGCTCTCAGAATATGAAACCCTCATTGCCATGTTCGGACTATAAATACATTTTTTTAGTAGTCTAAGTCTATTTTTTAGTATGCCTAGTAAAGGCATGATGATGACTTCAGCTCCTCTCTACTCAGCCCCTTAAATAAAAGCAGTTTTCCCATGGTGTACCTGAAGTGGGCCTTGGTGTTGCTGGGGCTGGAGGAGCGGGTCTGCACCTCCTTCTCCTGCTTCTCCCGCAGGATCCTCTCTGCCAGCAGGTAGTACGTGGCTGTGATGTGGTTGTATTTGTTGGTCTCCAGGGCGCTGAAACAACAAACAAATGGTTACAAATGGTGTCTTCACCGAGGATCTAGGACACGTTGACTTGCAGGGGGGGGGGACTGAACCACTGATAGGTAGTGCATTATTAACTCCCTTAAATAAGTAGTGTGAGATTAATGCCGGCAATGTTACGCAGCATTGCTATCCAAGGGATCCAATGTTACATTCACAGACAGCACAACTCACTCCACGATGGCCTCTCGGTCGGCGATGTCTCCCAGCACCATGCGCTGGATGATGCTGTTGTGCTCCTCCTCCGACAAGTTCTTGTGGGACACCAGGGGAGTGTTGAACTTGGTGGCTGGGGACGGGTCGACCCCCTGCAGCCAGGCGTGGCCCTCGATCTCCTCCAGTGAGGCCCGGTGCTTGGGGTCCCTCTGAAGCATGCGGTCTATCAGACTGAAGGTCATAAGGGGGGAGAAAAGGGATAAGATTACATTTTTTCTGAATCAAAAGACACAAATCCTGTAAAATGATTGGTTGTTGTCATTGGGATGTCTTTGTCGGGCCGTCGGTGATGCTGGCAGTGCAAGACAGCTGTACTTCAATGTTGCGTACCAAGTAAACCAGAGTAGTGACTCCAAGAGAACTGGAAACCCATGTTACTAGGTGTCAAATGCACACCCCTCTTGGTCCACCACCGTTTAATTGTTCCTGCAGTTTGCTTGATGGAATTTTAGTTTGAAGATATTTGGAGTTAAAATCAAAACTACAGTAAACTATATAAAATGAGTGATTTGATATGAATTCAAATTGGGAGAATATGGCACAAAAAGAGGAATCACTCAGTTGGATTTATAACTGAACAACTGATTGAAGGCCTTGAGTTGGGCTAAACTTTACTCACTAACTAAAATCTATACAGCACATCGAGATGCTGTAATAACTTCACGCTCATGAACGTGGTCAGTTGCAACATCGTTATCAATTAACCTTCACCCACTCTGTTCTAATGTAGAAACTAAATGCAATAAATGGTTTGGACTATGATGTGTTATTGAACTGCATGTCTATAACTTAAAGGCATATGCTAGATCATGCTGTGGATGCACAAAGATTATTATTAGTTATTGTTGTTGTTCAGATGCATTCAGAATGGTCGACAGGTGAATGGTAATGGAAAAGCGAGGGGAAATTAGCATTAAAATAGTCAGGGGTATTAGTTTCTCTACTCTAACAGTTGAAACAGCAGGCAGTGAAGCACCTGAGAATTAAGAAACAGGAAATGAAGGAAACTACAGGATCGTTGGGTTGGGATTGTCTCAAAGACACAGGTCATACGTCACAAATACAAGAGCTGAATCAGTGTGGCGATGTTGGCTGAGGCAGGGAGGGGAGCAAAACACACATCCCTTTAGATTAATTAGGGATGGTACAAACACTGCTAAGAAGTATGTTGATATGGCGTTGAAGCTTTAATAATGGATTCCTTGAATGTATTGTAATTAAGGATGCTCCCATGTCACATTTCTAAAGCGGGTGTAGATGCAAATGTTTTGTTTTGTTAATTACTGATGTATTATATAAATGTGGAAAGCTTGTCTTTATACAACCTTTTTTTCCCGACATCACACTACAAACACAATCAAAACCCTTTGACTTCAAAACAAGGCAACAAGAAGTAGTTTTAGGACTCATTCCTGCACCACAGCACCACCTGATTCTGATTCGTCTCATGATCAGATCCACACCTAGCATCTGGGAGTGATTGATTCTGTCTGGATTACTAAATTACAAATGTTAAGAGACCTGAGTTTTTCCCCCATAATCCTTCACTCTTCACAGGAACGGTGCAGCATCAGCAGAGGCTGTTTTGGAAACCGTATGTAGAGTGGAGCCGTGACTGACATGGTAAAAACATGAGCTGTGGACACGGTCTGAGCCCAGCAGATGGCCCACAGCTGCTTCAGCTTAGCACTTCAATCTATTCACATCCCTCCTTGGAAATACATTTATTTCCTGTGTCTAAAAATAAACAACGTGCAGGGAGAGAGAGGAGATAAGAATTGGCCTTTACGACATGAGTGGATCCAATGGTTTTCTTATACCCGTGAAATCCACTTGTTTTCCCTTAGATGGGAAGGAACAGTGGCTTCTTATCTCCAAAGAGATGTACTTTCTGCTACTGGACGAACTTTATGGTACAGTAAGTCTGGACAACAGGTTCTGAGTGAGCTAATGAAATGGTGTGATACTCAGGGATAATGTAGACAATACGTTAATAGTAGAGACATAATTTCTGGTATTTCTTGAATAATCTTCAGGTCTATCTCCTGCTTGAAAATGTACCACAGAGTGTAAGGAGCAAAGAAAGTAGCACAATGACAGCGTACTTACAGGCATGCATAAAAGAGTGGTGCAGAAACGAGTCCTAAAACTTAGCTTTCTACCACTTCCTGTTACCTATTTTTGAACGCTTCTGTGGTTACTGAAATTAGGTCTGTGATTAACACAAGATGAAGAGATGTTCAGGTGTTATTGTTCAACACAAAATAAGTCAGTATTTACCCCACTGATGAATGTCTGAAGCTTCTATGTGTCATAAAAACAGTGGTTGCCAACCAGTGACTAGCAATCGTCATCACACCGAACATTAGCCACCTTTAGCTTGTGGTTGGCTTATAGGCTAACGTTAGCAATTTACTTCTGGCAATTGCATTTATGCTTCAAGAATCACACATTAGTATTAATATAGAGGCAGATTACCCTGCTGAACAAACCGTGGGAAGTATCTTAAATGTATGGTGGCTACAAAGCTTATTTTCTGCAATATACCTAAATCCAATTGGGGAAACCCATTGCGATGTTAACTTCCAGGGTGGCCTTCCAAAACACATCATTGCACCACTGTACGTGGAGCTGGCTCACTGGTCTGCTGGGCTGTGTAAGACCTGGGCTCCAAAGCTGTCCTGATAGGCAGGCCCGTTATTCCAGAGAACTCCAAACCACTGTGTTGAATCACAGAGTTTTGGTTTCCAACCTGACTGAGATTTATCATGTTCAAAATGTTGAGGATCCTGCTAAGGTTTAGGTGCCCGACTCTGTAAGGCAGAAGTTATGATAACTGAATAATCTCTGTCCATTATCTTTATTAAAAATAAAAAATACATTTGAAGGATGCTCTACTGTACTCCAGGTAAATGACAAATCGTTTTAGTGCTGCAAACAGAAGGCCTGGGAACTCCTCTCTCTCCCATCCTCTCTCCTCTTCTATCCTCTCCTCTCCTTCATCCTCTCCTCTCCTTTTCTCTTCTCTCCTCTCTCCTTCTTTTCTACCCTCTCCTCCTCTCTTCTATCCTCCCCTCTTCTATTCTATCCTCCCCTCTTCTATCCTCCTTTTCTCTTCTATCCTCTCCTCTCTCCTCTCCTGTCGCCTAAGGAGCAGCAGGCCATGTCAGCTTCATATACTTGCTGTCCTCCAAACTGCCCTTTCCATATGTGGACTACAGAAACAGCAGGAGTGAAGTGGGACCCTCAGAGGGCTTTTGTGCTGCTAATAGGATAGAGTGTGTGCCTGACAGCCAATACTAAGGGAGAAAGCCCCAGAGTCTTATTCTAGTGTGACTAAAAAGAGGTGGCGGTGTGTGAGGGCTGTGTATGGATCGCTCACTCTTTGCAGGCGCTGGACACGTGGGCTGGTACCGAGTATTTACAGTCCATGATCATGGTGAGCGTCTCGCTGTCGTTGGCTTCCTGGAAAGGGGGCTGGCCGCATACCAACATGAACAGGATCACACCGAGACTCCAGATATCTGAGGCAGAGGGAAGCGAACAAACACTCAATCACAGCATACACACATATAGCAGCGTTCAAATTAAAGGACCACTTCAGCATTATCATTTTCTCTGGTTTTATTATTTACAGGTATGTCTTTGAGTTAAATATATATATATATATATATATATGGTATTATTGTATTCTATAAACTACAATTTTTCTCTGTGTTGGAATTCAACAGACATTGGAATGGCTGCCATACATGTAGAGATAAAGATTTAAGGAAAATGTGGAGTGGTCTCTCAATTGTTTCCGGAGCTGTATTACAGGACCAGAGCATTGTGCTTTTTCTGGAACAGTTCTTTTTGTACAATATAAAAACATTGGGATCTTTATTTGGATTATCTCAATTGAATGTACATGCTAAAAAAAAAACCAAAAATCTTTGATTTGAAGAGTTATACTTGAGTCATCCCAAATTTGGACATTTTCTGACGAAAAATGTTGTTTATCAATATAACAGCTGTTAGGGTACGTGAACTCGTTTTGATCTGTTGGATTCAGGACATTTGGTTTGGTATGCAGCATCCTTTCAGTCAATATGGGGACCAAAACAGTAGTTTATGTATGCTACATGACAATATGTCAGCATTTCAGTGCCTTAATTGTTCCAGTAAAAATAATTTATAAATGTTTATCATTTACATAAATACAAACATCTGAAAATGTTCTACAATTACAAGTCCCTACAAACTGAGCCCCTGGGGTCCACAGCTGCTGGTAGTAGTGCTCAGGTTGTGTGTGTGTGTGTGTGTGTGTGTGTGTGTGTGTGTGTGTGTGTGTGTGTGTGTGTGTGTGTGTGTGTGTGTTTACTCCTTCATGCATCTGAGTGTGAGTGGAGCCAGAGAGATGGTGAGGTGTGGAGAGGCAGAAAGCCCCAGGGACGGCAGGCGTACCACCTCACACCTGGCTCGCTCACAGCAGCAATGTTACTATGGCAACGCTCCCAGCCTCTTTAGAGAAGGAAACACACGTAACCACAATAACACGGCAGCTCTGCAAACCGATATCCGCAAAAGCATTGTCAGCTGAGAATTAGACTTCCTGTTTACCAACAAGAGAAGCTAGAATTCTGCACCGGAGATCACGGAATAAATCACTGCCTGTAAAAATTAAACAAAGGGTTTAAGATAACTTTAAAAAGAATGATTCTGCTTTGTTGTGTTTCCCTTTCCTGTACTGTGTTCTATAGGATTTTGTGCGTGTACAGGGTAACATGTTCTCTTCCATACATCCCCCCCCCCGCCTGAAACACCTCCTTTGTTTACTTCTGTAAACGAGGATGGGGCTTTGGAGCACAGAGACATGATTCAAATACCCAACAGTCTGCTTCCAGCTGTGGATCCAGTAGTTCTCTCTATCAATATATGTTCTGATTCTTGTATGATTCTGTTTCAACTAACTTGGGCTGAAAAGGTGTGCATGCAGGCTGAAACTCTTCTCTGGAGATGTCAGGAGATGCCGTGAATTAAAGTAAGAGTAGCAGAGATGAGTAAGGAAAAATCTGCTAGCCACTAGGCTAATTTAAGCTATGTAAATGGCAGCAGCTCATCAGCCCCCACAGGCACTCAACCTGAATCACTTATTTTCATTATTTTTTCTCCACTCCTCCAAAGTCTGTCAGCAGCTCTTAAATGGTGGTGGCTGCCAGGTTCCACTTTTTTTAGTCGTACTCTTTTCAAACACACACACCTCTTCTTCCGAGCATCCTCTCCTCCTCTCGATTACAGCGACACCATGATGCTTTAATTAGCGACTGTGGGATTGTCTTGGCAGCGTATCCTCCTCTACTCTGTATTCATACAATTTGCTCTGACAAATCACCGCGCAGCTTGAAACGACAGCAGCCAGAGAGCCGGTAACCTGAAGGGGCCGTGTGGAAGGAACTGGAACAGATCTCCATTTCCTCTTTGGAGTGATTCAAACTGTGGCTTTTTTTTTGGTGCCCAAATGATAAAGGCCCTTGCATCTTAAAATGGTATTACACTTCCGGCTTTGTCCTAAAAAAAGACTCAGTCCTCATCAGGAGACTCACTTTTCTCAATTGCCATGGAACTGTAGCTTATCAAAAGGTACCCAGATATTCACCCTGACTGGTCTAATGGAGATGCTAGCAATGAACACCAACATCCACAGTATCTAGCAGGCTTTATCCAGCTTTACACAGAATATCATTGAGAAAAGACTCAAAAGGATGGGAGCGTTTGTCATTATTCTCTATTTGGAAAATAACCTGTACCTCATAAAGCACAGGACGTACTTATTCAAGCAGGGAGGTCATAAAAGCTTCCTGAGCCTTAAAAAGAAATCTAAATTGGCAACAGTATTCAAGCACCAAGATAGTTATGCAAACCATGAGCCAAGTTACATTTATATCAACTCACAAAAAAAGCTTGAATATGATTTGACCGTTTTATTACAAGGCACTTCCAGATGTTTAAACACAAATCTGTGTTAATAAGAAACATGTAAATAAATGGTTGGAGAGTGGCTTAAGATTAAAATGATGCTCACTGTGGAGCAAACTCCCATCCCATTCAATAGGTTGCTTTAGACATGTGAACCTGAGCAGTTGTACTCTTTACTTGCTGTCCTCTGTGGGACGAATATAGGATTGTGTAGCATTTATTCAACTACAAATTATCTGTAAACACTGCAATGCTACACACAGGTGTTACTCTACTTTCAATACGGATTTGCAGTTTACAAACATTATTAGAGAAGAGAGTTTACTGCCTCCTATCCAAGGTTTAGTTTTTAAAATCCTGATTCCAAATGGTATCTGTAGGTAGGGTTGGGTATCGGTTAGGTTTTATCCGATACCGGTGCCTACTCGGTATTTTTGAAACGGTTCCGGTGCCGAAACGGTTCTCGAACCGGTACTTAAAAAAACGAAAACGAACACACGTTGTCAAAAACAATACCCTTTTATTTCCAGGGCCAAATTGAACACAGTATTAACTTAAATCTTTAAACAATATAAATACAAGTAACATATAGTAATCAATAAACCAATATAGAGAGGCCTGCCTGGGACTCTCTTCTATTTGTCCGACACTAGCTGCTGCCGTTGAAGTCACGTAATTTATCAAACACGGTGCATTGATCGGCTTTTAAATAAACTCCATGCACCGTCAGATGTTTCATTAAATTAGAAGTGATACCTCCCTTGCATGCTATTGCTTTAAGACATGTGTTGCATGTCGCAGAATCTGCATCCTTAGATGTGAAATGAAGCCAAACCTTGGAGCGTTTTACTTTCGGCATCTTTATTGACCCTCTCACTCAGTTCTGATCAACAAGTGTGCTGAGTAGCGGCACTGATGTCAGGTTCAACAACCTCAAGTTGATGCCGGAACACCAGGGGGCAGTATAAAAAAAAAGTCTGGCACCGAAATGAGGCACCGAAATGTTCGTTCTTATTCGGTCTCGTTACTACCGCTTATGTCGGAACCGGTGCCCTATTGGCACCGCGTTTCGGTGCCCAACCCTATCTGTACGAAACATCATGTTTTCAGTACCACATACCTCACTTATATCTCCCTCCCACCATAAAGACTGTTTCCACCACCATGTGAATGATTCTGAAGGGCTAAGAGAGAGTTTGGAGTCTCTTATAGACGTTTAAAAATCACTTTTGGTAACCTGGAGAATAAAAACCAGCTGTGTCGAGGTTAAATCCAAAGGCTGGATCGCACCTCCAGAGTCATATTACAACTTTCAGTTCAAGTCTGAAATCTATTTGGCACTGTCCCAGCTTCAAAGTGATGAGTCCCCACTGCAGAGGTCGCTACTGGGACCCACGCAGGCCAGGAGCAGGGTGATCACACATCACAGCAAACTGCCCGACCCTTGGTTTCCAATCCTGCTCCATGAGGCAATCAAGTAAATGTGGTATTATATTTCAAATCATTCTTAACATTTAAATTTTTTGCTAGCATGCCCTTTACTTTTTTTTTAATTATCCTTGAGGCCAGTTATGGACGACTACATTACACAAAGTCATTTCTGTAATGTCAAACAATGCTTGGAAAATGCCACCAGGCCCAGGTTTTGTAATTGACTTTCAGATAAAGTCATGGAAGGAAAATATTTGAGCCGTGAGTGATTTAAAATGAATAATTTCTACCTTAAAAATACAAGAAAAACCCAATATTTGCAAAGACACAGCAAAATACTAAACAAAATGATTATTTGTCCAAATATTTAATCTAATCTGCCTGTTAGTAATGTCGTCACCATCGTGAAATCAAGTGCATGTTCTCATATCCAGAGACCGAGGCACGGGTCACCCCATACGTAGTATCTGTCTCCGTCTGTCTGTCTCAGGCTTGGACTTGCTGACAGCTTACCATTTGCTCTCTCAGCCAGCGTGCCTCCTTGGCTTTCTTAATCACTCTTTCACTCACACCGTAATGCACAGGCATATCAGGTGGCCTTTTACTGCTTTTTTTAATGCTGGAAATGCATGCAAGAGATACAAGCGTCTGCTTAGTACGGACACCCAGACGTTGTTGTTCGACATGTTCAAGAATTTGTGACTGAAGAACAACGCTACATAAAAGAAGAACGGATATCATCGGGCTGAATGCTCCTGATGTTCATGGGATTTACATAAAATGACATGTAGAGTTTAAATTCTCAGTCAAAACGTTTGAGCCAATAAACAGCTGCTCAATAATGCATTGTGTACGACTGATCAAGCTCTATACAATAACATTTAACAAAATCAAACCGTTAGCAACCTGTCAGCTAAAAGCAAATAAAGCTAAATATTGGCCATTACTGTCAAACCAGCACCACAGGCCTTTTTTAAAGACTAGTTTCTACTGTGCACTAACTTAGAGGGACAGCAGGTGATAAGCGTGATAAGTGAAACCCTGATGGACCTGTTTGTCCATGAACACACCTTCAGTCTGACATGCTGAGGTATGCAACACATAGTATGAGCACACCTCGATGTGTGTAGAAAACCCTGGCACTAAAATGTGCCGACAAGGAGAGGGTCCCTGCGCTGTTTGGGACGTCCTGCATTGTTACTTTGCCGAAGACCCTGTGTCTCATTCGCCACAAGGCCTTTTATTGCACATTTTTATATTCACTATGCTTTTATTGATTATTATTATGTATTCATTTGTAATATGGTGCAACTGTCATGAAACCTCATTTGCCTCTGGGATATATTCTGATTACTCTACCAGCTCTTCTGTTTCCTTCCTACAAAAGCAAGGCTGGGCCATAGAAGGCTTTTTGTGACCCTGACCATATGACCCATCCAAGTGCTTTATATAATAGGCACAACTTTGAAGCGCTGAAACATATGTCCACAGATAGTAATAATAACAATTTGGAGTTTTGCTTTAATTGGATTTTTTTGCAGATCTCACCAGGATGTAGTGCAGTGACAAAGTACATCTACCCAAGGAATGATAAACTAGAAGCTAATGTACCCAGCGTTTATAACATCTCGCCTGTGGAGGAGAATGGAACCAGATAATAAGGCCCAGTGGAGGAAAACAGATGAGTGAGTTCTAATCAAAGCAGCCCAGAGCTGTGTGGTGGCTGCATCCTGCCTCGCCATCATCCTCTCCTGGCCCGGTCCACATGATAGAGGGATTAACTGTTCTTCCCATTTACTGGCAGCAGGTCACACAAAGCAGGTGCTGTAATTACGAGAAAGACAAGTTTCTGATGCTCTCCTGTGCTGGCGCAGAGGGCTGCTAAACATCTCTGCAGGACGTACAGGAAAGATGTTCATACGAGTCATCAACAGAGATATGTAAACAGGAAGTCAGAGGTTTTCCATCATCAAAGAGTGCCTAAGGCATAACATGTCGAACTTCTTAATACTAGAAACCCAGTCTCCCCTCAGTCTTTCTGTGATCAAAGTACTGATGGAAGTTATCCTGTTACCACTGTGATTTATTTTATGCAGAAAGACCTGGTATGTAGTTATCAATATTGCTATGAAGATGTTCTTCTCTTAACTCTTTCACTTTAATATCTCTAAGAACACACATCTGTTTAAAGCCTGGCAGACAGAAAGGGCTAAACTCCCTACTGATGGCCATAAGAGAACCAAAAGTGAGCCTGTCCGTGGCCTGGGCTGCAAGCATGAGGCATCACATTCATCCTCACAGCATTTAATGGCTCTGGCCAGAACATCACAAACCCCGCAAGAGCATGTGCAACCCTTCACTAAATTGCTCTGTGATGCACACACATTACCAGAGAGCTCTCTCAACACAACAACTGCTGCACAGCACAACCAAAAGTACAAGCAGCGCATAAGAACATCACATTCAGGACAGCTCCCTGGCAGAGAGTATAGTGTTAGGCCTGCTAGAGCTTCCCCTTAATTTGATCTAACGTTTGTCAATTTAAAAAGTCTTAGTCGAGCAATACTGATTAGTCTATCAGTCTGTGTTTTGGCCAGAAAAACCCTAAAACTTATACGGGAGCTGAGCCAGGTCCTTGAGTGTATTAGGTTGGGCAGGCACTCCAAAGTGAGGGATCATTTTGAGTGTGTTAACAAAACCCAAAAAAGTTGACATGCATAACTCTGCAGGCAAAAAATTGGCCTATCATACCTCAGAGATGACGGATGAGCTGAAGCATGTTAGTAGCCTATCCTAAAAGAAAGAAAGGAAAGCAGCAGGAGATATCCATGCTGATGGCTATTTGTGAAGAAGAGTAGGCAGGAGAAGGGAGCAGTGAAATGAAGATTAACTTGGGGGACAAAACAACGACACCACTAGCATGGTGGAAATAAATGAGGAAGGGTACCCTAAGCTTTCCAGAGCGGCAATGCACGCGCACTCCATCCCTTCCACATCCACGTGCATCTTCTCAAAAGCTGGTTGATTGTGAGCAGGACTCTAAAGCCCCAACAACGCAGACAAATATGTGTTCCTTTCTCATAATATAAGAAGACTGGGATCGGAGGGAAAAAATCAGAAGTGAATGAGCGCGACTCTGACAGTAATCTAGCATATATACGTATATATATATTTATCTATTTATCTATATGATAAACATAGGTAGTAACATTAGAAGCTAGGACAATTTGAATTTAGTTTGACCAAAATTTGTGCTAATGTTACATTTTTCTTGTTTTCATTTTTGATTAACATTTTTTCCTTCCATTAGTTTTTTGCTATATTTAAATAATACAAAAATGTTTAGTTCCACTTTAGTTTTTTGTTAAATTATCATTTGTTTAGGTATTGTTAAAAATAAGTTAATAAGTTGTGTGATGTGTTATACTGTGTTGACAGAATAAATGAACGAAATGTTCAGTCGGTGTCCTTGCTTCTTGTTCCGACACACATTGAGAATAATAACCAGTGCTATTAGCATTAGCGCTAATGAACAGAATGCCCTGTCCAGTGTACTGTGAAACATATGCGCTACGATCTTTTTAAATGTAGATTTATATTTTAAAAGATCATTATTACCGTTTTAAATATCACATTTTATAACTCATCGCTTGGGCTGGAGACTTCTGGTCGAGTAGGAAAAGCTCTGCTCTACAGCAGCCCTATGCTCAGCTCCATATAAGTATAGATAGCTGCGTGCAGACTGAGACCATCAAATATAATGAGAGCAGGGTGGCAGACTGCCTCTTCGCACAAGCAGGGCAGACTACACATTCATAGAATGGAAAAGGCTCATCACAGAACTAAAAAATAGTACAAGAAGAATCCCTGTTTTCCGATGCTGACCATAACAGAACAGAGGGACTAGCCAAAAGAAGATCTGAAGTGTTAGCAACTACTTGAACCATCACAAGTACTGTGCAATTTTTACCCACTGTTTCAACTTAATATCCTAATTTTAAGAATGTTGGTTTGTTATTCACAATAGTGTTAACACGGTACCAAAACTATGAAAACATAGAGTAAAGTAATGGAATAATAGAGGAGAGTCTTATCTTGTATTTACAACAAGAATGAGAAACGTCACGGTTCATGCTACAAGTCAATACAAATAAGAAACTTCTGGAAGAGACCCTGGAGCAGTGACACTTCCCATCATCCAGCAGTCCATTCAGACCCTCCTCATGTCTCCTGAAATTCCCTCCATCATTTAGCTCTAAATTTAAGTTAAGCTTTCAGTCCCTTCTTATGGTGACGCAACGATTTTCCTCAATTATAGACAAGTGCACTACTTCCTGCACTGTCAGGACTATTCTTACCAAATAAAAGTTCTTAGTATAATTGGGTGGTGTGTGTGTGTGTGTGTGTGTGTGTGTGTGTGTGTGTGTGTGTGTGTGTGTGTGTGTGTGTGTACGTACACAGTTTCCTCATTGCCTGTGCCTCAGAAGTTGGCGAGAAGTGTAACCACAAAAGGGGAAGCAAATAAAACCTAATTGAGAGCCTTTGAAGGTTTTTTCTATGCGTATTAACAATCCTCTGATCACTACTACTCATTTACCAGACACATATTGGTGCAGCAGTAACACCACACGGGCCGGAGAAACCACCTCAACTCGGCACACCTCATCGTCCCATTCAAGACCTGGACCTTGGTCCCATGTTAGGCCATCATTTAAGCTACCAATACGGTAGATATCATATCAGTATGGAAGGACACACAATCTGTTTGTCTGCACTCTGTCAAACCCCAGAGAAAATCAATGAGCCAGTTAATTTAGAGCAACAGGACACCCATAAAACATCAGTGCTAAAAGAGCTGAGCTGGTAGTACACGGCCACTGGCCGCCTGCAAAATGACCAGTGTCAATGTCTGTTAGCATCATAGCGCTTCACACAGCTTGATTTAAAAAACAAGTCCAACTCATACGCTGTTGCACAGGGGTCTGGCGTATGTTTGCTGTTTGACGTGTAGGCCATCAAAAACAAAACAAAGCATGGCCAACAGAAGTAGTAGTCAGGCTCTGGAAGCAAACTAGCAGACAAAAATGTGTCAAACAGGTGCTAACTACTCCACTGTGCTGAAGCTGGCTTCAATATGACTTGGATAATGCCAGAAGCCTGTTTTTTAACACAGTGACATGCTGTTAGTGCTACACATTACAAGTCTGCTCCATCCAACTTCAAATAAGCTATGAATCATTACAGATAAAAAACAACCACGACTGTCTCTGTGTGGACGCATACGACTACAAAATGGGATTACACAAAAAACTAGTTAAAGAGTATACTATTAAGCACTTTGTGGGGGGTGGGTTTCCATTACCTGTAGTGTGTTATGTAGGTTTCGTTGCATGTAAATGGTCTGCAAAGGCTAAAATCCAAAGGTCTCTCCAGAGGGAGTTTCTCTCCCACACACTGTAACGAAACATCTGGATTGGACCCCTTTGTTTACCTTCGCAACACAATGACATCATTAAGTAACGTGATCACCTCTTAACTGAGCCGGGCAGCTAACCAATCAGAGCAGAATGGGCTCTGGTTTCAGACAGAGGTGTTGCAACACCAGCAGTATTAGAATAATAAAGAACATTAAAGAATTTAAACATGTCAAAGTAAAAGGCACAAATACGAACCTGAATTGAGCTTAATAGGGCCCCTTCAACAATCCGGTCTGGTGGTACTGCACCCCATCTATTATTATTTTCTAAATAACACACTGACTTCACTTTTGCATCATTCATCAGCCTATATTTTTTGCATACCTACGGCTGGAGCATCGTATTCATCACCCAGCAGTATTTCCGGGGCGGAGTATGCCAGAGATCCACAACTGGTCGTCAGCTTTTTCCCCGGTTGAAACTTGTTGCTGAATCCAAAGTCGGTGAGCTTGACGAGCCCTTGCTTCTCAAAGAACACCACGTTCTCTGGCTTAAGATCCCTGTGCACCACATGCAGCCGATGGCAGTAGGAGATAGCATGGACAATCTGGGCGAAATATTTCTTAGCAAGATCTTCATTCAGACCTTCCTCATGTTTCATGATGTAGTCAAACATATCCCCACCATCCCCTAGCTCCAAGATGAGGTAAAGCTTAGTCTGAGTATCTATCACTTCATACAGGCGCACAATGTTGGGGTGCTGGACCAGCTTCATGCAGCGGACTTCCTGGAAGAGGTGGCCTGTAGCAACGGTGTCTAGCTTAGTCTTGTCGATCACCTTCACTGCCACTTTCTCCCCAGTGAAGACATGGCGTGCCAGCTTGACCACGGCAAAGTGGCCACGGCCCAGCGTCTTGTCCAGGTCATATAGCCCAGCAATCTTGCCATCATAGCCTCGCTTGAAGCCTGCCATAGTTGGAGAGGGGGATGGGGAGAGGAGAGTCCCCCCTTTAGGCCGGGTCAGGTCGGCTGAGTTGTGTGGATCCAGCTTAGTTCAGTTCATCGAACGTGGAGGGAAAAAGCCATGGCTCCAGCTTCCTAAAAGAAATGAAATGACAACAGTTTCGATAAACAATGACTACATACTTAAAGGCAAAGCTGGCAATTAAACTGAAAAGGAGTCCAAATGTTAATGTTCAGCTCACTGAAAGATTTTAATTATAATATGAATGCAGCAGACCCTCCCTTTCACTGAGCAGAGTAATGTTATTGTGATCATATGCATCTGTCATGTTTTCACAGAATGGCTGCCACACTAACGTTAGCTCATTAATCCTGCCTGCTGTATCGTGCTGCTGCAATTAACCACGTTGTACTTTCCTAAACTACAAACATAGGCTTCCAATTGTCCAATGTACAGGCAGGTATTTGTTTCCAGCAGAGTTTCATAGACTAGCGTTAGTAGAAGTCAGCTGCATGACGGGCCCGGGCCGCCGGTAGCACACGTTAGCCTGACGTTACATGGGCTAGCTCGTTGTGCATTGATTAATCAACGGTAGCTCACTGTGTGACTAACGTTGACTGCTTTTTAACGTTAGAAGATCGCCTTTATTCACCACAAAGCCAAAGTTATGTATACAAAAATATATTTAGCTAGCTGTGGAAGAAGGGACTGGCCACACAGGTACACAGGTATCACACAGCTATCCGTAGTACTTAGCATGTAGCAAGCTAAAGTTACTCGCTCAGCTTACCTCTCCAGCTTCCCTTCAGTAAACATAAAGCCCCTGGTCCGGTCTCTACCGGGTATCCTGGGTCCTTTGGGTGCTCTCTACAGAAGCTTGTTACGAATGATGAGAGAAGACGAAGGGTTGACCGTGGCACTCAGAAGGTGCCTATGCCCAGGGTTCATGTGTAAAAAGATGCATAGCTGGCAGCGGCAGCCTGATCGGTGTATCCTTCCAGCCGACTGGGGCTGTGGTGATGCCTTCACGGGGTGGAAAATAGTGTCGACATTTTTACAACCGTCATACCCTGGACCAAAACAAATTATTTCCACTGTTGATATGCATCACATATGTTGAATAGATTAATCAAATCATAAAAGACCTTTACAATTTTAACATTGAATCCAACACAAGTTGGACTTTTTCAGAAAAAAATAAAGCGAGAGAAAATATTTGTCTTGTTATTGTTCAAATGAAAAGCGCTTTTCGGCGGGACAATTTGTAGACATTCATTCAGGTCCTTACAAGGAACACTGGAAAGCAACACGAGAGCATCGCCAACCGCATTCTGCTCTGACGTCAAACAGAAACGGTTGCTGAAACATCATTCCATATTTACTCAACAACACATTATTTGCGGTAGAATTTGTATTTAATTAATAAAGTAATGGTTTGTAGCCTTAATGAAAGTCAGTTTTGCATTATTGTGTTTTGAGATAAGCAAAACACAATAATGTGTTAATTAATATCACTCAAATACCTTATTATTGAATTGCAGCCCATAAGAAAAACATTCCTTAAGTATTTTGGTTTTATTCTGCAATTTCTACATATCATACGGACAGTGTTGCTTGGTCTTCCCCAAACAAAGCGTGTAGTGACATCTAGTGAGAGGAATAGGATATGTTTTTCGATTTTTCCTTAATCACTTTTTGCATGACATGATTCGTATCTAATTGTTCTGTAATATATTTATCTTTGAACTTGACCCTCAAGGTGTTTTAGACAGTATATAAGATTGATTATAGTCGTCCAACAGCTACAAATACTTGATTTAATTCAAGTAACAGCATTTGATTAATTGACTGATCTCTGCATTTAAGTGTATTTTAATAAACGTCTCTAAAACACACAAACCACCCTAGCTGATGGTACAAACACGTTTAATTAGACAACCTGCAACTGTAGTGTGGTTTTGCTACGTTTCTTTTTCATGAAAAATATGCACAACATGCGTTATCACTGGCACCCTCGGAGTGTCATCGCGAGACCTGACCGCGGGATTTTCTCGGCGGTATCCAGGCATCTGCTGCCTCTCTCTGTGACAGCTAGCTTCAGTAAGCTAGCTTCAATCGCCTCAGTAGCTTAGTAGGTTAGCTCAGAAGCTTCAGGAGCCTGTAAACACCAGCACAGAGCACCGAGTGAGTGGACACGCTGTCCTCTCACCTGATAGTGTCCACACGCTATCTGTGTGTGTCACTGCAGCAGAGCCGGAGGTAAGGATCTGTGTAACCTGTGTGTGTGTGTGTGTGTGTGTGTGTGTGTGTGTGTGTGTGTGTGTGTGTGTGTGTGTGTGTGTGTGTGTGTGTGTGTGTGTGCTGTTAGCCCGGGCTCTGCCTTTCCAGCTGTGTATCTTCCAGTGCACATAGTTATAGTTTAGCATATGCTAACACATGAATTATGTAATACATGTATATGTGCTTTGGCTGTTGCTGTTAATATCAAAACCTATGAATATCATTTAAAAATGTATTTACCAAATGAATGGTTAAGTGAATGAATGAGTCTATACAGCTCAGCTCAGAAGAACCTCTGTTCACAGTGTTAGCATGTATATAATGCATGGAAATAAATACTATCTATCTTTATTGTATAGTATGGAACTATATTACAATGTGTTTTTTGAGGATTAAAGGCAGACCTTATTAACATAATCTTTTTCTCAAAAAAGATTATGTTCTTCAGTGATATTCTGATCATCAATTTGATAATAGCACATCCTATGTATTCTGTGATCTTTACTGTAAACAATGTAGTTAACCCCACAGCCACCATTCAGTAGATGCACCTGTCTCCCTGCATCTGCATCCTTAGTATGCTACATCATTAACATGTGATGGTGGGCACACATTTAAAGCGTCATCTCACTGTGTGCTGTGAAAATGAAAATACCACAAGGCTGCCTATGTGTTATTTGTGGTCCATCAACTCCCAGACCAGAAGTTATTTCATGTGTTCTGCAGGCTCTCTAATACAAGAAGAGTTATGGAAAATGCAATGAAATATTCTAAAAATACTATATATTCATTAAATATTGCCCCTGCATTCAAATGTAGTTGTTGACCCCGACATTTAAAAGAGTGTTCACATGCATCGGCTGATCTGCATCTGACTGTTTCTGATATGCAGGATCCAGCATATTGATTGGCTGCACCGGCTCAGTTTACAAAGTATTTGCTGTTTTTCATCACAGACCTCACATTTCTTTAGTACAACATTTTTAGTTTTCCCTTTTCTTTCCTCTGTGTGAGAGGACATGTTCTTCAGGGTCCTAGGGTGCAGACCCGTAGCTCTCCCCATTATTCTGTCTCCTTTAACTGCATTTCTGCTCTGATTCAAAGCCATTATTTCCTACATTTCACAAAACTGACAGGCTGCTCTGTGCAGGAAGATATGAGTTTGCAGGCTTACTTTTAAATCTAGTTTAGGGTCCAACCAACAAATCTTGATGCGGAATTCAAAACTTGTTTAAGTTTATTGAATTATCTGATATGATTATATATATTATCTAGAGTTATTTTGAACGTAATGATAGTTTCAAGCTTTTGGTCTAAAGATTAATGTTTCTTATAATTTAAAGTTATAAACGCACTGTGATTACATTCATTTTGGATTAGGGTAGAGGGAGTAAGGGAAATAAACTAAATATGAACAAGATGGAAATAAGGGATCGTTTGTTATAGTTTATCACACATTTCTGGCAAATTGTTTTATCAAGCAGGTTGTATTTTAAATGCTGCTCACTCCAGTCACATGGTTAAGACTGTGTGGAGTAATAACATCATTTGATAAAACAGCATTCTTTAAGGACGGTCACTTTATTAATTCTTCATTGTCGACAGCTGCTATCACACGCGACTGATAAATTCAGGTCCGAGCGGAGAGCCACTGCTCAAACTCAGAATATATATCAATATAAGATGTAAATATGTTCATTAAATGGGATGTACCAATTGCAAATGTCTCAGACAATACTGATGACTTGGACCGCTTAATGTTGCTCTGACAGCTGAGCTGGATTAAGTGAAAATGACCTATGGCCTTCAGATGGTGTCCATCATTATTTGACGAAGACAAAGTATGGACCTGTAGAGCAGGCACTAACTTAAGAGCACATACTGAGAAATAGAATATGGATATGAGACCCAGTATCTTAGTGAACATGTGTTTATATTTGGAACTGCTCCGACAATTTTTCTTCTCGGCCAGTGTCTTGGCTCGCTACTTCACGCTGCTGATGTAATACAAAGCTCTGTGTCTGCAAGGTCACTTTAAATAACTACAGAGAGCAGAGTCAGTGAGTGCTCTCTGAAGTGTTTCAGAACAGCTCACAGGTCTAGAGCTCTGTTTGCAGACGGTTATATGTGCTTTCTTGCAGCTGCTTTGACAATAGATGATACAGAGCCCCTACTACCTGGTTAAAAAAGTGAATATGCTTTGGTCAGCCCAAAACTGAAGCAGCATCGTCATTTTGAACTATTCTAAGTCGATGATCACGTTGTTCTGGTTCCTGTTTTTCTTGGGGCACCTCTTGACAGCTTTTTATATATTTTAAGCGGTCTTTTGTGTATTTTCAGTTGACATTGTCCTTTCTTCTCTGCAGCAGCTGACTAGTGCTGCATTTAATTTGTGCATGCCCATGTGCATTCACTGAGACACCTGAGTGTCTTCACAGGGAGTGATCCTGTTGCTTGTGACATATTGTACTTGTTGGGATGTTAAAAATAGTCAAGGGATTCTGCAGAACAACGGCAGCATGCAAAAAACAGGACGATAGGAAAAAGAAAGTGAGAGAACATGAAACAAAGCAACATTAGGAATCAGAAAGTGGTTTATTGCCAAGCATGTTTACACAAACAAGGAATTTGCACAGTGTTTCATAAATGAACACAGTATGAAATGTTTATTCTTATTCTCATTGTGTGTATTTTCATGTGGACTCTGTGTTTCCTTCTTATTCTGTTGCTGCAAAAAAATATTTAAAAAACAAAAAGAGGCCCAATTATGCTTTTTGGGGTTTTCCCGTTCCTGTAGTGGGTTATATAGGGTTTTTTTGCATGTAAATGGTCTGCAAAGGCAAAAATCGCTGTGTTCCCTCAAAAGGGAGTTTCTCTCCCACACACTCCCCCTCCCCCCTGCCTGAAACGCATCCTTTGTTTTACTTCAGAATATAATGACATGACTATGTAAAACTTGTGCTTCCATTGGCTAGCGCTCCAAGACATTGTACGTGATAGGCTAAGGCAGGGGTGCCCAACCAGTCGACGGCGGGCTGAGTTCCAGTCGATCGTGAGAAAATGTGAGTAGGCTATCCTCCTACTGTTGTGTAAAATAGGCCTACATTAAAACTTCCAACTTAAAACATCTTAAATAGGCACAATGAACTGCTTATCGCAGGACCAGTGTGTAGATTTGTACAGCTGTAGTAAGGTAGATCAGGCATAATCAAAGGAAAAATCTCACGCGCTTCTTTCTATCTGCGCGCGCAGGGTATGGTTGCTAGGTTCTAACTAAGGACTCGAAAGGGTGCGAGAAGCTTGACTAGAGCGAGTGGATACTACCATGGCGGCAGAAGCGAAAACATCTAAAGCATTTTCATTCAGAGTGGGAGGAGGATTATTTTTTCGTGTATTCCAATGCCAAGTCCATCTGTTTTATCTGCAATCTGTGGCTTTACCAAAGAAAGGGAATTTGGAGCCGCATTTGAAGACGGTCCACAAGAGCTACGATACAAACTGCCCAGCTAAATCACCACTGCTCGCCCGAAAAGTCAAGGGATTAAAAAGTCAGCTAGCAGCACAACAGTCCATTTTTACCAGGCCCAATACCAAGAGGAAGGCTGCAACCATAGCTTCTTATCGTGTACTATGACGTGTTCTTGTAAAAGGAAAGAAATCTTTCAAGGATGGTGAGATTGTGAAAGAAGCGTTCATGGAAGCCGCAGATGCGCTTTTTGCCGATTTAAAAAATCTAAAGTAGATTGTGTCTGCTATTCAGGATGTGCAGCTATCAATAAATTCTGTTACACGGCGATGCGAGGGAATGGCGGAGGATGTTGAACAGCAATTGAGGAATGATGTTGACACATGTGAGTGTTTTTCTCTGCAATTCGATGAATCCACTGATGCTGTGGATATGATGATCAAGTGCAAAGCATCTTGTCAGAATTTGACAGGCGCTTTACTGACTTTGCATCCATTGAGCCTGTTGTCAGTTTTCTCAGTTTTTCATTTGGGGAAAATATAGATGTGGATTGTATAACGTCCAAAGTGGCATCACTCTTTAACCTGGATAGCGGTGCTATTGAGAATGAGATCCTCACACTAAATAATGACATTGAGCTCAAATCAAGAGACCTGACACAAATGTCCAATTCTGGAATCTAATGCAGAAAGAGAAGTACCCCAACCTCATCTTATCTAGAGTTATTTTGAACGTAATGATAGTTTCAAGCTTTTGGTCTAAAGATTAATGTTTCTTATAATTTAAAGTTATAAACGCACTGTGATTACATTCATTTTGGATTAGGGTAGAGGGAGTAAGGGAAATAAACTAAATATGAACAAGATGGAAATAAGGGATCGTTTGTTATAGTTTATCACACATTTCTGGCAAATTGTTTTATCAAGCAGGTTGTATTTTAAATGCTGCTCACTCCAGTCACATGGTTAAGACTGTGTGGAGTAATAACATCATTTGATAAAACAGCATTCTTTAAGGACGGTCACTTTATTAATTCTTCATTGTCGACAGCTGCTATCACACGCGACTGATAAATTCAGGTCCGAGCGGAGAGCCACTGCTCAAACTCAGAATATATATCAATATAAGATGTAAATATGTTCATTAAATGGGATGTACCAATTGCAAATGTCTCAGACAATACTGATGACTTGGACCGCTTAATGTTGCTCTGACAGCTGAGCTGGATTAAGTGAAAATGACCTATGGCCTTCAGATGGTGTCCATCATTATTTGACGAAGACAAAGTATGGACCTGTAGAGCAGGCACTAACTTAAGAGCACATACTGAGAAATAGAATATGGATATGAGACCCAGTATCTTAGTGAACATGTGTTTATATTTGGAACTGCTCCGACAATTTTTCTTCTCGGCCAGTGTCTTGGCTCGCTACTTCACGCTGCTGATGTAATACAAAGCTCTGTGTCTGCAAGGTCACTTTAAATAACTACAGAGAGCAGAGTCAGTGAGTGCTCTCTGAAGTGTTTCAGAACAGCTCACAGGTCTAGAGCTCTGTTTGCAGACGGTTATATGTGCTTTCTTGCAGCTGCTTTGACAATAGATGATACAGAGCCCCTACTACCTGGTTAAAAAAGTGAATATGCTTTGGTCAGCCCAAAACTGAAGCAGCATCGTCATTTTGAACTATTCTAAGTCGATGATCACGTTGTTCTGGTTCCTGTTTTTCTTGGGGCACCTCTTGACAGCTTTTTATATATTTTAAGCGGTCTTTTGTGTATTTTCAGTTGACATTGTCCTTTCTTCTCTGCAGCAGCTGACTAGTGCTGCATTTAATTTGTGCATGCCCATGTGCATTCACTGAGACACCTGAGTGTCTTCACAGGGAGTGATCCTGTTGCTTGTGACATATTGTACTTGTTGGGATGTTAAAAATAGTCAAGGGATTCTGCAGAACAACGGCAGCATGCAAAAAACAGGACGATAGGAAAAAGAAAGTGAGAGAACATGAAACAAAGCAACATTAGGAATCAGAAAGTGGTTTATTGCCAAGCATGTTTACACAAACAAGGAATTTGCACAGTGTTTCATAAATGAACACAGTATGAAATGTTTATTCTTATTCTCATTGTGTGTATTTTCATGTGGACTCTGTGTTTCCTTCTTATTCTGTTGCTGCAAAAAAATATTTAAAAAACAAAAAGAGGCCCAATTATGCTTTTTGGGGTTTTCCCGTTCCTGTAGTGGGTTATATAGGGTTTTTTTGCATGTAAATGGTCTGCAAAGGCAAAAATCGCTGTGTTCCCTCAAAAGGGAGTTTCTCTCCCACACACTCCCCCTCCCCCCTGCCTGAAACGCATCCTTTGTTTTACTTCAGAATATAATGACATGACTATGTAAAACTTGTGCTTCCATTGGCTAGCGCTCCAAGACATTGTACGTGATAGGCTAAGGCAGGGGTGCCCAACCAGTCGACGGCGGGCTGAGTTCCAGTCGATCGTGAGAAAATGTGAGTAGGCTATCCTCCTACTGTTGTGTAAAATAGGCCTACATTAAAACTTCCAACTTAAAACATCTTAAATAGGCACAATGAACTGCTTATCGCAGGACCAGTGTGTAGATTTGTACAGCTATAGTAAGGTAGATCAGGCATAATCAAAGGAAAAATCTCACGCGCTTCTTTCTATCTGCGCGCGCAGGGTATGGTTGCTAGGTTCTAACTAAGGACTCGAAAGGGTGCGAGAAGCTTGACTAGAGCGAGTGGATACTACCATGGCGGCAGAAGCGAAAACATCTAAAGCATTTTCATTCAGAGTGGGAGGAGGATTATTTTTTCGTGTATTCCAATGCCAAGTCCATCTGTTTTATCTGCAATCTGTGGCTTTACCAAAGAAAGGGAATTTGGAGCCGCATTTGAAGACGGTCCACAAGAGCTACGATACAAACTGCCCAGCTAAATCACCACTGCTCGCCCGAAAAGTCAAGGGATTAAAAAGTCAGCTAGCAGCACAACAGTCCATTTTTACCAGGCCCAATACCAAGAGGAAGGCTGCAACCATAGCTTCTTATCGTGTACTATGACGTGTTCTTGTAAAAGGAAAGAAATCTTTCAAGGATGGTGAGATTGTGAAAGAAGCGTTCATGGAAGCCGCAGATGCGCTTTTTGCCGATTTAAAAAATCTAAAGTAGATTGTGTCTGCTATTCAGGATGTGCAGCTATCAATAAATTCTGTTACACGGCGATGCGAGGGAATGGCGGAGGATGTTGAACAGCAATTGAGGAATGATGTTGACACATGTGAGTGTTTTTCTCTGCAATTCGATGAATCCACTGATGCTGTGGATGTGGCTCAGATATGTGTGTTCATTAGAATGGTTTTCGACAATATGAGTGTAAAAGAAGAGCTGCTGACCACTTTGCCTTTGAAAGGGCACACAAGAGGCACAGATATTTTTCAGGTTTTTATGGAATTCGTTAGTAAGAGCAAGTTGCCCCTCTTCAATTAAAGAATTTCTGAAACGTTCAAACCATGCTGAATGCACAGCTAGAAGACAATCAGTGACTCTTGGATTTAGCCTTTCTTACTGATCTGACTGACAAGCTCAATAACTTGAATCTAGAGCTGCAGGGTAAGAACAAGCACATCATCAACATGATCAGCTCCGAGAACACCTTTAAAAGCAAGTTGCAGCTGCTATCAAGCAGGTTGCAACAGTGTGATCTGCAGAACTTTCCACACATGGACACAGAACTTAAGCGTCAGGGCAAAGACTGTGTGGAGCTTGAGAGTGCACGATGATGATATGATGATCAAGTGCAAAGCATCTTGTCAGAATTTGACAGGCGCTTTACTGACTTTGCATCCATTGAGCCTGTTGTCAGTTTTCTCAGTTTTTCATTTGGGGAAAATATAGATGTGGATTGTATAACGTCCAAAGTGGCATCACTCTTTAACCTGGATAGCGGTGCTATTGAGAATGAGATCCTCACACTAAATAATGACATTGAGCTCAAATCAAGAGACCTGACACAAATGTCCAATTCTGGAATCTAATGCAGAAAGAGAAGTACCCCAACCTCAGACAAACTGCAAAGAATTTGAGTGCACTTTTTGGATCAACATATTTGTGTGAGTCTGCCTTTTCACATATGAGAATCATTAAGTCAAAATACAGATCCACCATGACTGATGACCACCTTGCGGCCTGCTTACGGCTGGCACTCAGCTCCTACTGTCCGGACTATGAGAGACTAGCTTCCTCTTCTCAGTGCCAGAAGTCCCACTAAGGAAGAGAACCACTTTTCCAACTTAAATTAGGCATTGTATTAATTGGGTTGTATGTGTGTTGTTACGGACCAGTCCTAGGCCTACTTGTGCTTATTCTTTGCACGGCGTACATTTACTTCAATAAATGTATTATTATTGTTAAAACTTGATCTTTGTGTCAGAACATTGTGTTATTATATAGGTGCACAATTAATTGTGGCTACGCTATGGCTTTCGATATGGCTTGGTAGATCTCGACACACTATCAACTTTAAAAGTAGATCTTGGTTCAAAAAAGGTTGGGCACCTCTGGGCTAAGGGGCAGGACATCTTTAAGCGGTTGACCAATCACAACAGAGTTTACCACCTAACCAATCAGAGCAGACAAAGAGGGGCTGCAGCACAGGCAGTATGAGAAAAATAAAGAGCTTTTTGAACATTAAGCAAAAAATACAAATATTAACCTGAAAATTAGCATAATATGTCCTCTAACATTAGAAAACATAATTGTAATTTAAAGAAAAAAGGATAGGACATGAAAGCAATTCTTTCAATAGTGTAAGGCAGCAACGTGAAACACAATAAAGGTGAGTGAAAGGAAAAAGTGAGAGCCCTAAGAGTTGGAAAGTGACCCAAGAGAGAGATGGATAGCAGGTGACTGGCATAACTGTGGGAGTTTAGTTCAGTTCTGCTAAGAACCTATAAATGCATCCGCCTAAACTCCTGTCTTGGTTTGACCTGATTTAATTGAGTAAATTGAAACTCTGAAACTCTGCCAAAAGGCCAGTTT
The DNA here is from genome assembly GCF_036324505.1 of Eleginops maclovinus. Taxonomy (NCBI): domain Eukaryota; kingdom Metazoa; phylum Chordata; class Actinopteri; order Perciformes; family Eleginopidae; genus Eleginops; species Eleginops maclovinus. The sequence goes on from NC_086351.1 coordinate 22,438,056, forward strand.
CAGAGAGGGAAATATTTCTAAATCACATTTTGTCACACATTGGATGTAACCAAAACACAGAGTTGAAGTCGTCCCTTTCTGTCAGCTGTGTCATGCACTTGGAATAATGAGGCAAAATATGGCAAGTAATAAATGAATGCTTTGCTGTAAGTTGTTAAGTTAGCCATCCGATTGGTTTATAGCAATACTAGTTGCCCCAGGTTTGCAGGCAGCTGCTCTCCGTTAACTCTGGGTCTGATTTAGTGTCTCTCAATGACTCACTTGTTCTCTCAGTATGCAGATGAGTAGAGTCGTGTAGAAATACTCTGGTTCTTCTCTCTGTGCCTCCTCGCAACATGTCATGACATTTTCAGGAAGGGTGACAGGGTGAGGTTAGGAAAATGTCTCATTTGTCCGCCAGAGTAAACAACCTCTATTCCCAAATTGGTGAGTGGAAATCTGCTCTCATAAATCACTGTGCGGTATCAATTACATAAAGAGCACTGCAGCCTCATAGGCTTGACTATTGTTTATTTTTTAAGTCTTTTGTGTCTCCTGCTCTGATAATCACATGATTATTTACAGTAATCATGACTTGTCTTTGTGATTGTTAATCCTAACTTTACGTTCTTTCTTCTTTTACCTCCCTAGCTTTCTCCTCACCTATCCTACCATTTTTATGGTCAACCCCTGCTCCACCATCTTCTGCCTTCTTTTCTCCCTTCCCTAAGTGGCTGTCTGTCGGCAGATGTCTCGTCACTTCCCTCTGAGGTCGGAGGCCAGTTGGCGAGGTGAGGTAGGTGGCCAGAAGAAGTGATGCGGGCTTCAGTGACAGGCTGCAAGATGAGCGTGGGTGCACTCCTTAACGGGCTGCTGGTCTCTGTAGTCGCAGCTCTTCTTTGGAAGTATTCCAAGCTGAGTGAGCACGCCGCCCTGCTGGAGGAAGAGCTGCACATGACCCAGCAGTCCCAGGAGATCTCCCAGGCCCGCATCGACTACCATGTTGCCCTTCAGGCTCTTCAGGAACACGGCACCCGCATGGTCTGCACCGGCAAGATGCACACCGATCGCGTCTGCCGTTTTGACTACCTCTGCTACAGCTCTGAGGCAGAGGAGTTTGTGTTCTTCCACTCCAATTCCTCTGTCATGTTGCCAAACCTGGGTTCGAGGCGCTTCCAGCCGGCCCTACTGGACTTGTCCTCAGTGGAGGATCACAACACCCAGTACTTCAACTTCTTAGAGCTCCCAGCTGCTGCTTTAAAGTTCATGCCTAAGCCCGTGTTTGTACCGGATGTGACTCTGATTCTAAACAGATTCAATCCAGACAACCTAATGCATGTGTTTCACGATGACCTGATCCCAGCATTCTACACTATGAAACAGTATTCGGACTTAGATGACGAGGCGCGTTTGGTCTTTATGGAGGGCTGGGGTGAAGGCCCACATTTTGACCTCTACCGACTTCTCAGCAGCAAGCAGCCACTGCTCAAAGAACAACTCAAGAACTTTGGCAAGCTCATATGTTTCACTAAATCCTACGTTGGCTTGTCCAAGATGACCACCTGGTACCAGTACGGGTTTGTTCAACCACAGGGGCCCAAAGCCAACATGTTGGTCTCAGGAAATGAGATCCGGCAGTTCGCAAGTGTTCTGATGGACAAAATGAACATCACAACGGTGGAGGAAATGGAAAAGGATGGAGGCAGTGCTGAAGGTCAGAAAGGGAAAAAGGATGAATACATCGTACTGTTTAGTCGTTCAACAACACGGCTGATACTGAATGAGGCAGAGCTGATCATGACGCTGGCCCAGGAGTTCCAGATGAGAGTGGTCACCGTTTCCCTAGAGGAACAGTCCCTCCCCAGTACCGTTCAGGTGATCAGTGGTGCCTCCATGTTAATCAGTATGCATGGAGCTCAGCTAATCACCTCACTCTTCCTCCCGAGAGGAGCTGTTGTGGTGGAGTTGTTCCCTTTTGCCGTTAACCCTGAACAGTACACCCCATATAAAACGCTTGCCACCCTTCAAGGCATGGATCTTCACTATGTCTCATGGAGGAACACCAAGGAGGAGAACACCATCACCCACCCAGACAAACCTTGGGATCAAGGGGGCATCGTTCACTTGGAAAAGGAGGAGCAAGAGCGAATCCTGGCGAGCAAAGATGTCCCCAGGCACCTGTGCTGTCGCAACCCGGAGTGGCTCTTCCGGATCTACCAGGACACTTTGGTGGACATCCCTTCCTTCTTGGAAGTCCTTAAAGAGGGCATGAAGACAAAGCCCAGTGTGAAAAGATCCAAACCGGCCAGCACAGTTCACCCGGGCCGGGTCAGAGAACCCCAGTGTCAGACCTCGGTACAAACCACTAATGAGGCTAAACTCACAGTCTCCTGGCAGATCCCGTGGAATCTGAAATACCTGAAGGTGAGAGAGGTGAAGTACGAGGTGTGGATCCAGGAGCAGGGAGAGAACACCTACATGCCTTACATCCTTCCGCAGCAGAACTACACTTTTTCAGAGAACATCAAGCCCTTCACCACCTACCTGGTGTGGGTCAGGTGTATTTTCAACAAGAACCTCCTGGGCCCCTTTGCAGATGTTCTTATGTGTAGGACCTAGTTCAAACACCTTGCCAATGTGTTGCTGTGTAGTCTAAAGGTTGAGTCATGCTTGATCCGCCCTGTCAAATCGGAACATTGTCCAGTGGAGGTTGGCAAATGTGATATGGCATATCCTAGACCAGGCTGCAATGTTTCCCTGGCCAGGACAGGCAACAGAGAGACTTTCTGAAGAAGACTTGAACCACAGGGTCATAACTCCATGGCAACAGCCGTTCATAAATGAAAAGTATATTTTCTGTACCAGTGAAAGAAAGAAAAACCATGTTGATACTAAACATAACAGAAGTCAAATCAACAGATTTATTTATGTGCGAATAATATATAACATGTTTTTTTAGAATTAGTCAAAACACTGGTTACCTTTTACAGTATGCAATAGAGCTTTTCTCTAGAGAGCAAGGAAGGTTTTAGAATAGCAAGATTTGTAATGTTTTCTGACTCGTCCAATGTCTACTGTGTGTGATGCCTGTGTGGCTTAGTGTTCCTACCAGTTGTTTGATTGCATACACCATTATTTGCAGAACCTAACTGAAACCAAAGCAACATTCAACATCGTTCAGACCATGTGACGCTCATACAGTTTTAAACCTGGTGTCTAAAGGAATCTGAAGGGTTGTGTTTTTTTTAATTTATCAAAGCTAAACCACAGCTATTAATGTTTTCACCCTGTGTCATTTTATCGAGCATTTTGTGAGGAAAACTCTATATTTTTGGAATGTTAAAAGTTCTTGTGTCCACAGTATTATACCACAGATATTGAAATCCGTATCCAAATATAATCTGCAAAAAGTGGATTTTTTAAAGAGACCTCATTATGCTTTTTGGATTTACCCTTTCCTGTAGTGTGTTATATAGGTTTTTGTGCATGTAAATGTCTGCAGAGGTTAACATCCCTGTGTTCCCTCAAGAGTTTCTCTAATATATCCTATAACATTAGAAAATATAATAATAATTTGCTTTTTGAACATTAAAGCATGGAGACATGTCACAGTAGAGACACTAAATACAAATATGAACCTGAAGATGAGCTTATTAGGGCCCCTTTAATAATTGGCAGTAATTACAACAGTGTTACAGTTTCTTTGGAGAGAGAATCCATATCACCAGGCTATAAACACAGCATTTTTGATTAAAACTGGTATGGTATGTTGCAGCGTGGGGTTTTACTGACTTTTTCATTATAATTACAATTGTAGATGTCTCTCAAGGTTTTCTAGCTGTTTTGGAAAGTGTTACATTTTAGATCCAAAGGTGGCTTTTGAAGTTGTTATTTCATTCTCCTCATGAAGTGTTGGTAGCTAGACTGCAAAAAGGTGTTGCATTGGACGTGTTAGTGTGTGGTAGCTGTAGCAAGAGACGGTTTATGGAATGCCAACGAAACACTGCCACCAGTTGTGTGTGTAATGTGCCATTGTTAGGGCTATGTCATGTAATTACTTTGGACTTCTAAACATTAGATAATTCTGTTTGTCATGTCCGATCGCTTTCCTTTACCTGAGATGTTACTCTCAATCTACATTTTCAGATTTTCATTTAATTTATATATTTTCTGTTGAGTTCTCAGCTGCAGATGCACGTTTAAGATTATTTTTGAGCCATTGTTGTGTGTGCAGGATGTGATGTTTTTATATATGTATGTGTTTGTACTGTTGGTTAGATTAGCGTTAGCCTCTGTGCCACCTCAGTGGACACAGCATACTGTATGTGCTAAGTGAAATGAGTCTCAGTTTTCTACATTAGCAGATAGCTGGAGTTTCTTTTTCAGTAACTGTGATTGAATAAAAAATCTTATTTCTTACAGTATCTGTTTTGTTTTGTTTTTAACAATAAACCGATTTTATCATTAATAAATAAGAGGCGGAAATACGAAATGCGCATGATCAAAAAAAGCTGTTCTTGTATTAGATTAATCAAAAGTATTCCAGCCTTACAACTAATGACTTAAAAAGGCAAAGCTCCAATGTCAAAATAATGTCTTGAGAATTTAGAATTTTTAGAATTTGCGTGAGTTTCCATATGTCAGTATCAACAAAATGAAAGTGTAGTGAGGACTAGACCGAGGAAAAAAAAGCTGCAAGAGCAAACAGATATGATGGTCATAAGACAAAATTAACGGTGCCATAGAAAGCATCTATCTGGTATTTTAAATTGTTCTCTGATGTCTACAAAGAAGGTATATAACTTTGGTTGATCCAAAAAATGTCCAGATGTGGTATTACAGGCCCATTTACAACCCTATGATTTGGTCCTAGAATGAAACAACCTGAATGGCCTTATTTGGGGCTCATTTAAATAATTATGACGAGCTCTGCTCTGATTGGCTGGTTTACAAGGAGCAACCCATGGCTGCTTCAGAGCCCACAGAAGTAAGTGAAGTTCACGAAACTGTGAGAGATGAACCATGGAGGCTATTGGCATCCAACCTTACATGTTTGAGCCTTTATCGGAGGAGGAAACCGATGAATTTGAAGAACAGCCAGTTGGTCGGAGGTTGGAGAGCAACATTACGGAGTGGTAAGTGTTAGTCTTAGTGTTTCCAGCAGCTGGTGTATGCAGATGTTGGGGCTGGACTACCGTGTGTGACGTAACATACAGGGATTGTTGTGATTCGCTCGTTTTATCGCTGTGATATGCATATTCATGATTTGCACGTGAAGGAGGAAACAATGGTGTTTGAGGTTCTCCGTATGTCAGTTCAATGTACGAACTCTCCTTATTCAACTATGCCGACAGTTTTCCATTCTATGGCACCTTTAAATAAAATGTATAGAAATGAATGTGATGACCAACTAAAATACCCATTAATGATGCAGGAGTTCACCTGGGTGATAAATGAGTTCACGTATGCTGTAACAAAAGACAATGTGACAACGCCATGGTCAGCCAATGTCAAATGAAAAATTGCAGGTACACGCATGATAACGTCAAGATAAACGTTGCTAAAAACTGAATATATGGTTGAATTGACAACCAATATGCAGAACACCATCCGTTATATGCAATCTTTATCAGGATGTTTTATAAAGATCTAAATTCTCACGAAAACACCGATATTAGCAGAAATGTGCGGGCCATGGATGTTTAACACACGGAGGCCAACGAGTGCAAATGAGAAACACCAGCTTCAGAAACTTTGCAAATATAAAAATAACAAATGTGCCGAAACACATGCAAATAAAGATTCGTATTCACCCTGACGAGATGCTTATATTATATTAGGAAGTATCCTAAGTGAGGGAACGAGGCAGCCATTATAAGAGCTGTTCCGATTGTCACTAGGGAGTTGTTCCAGGCCCGTCCAGGTGGGAGGAGACCAAGGGGCAGACCCAGGACCGGGTGGAGGGATTATATCTCTACGCTGTCCTGGGAGCGCCTTGGAATCCCCAAGTCAGAGCTGTTTGATGTAGGGAAGTTTGGGACTGCTTCCTCCGCGACCCGACTCCAGATGAGTGGTGGACGATGGATGAATGGACGGACGGACGGATGGATGTCCATTGCCCGGGTTTGTGGACCGGGGCTTTCATTGATGTTCAGAAATGGCATACTTTGGTGAATTTTTGGAACTAGCACATTATATGGTTTGAGAATATTAGAATATAAACATGCTCTGCACCTTTTCTCCTTCCATACCCCTCTCTTTCTCTGAGCAGCTCATCAGTTAAAGTAAAGCCTGAACCCTTGTAGAGTACAGCAGTGACCGACAGTGTGTGTGTGTGTGAGTTTTCAGGTGGATTACTCCAGTGAGCTTTGTATTCAGACCATGCTGCTGTGCCCCGCGTCACCATCCTCCAGAAGAGAGCTGAGCCTGTCTCGTGGGCTTCTCGATGTTCGCAGAAACACCGTGCTGCTGTGAAGGAGGCTGTGAGGTTAATCTGTCTGTGTTTGAAGTCATGGACGAGCATCATCGACTCTCTGCCTTCCTCGTCTCATCAATCCCCTCAGCCCTCGCTGTCTCTGTTGCTCACACACACAGCCGCTTTGAACTCACTCAAGTCTCTCTGTATTTTTTCTTTGCCCCTCTTTGATCCGTGTTAAAAGGTTAAGTTGGCTGTGGGGGATAGGGGAGTGTAAAGTTCATGTTAGAGCTTCTGCCTCGCACAGATAGATCCCTCGTGATGAAACCCTAATATGACTCGCATTACAGGTGAGAACTTCACACAGGTGAGAGCCTCATAGCTTCACTACAGAAACAAGGTCATAATAAGAGCCATTTAAAATTGAATTATTATTTGTACAGTTTTTTGGGAGAGAAGTTACATTAGTGGACAGAAAGATGAACACCTAACATTATAATGCAGTCCATCAGACAGGACGGGTTAAAAGTCCCCTCTTATAGACCTTTTCAGGTTTATCTAAATTATTTTGGATACTACTACAATATTTTTACATGATGTAATTTTAAAAAATCCCTTTATTATTAATTATATTAGAATACATTATAGCATGTTACAACAGACAGTTGGGAGAAGTTACTTTAACCCGTAAGAAACCACGGTGACACAGATGTTACATTTGATTGTTCTGGAAGTTCCTCACCTTTAACCTTGATTTTAACTCATGAAGTCTCTGAGTGACACATACTGAACATCATGGTGGTTCATCATAACCCAGGTCATGTGACTTTGTGTTGCCATAACAACATGTCCAAGATGTCTGTGTGCCAGGCCGACACATGTGACTGAACTAGCTACATTTCAATAGCTTGTTTTGTGTAGCTAAAGATAAGATTCAAGCCATTTAAGAATTATAATGCTTACATAACAAGTCCTTTATTACATTAAACCTGTTGTGAAAAAATGTGATCGGGACATAAACCTTAAAATGTCTCTAGACTCTATGAATCTAAAGTGACATATATATTTTCTGTTACAATAGTTGCTTGTAATAACATGTTTTCAGTTTCTCTGAGTATAGAAATATAAAAGTAACTGTTACTTTTGAATTACCTCAATATCAAATGCAATGCAAATAAATACAAGAGAAATAAATATCAATAAGATGTTTTTGACTTAAGTCTATTACGACAACAGCACAATGTGACCTTAGAAAAGAAGAAACCAAGATATTTAGGATCAAAAATGGTTTTATTTATAGGAAAACCTGCCTTTCATGAAGCATATTCAGGCAGTAGTCTATATAACAAACAGTGAAACACATGAGCACATTGCAGTTTAAAGCAGCAGGAATAAAATCTGAATTGACAGAAAATGCTCCGTTTTAGTTTAATACACACACTTAAGCTCACACACACAATTTTACATAACATATAGGTTCACCTGCTGAACAAATGAACCAAAGAAAGTGAAAACCATAAAGAAAATTCAGGCATTAAGCGTATAGATTCACACTTAAAGTATCAGCCTACAGAAGAGACCAGCTCACAGAGCAGAGAGAACATCTGATCCTTTTAATGAACACTATACGCTCTTTTTATTTTTATATGCATCTATAAGGGAATACAGTTACATCATAGCAAAGTTTTGACACAACCCTAAGCCTAAACATTTATTTTGCTTTACGTTTATTTTGTCTGAATTCACAACACATATTTACTGTGGGCTACCCACTGTGCTGACTCCGAGGGTTCATATTTGAAAAGTTGGCTGTTAACATTGCAATTCTTCATCAGAAAAGCACACATTTTAATCAGAAAATGTATCGAGACATTTTTATTTCTCTTCCACCGACTGCAGAAATACGTTTTGGGATATAAGAGACAGGTATGCCATTATGTTTTGTGTGAGGACTTCTCCCTTCAGATAAAACTCAACAGGAAGTAGGCCGAGCTCTGAGCTACCGCTAACGACACAAGGTCACATGATTCATACACTATTTCTCTCTATGAACTGATAGATCTTTTTTTTTTATATTTCAACCTCTGGACAGGCAGATGGAGAGAGTTTGTCATTATTCCCCCTACAACCATTTGCACAGCTCTATAGAAGTGTCAGAACACACAGACTGCTCGTTACTGCAGTGAGAGTGACCTACAGTGGTGACACACTGCTCATCATTGTTATAGGAAAGCTTTCTACTAGCTTCATGCCAATGGATCCGCTCCTCCTCCTCCTCCTCCTCCTCCTCCTCCTCCTCCTCCTCCTCCTGTCTGCTGGGTTCTCATGGGTTCTCCTGACGTCATGAAGCCGTCAATCTTCATCTCATAAAGTTTCCTCTCTTTACTCTGCTCTTTTCCTGGTATATCTATTCTAAGCAAGCCAACCATCTCTATATTTTACCGTTTGGATCATTATGTTGATGGTCCTCCATGTGCATGATGGTGGCTCGTGTAGTAAGGTAGTGTTCAGGTGATAAAATATTATGCATAGAAAGAGAGTTTTCGTAGAACAAAATAGGTGTTTTTATTTAAGCCTTCAAAAACTAACATAAAAAAAAAAAATCTGCCTTCCAACAACACCCCTGCTGCTCCCCTCCACAAAAATGAAAAAGCCCCACCCTCTCAATCCAATCACATTTAAAGCAAGAGAGCCCGCCTTTGCAGTTCAAACTGGCCAATCGGGTCATTTCTCTGGAATGATATTTAAACAGAGTAATAAACGAAGTTTCATGTAATTAACGAAAAGGTATCAGTTAATTATTTTTCTTTAATAACAAATACTGCAACTTCAAAACATACTTAGTTGTCTTAATGATACACCTGTTGGTAACTTAATTGCCTTCCAATATGTCGTACATAAACTGATCAATCCAACTTTAGACCTGCTTACTTCAAAACCACACATTAAGATTATTGAGGAGGCGTGTTCCCCCTTAAAAAAGATGGCTTCCAGGACTAAAACAAAGATCATGGGTTGCATGCAGCCTCTGCCTCCGCATGAATGTGTGTGAAATGTTAACTGCTGACTTGTGACTTATAGACTGGAAAAGTGCTGTATCAATGCTGTCCGTTTACCCTCTGACCCAGGGGAGCCAGCACAGAGCATAAATAACATATGAGGTTTACCTTACACACACACACACACACACACACACACACACACACACACACACACACACACACACACACACACACACACACACACACACACACACACACACACACACACCATTGACATTGCCATACACTCCCATTAGAAAGGAGCTCGGGGGAAGGATTCCCTGGGGAGGATGTTCACATTTTTCTTGATGGAGGGAGACTCCCGAGAAGCCGAGTGACACAGTTCAGAAGACTATGAATGATTTTAGCTGGGTGAGGTTATATTTAAACACACTCTGGGATGGATATATTTATTTCATTTAACCTCAAAAAGATTTATAAGGAAGTAAACTCATATACAATTGTGAAGAGAAGTAAAATAATGAATATGTTGCACCCCCGATCACACGTCACAGTAGAGGCACTAAATACAAATATGAACCTGAAAATAAGCATAATAAGGCCCCTTTAAACCCTGGTGAGAAATAAGGAAATTCCAAATATTCAAACAAAAATGGTCCAATTAATGAGTGAAAAATGTATAAGAAAACTAGTATTATCAACATTAAAATAAATACAGCCTTTATAACAGCTTACTAACCCAGCTGTCAGCTAGTTATTAATATTTCTCTTTTTGAAAGCACCTCTGGATAAATAAGGCCAGTTCTGCTTTAATAATTGACTACACAAATGTTAAAGTTGCTCAGTTATTTTAGTCTGCATTTTTTATTATAGTAAATACTATCTCGAACCTCATGATGTGCATGTTTGAAATCACCCCCGACATCACACAATAGAGGATGTGTCATATTATAAATTCCAAAGGTAGAGCTCAGGATGGTTGGGAAAGGGCAATATAAGAGAGGAAGAAAGCTACAGAAATCAATGTGTTGAATACAAAAGATAACAGCCCCGCTTAAGCTGTAGATAGATGCTGCTCTCACCTTTAATTATAGCTTGATATCACCTGCTGGCAGCTGGAAATAGTAAGCGTGATGGAAGCAATAGAGAGAAAGAGAGGGACTCCTTAATTCCTTCCTTCCTGTAATTGAAGGAGTCACCTGAACCCATTAAATTAATATAGGCACATTTTCACCTAACCATTATCAAAGTCGGATTACACGATTATAACCCTCCTTTAACCCTGAAATGACTTAGCATTTCACCACGTTGTCTCAAAGTCAACTGTTTCATAAACATGCTTTTTGTTAAGGAGCGTGAAATATGATGTATGACACATTCTACAACATAAAATACATCAATAGAATATACTCATGAATGGCTGAAGATTCTGTGTTATAAAAGTGACTGAATAAATTACTAAACGTAATCACGCCAACACAAGCCTTTAGCTTAGCGGTGGTGATGGGCAGCCATGCAGACAATCATGTAAGTATTATAAATGTGTATTAACCAAAGAGCTTTTTTCTGCAATAAACCAAAATCCAATGGAAAAGTCCCATTGTTTTCTGTTGAGGGATCCCTTCCAATGCTAACTTCTGGGTAGATGAATCCAGCATTTATTTTATTGTGTTAATTGAGCAGTCTGTAGTGCTGCAGGGAACAATAACGTTGTTATGTCCCTAGCTAACAGCGTCATGGTGATTGTCACTTCCTTTGAGACAACAGCCGCCATTCGTGACTCCAAATTCACACTGTGCAAGTGTTACACCAGTACACCAGAATAACTTTAAGTGGTTTACCACATGAAAAAATACATTTAACGTGAGACATATGAGGTGGAATAAAGATTGGAGACATTTGAACCATTTATTCTCTGATCAAAGAGGTGCCGTAGCAAAGAATTCATCAACAGTTACAACTGGAATTTTAATTCAGAGCAGGCAATGCAAGAAACAGCTTCAAGTGACATCATCTCCATTTTCATGAAAAAGCTTCCCGGATCCAGTCCTGAAACTTTTTTCTGAAAGATATTTCTAATCCCTCAATAAAAAGCAGAAACATCAAAAACAGACATCTATCAATCACCCCCGCAGCAGGACGGTTGCTTTGTCGTTTTGGCTCAAACTTAAGTTGATAAAAAAGCTCCTCCAATGGAACAAGGACATTTTGTAACCTTAATGACCTTTATTGATTATTAAATAACCTTTTGACTTTACTTGAACTATAGCAATACCTGCAGATGATTGTAAGCTGTGGTGAAGATGGTTTTCTTTGATAATGACGTAGCTTATAGAAGATATGACTAAACTGTTAATGTTAGCAGCCAGAGATATTTTTCATATCCCAATATTACCAGCATATAAAAAGGAAAAATACTCCACCCAAAATATGTTGTCTGTCTGTGCTTTAACCTTTCAAAACTCTCTGAAGGACTAATGTTATTATAAACATATCTGCATAAAACAGTAATCATCATAGGGTCAAGGTGACATTAGCCTGACCAATGATCCAACCAATGTTAACAAACCAACTTCCACATGTAGCCAAAAAAAAGACCAACAAATCCAACAATGTGGGAGCTGTAGCATACAGCTAACTGGTTACGGGTAAAAGCTAACAGCTAACTGGTGACGGCGAAAAGCAAACTGGTAAAGGCTTACAGTTTACAGCTAACTGGTAACGACTAAAAGCTAACAGGTGACAGCTAAAAGCTAACTGGTAACGGCTTACAGGTAACAGCTAACTGCTTACCGCAAATGGCTAACAGCTAACCCATAAGGGCAAACAGCTAACTCTTACATTGTGTCTGGGTTCCCCTACCAGCTTTGCTGTCAATAAATGTACACTGAATACCGTAGTAATATCGTAATACAAATATTTAAATACATTTGAAAGTCACATTTGACGGTTAACCGGATGACTCGTGATTTAAATAGACTTTGATAGATCGGTCAGTGTACTGCATTACGCTTAGTGTCTGCTGAGGTTTTTCATTGGCTGAACCATTAACATTCTTTAAGCTTCTGTTCACTAACACCTCTTTTGATCTTTATTTTATGTATTTTGATTAAAAAGTCAGCTTATCAAACAGCATGGTGTGTTTCATGTGTCGGCTCAGCCTGGTCACAGGTCCCTGTTGACACGTAGCTTCTTGTCTCTGATGTGCTGGAGGAGGATCTTCCCTCTCTGCTCCACAGTCTGGATGATAGTCCTGAAGCCGCTGGCACCGCCTTGGCTGTCCCAGAATTCCCTGTCTGTGTACAGGGAGTGTAACAGAAGACTCTCTAGACAGCCTGACTGCAGCACTGACACTGCACTCTCTGGAAACCTGACAACAAAAACAGCATTTGGTTTGATCAGTTGTAGATTCAGTACAACTGCAAATGTCAAATACTCTAGACGCAGTAAAATGAATTCTTCCTAAAAACAATATAAGAGTTTGGACAGAGAAGTAAGGACACCCAACATTATCACTAGCATTGGATTGCCTATGCTGGTGAGATTTATCGACTTTCCCAGGAGCTGTGCCTGGATGATTGCCCTTTCCAGTGCCCTTTGAGGATAACCAGGGTCTAGTTCGATGAGATGTTGACTCAGATCCGTGTCAGAATTTCTTTGATGGACACCAACTATAGGTGTTCCTTCCATCACTCTCTGGTAAGACGCAGTTTATTTTGATGTGTTAAAATCGATAAATATTCCCTGAATCTGGGACATCACGTTATCACAACCCAACATAACCTGATTTTTCTGCAATTTAATTGTAATGAATGGACTGAAAGGATAAAAAATATTAACTCCATCATAATGGGGACTTGCAAAAAGTCTGAATCCATGCTTCATCAGGAACCAATGGTAGGACGTTAGTCTTGACAGGAGCATCCCCAACGTAAGCAGCATCACACTTTTTTCTCGCTCAAGTTGAAAATCGTTAACCAATAGACAAATAAAATCATTCGCATCATTTGAGTCTTTGCATTGACTTTGAATGTAATTGCAGCGCGCAAAAATAGCTTTGTTTACGCTGTGACCACATCACAACATAGACGTATCTGCGCTGCAATTTAAAAAGGGAGATGTTTATTTTTTCTTGTGAAATACCTCCTTATATGCATTGTTTGTTCTTGCAGTGAGCCCAAAAGAGTTTCTGATGCCTGTGTGGGGAAATGTAGCGAGCCTGCATGCTGGAATAAAGTAAAATGTCTCGAATGTGAATCCCCCCTTATTGAAAACAGAGCTTTGTACTCACTCATCAATGCCCTCCACCAGCCTGAAGTTAAGGTTGTTGGCGGACTGCTGCGGTCGGCCTGCGTTGTCTATGAACACCAGTGTTGAGGGATCTGCCTTTCTCACCTGAACATGCACACACACACACACGCACGCCCGCCCGCCCGCACGCACACACACACACACACACACACACACACACACACACACACACACACACACACACACACACACACACGCACACACTATATTTATTACATCAGGGGAGTATTTTGATGAATCTTAACATCCCTAGTTTTACAACCAGAGATATAGTATAACATTCTTAGGTGAATTTCGGCAATAATGCACTTAAACTGCTTTTTCTAAGGAAGACATTTCTAAATATCATAACACTGAATAACGTACAAGAAAAAAAATGAATGGTGGCTTAATTCCATTTAGCTGCTTCAGTGTCCGGGTCAGAGCCAGGGCTGTACTGTTCTATAAGATAATACTTAAATGTATGTGTCTAAACTTTATGTATTAAACTAAAACGGTTATGAATTGGAACTGTTCCTCCAATGGTTCCTCTCTCAGGTGTGGAACTTCTCAACCGGCCGCCACATTTCCATCCCACACTGGAATACTAAATACTGCTTCTGACTTTGGTCTAACGTTTTGGAAACTGAGCCAGTTCTGCCTGAATTTGCCTTCTGAAAGGCAGATTTACTTAAAAAAACACTAAGCTGAACTGATATTGATAGAAAATATCTTGGTTTCTTCTTGGTTAAGTTTCCATTGTTCTATTGTCTTACATAAAGCACTTATTATTTATTTTCTTGCATATTTATTTGCATTGAGCTAATCCAAAAGTAACAGAAGTAATCAGGTTACATTACTTGTAAATTATAATATTTAGATGAGGTTACTGATTACCCTTTTTCCCCCCAGGTAATTTATAATTGTACAGCATACATTTACATCTGTGCTTATATTTTAACCAAAAGCATGACAAAATCATATTTAAATAGGGTTTTTAGATTATCAGCCTAATACCTTATAAAATAATAATTAATTAATGCAAAATAAGAGGAAATGTAATATGTTAGGGCAAAAATCATTATTAAAGTGTTCTCCCTCTGGAAATAATGTCAGTATTGTGTGTATTACATACAGTACCAGGATGTGAACCAGCAGCAGCTCGTTGGTGTTGCCACACTTGGTGTACAGCAGGTTCTCCACACAGAGGTCTGTTGGGTCGGGTTTGAAGCCACAGCAGTACCTGTCCAGCCGGTCATTTACCTGCAGCGACACACAGAGCACAGGGTTTAGCCGGGAGAGTCTGAGGAACAGCTTGATTTGGTCTCTGGAATGAGTCAGCGGTGCTGGTATTGTTTTCAGCTTGTGAGTGTGTCATGGACAGATACTGTCACTGTGATGGAATGGCAACCGAGAAAGTCAAGGTCAAGTTAGAAGATGGGTTTTGTCTGAGCATGGGCCCCAAGAGACAGAGAAGGGACCATTGGCACCAATTTGTCAGGTGCCAACATTTCACATCAGTTTAAAAAAAATGGTTTTCTTCTTAAAAAAGCTAATTATCATCACGTTATCTACCAGTGAAGGTGAGTTCAAGAAAAGTAATAACAAAGCTCTTAACATACAGTACAGTTATTACTGTATGAAAAGGATTATTATAGAGGTATGGATGGATTTGATGGATGGACGGACGGACGGACGGACGGACGGACGGACGGACGGACGGACGGACAGACAGACAGACAGACAGACAGACAGATAGATAGATCACAGATTTTGGAAAGATTAGATTGTGTGTGACACACCAGTCATTAGACAGCTTGAAAATAATTAGAATGTTTTCTTTTGCTTTCTTTTCCAAAAAAAGTCTGACAGCAAATCTGACTGCTTCTGTTAAGTTCCAATAAAAAAAATCCTTACTTACAGGATAGACCAAAACTATGAAAATAAAATTCAAGTTGTAACAAACTGGGAATATCTTTAAATGTTGTTCAGGGTGGGGGTGGGCTGCTGAGGAGAATTACAACCACCTATGAGGACATGCTGAGCTATGCGAGAGGATGGCAAGGTTTGGCAGGGTCGTAGGGGTTGTGTGTATGTTTCTTCTCCCTGTATGTGCAGTGTGTGTTTTGCGTGCACCTGTGCATTCTGTGTCTCAACTCTCTGAACCCTGAGCCCTCAGGTCATCAGTGTGTGTGAGTTTGTAAAAGTCCAGGGGTTTTGTTGTGTGTTAAAACTGGTTCCTCTCACATGTGTGGAACTTTTTGTTGACTTCTCACCCCGCTGCCACCTTTCCATCCCACCCTGGAGTACTTAATATTGATACGGAGTTTGGTCTAGCAGTCTTTCAGAAACCGAGCCAATGTTGATTTACAGCTGCACCCTCAGGAAGGACAGATGTGCTGCTCTGCTGTGGTCAGACCCAACGCAATATGTCAGTGTATGTGTGGACTGTGTGATCATCACATTTTTCTTTTGGAGAATTACATTTCTTAGTTTTAACCTTGAATATCAGATAAGTAATGCATAAATTATTCTTTCAATTTGTCACAAGACTATCATTCTTAAGGAGGTTTAGGGGAAATGCAGGTTAATACACTCTAGCTTTCCAGAGAGTTGGATACCAATCTTGTGTTGGAGGCTATAGTTAGCTGGTGGGCTTAGCTTAGCCTTAGTGAAACATAGGGGAAACAGATAGCCTGGATCTGTCCAAAGGTATGTTGTTTATTTGATTTGTTAATTCTTCTTCCCAAGAGGATAAACCCTCTGAGGTAAATTCATTATCAGAATCAAACTTTACTGTCTGCCTCCCCTGGTAGAAAGGCTCGGAAAAACAATATACATATATATTTAATATGGTGGGTAAGCATTATCTAAGGTGACTTTAACCTATTAAACCATGATGATGATAATAATAATAATAATAATAATAATAATAATAAAGCTTTATTTATATAGCACTTTTCATACAACACGTGCAACTCAAAGTGCTTTCAAAAATGGAACATATCACAAGTTAAAAACAACCAAAAAGAAATTCCCCTCAGATCAGATGAGACATTTTCAGACGTGCAGCATAGCAACAAAATATAACATTTAAACAGGAATTGTTCCTCTCGGAAAAATGAGACACAAGACTAAGAAAACCATGCACAGATATAAAACCCTATAAATAAAAGCAAACGTGAACAATAAAATGTAAAAGTGTTTATTAAAGGGTAAACATATTAAAAGACCAACTGAAAACAAAATGTTTCTATTAAAACTGTTAAATAAATAATAAAAGTGAAAACCCTTTAAGACCAATAAAATAAATAAAACAATATAAGATATGTTAATTATGATCACACTTTAAACTGATTTCAAACTCTAATCTGAGACCATTTCAGACATGCTGACTGCTCTGTGCTTCCATCGATCTTCCCTCCGCTGTAGCAGGATCCGCAAGTTAGCAGTCTGGAGGAGTGTACATTTCAACTTCCACTCCAATTGTCACCTTATCCTGAGTTTACCTATCCTCCCTAGGGTGTCCTCCCCTGCTTTGGTGTATGTGAATGATTCCTTCACTCTGCTCCTCCTGGGCCTTTGGTGTACGGTTTCTTGCTGTCACGGCCTGGGGAGGTGTTAAGAGAGCAGGTAGGAACAAGTGTTAAGAGGCACTCATCGACTCAGCAGATCGATAGGAAGCTATTAAAGCTTGGCCCTGTGACAGGGATCGACCTCTGGCAGCAAGGGGGAGAGAGCTGCCTCATGGGTTATTCATATTCAACCCTACACACACCGGAGAGGGCGTTTGGATACACATTCTGTATTAGTGTGCAAACAAAACAAGACAGGACAAAATGACAAGTGTGGGTCGTGAAATCAGTGACCAGGTGCAGCCTCTGCTGGGAGAATGCAGCTTGCTCGTGGAGTTACTTTAAACGCACAAAAAACACTGGCTGTTCAGAGGAGAAGGACAGAATTAATTTATTATCATATAACAGAGAGGAAAGCAAATCAATTCTTTAATTAAATCATCCTTTTGGCTTGACCTGAATGATCTGATTACAACAGACTCTTTTTTGTTTGTATTTAGTCCACTTTTTCTTTGCTAGTAATTAGTATGACACAAAGGGTGAGCTGGCTCAGACATTTTATTGTTTGTTGTATGAGTTATTCATCATTGTTAAAGCTATAACTACTCTTTTAATTGAGCGTGTCAAAGTGATGAGCCTGCCTTAGCCTGTAGCGACTGTTCGTTGGGAGTTTTGTCGCTATAAGTTGTGTTAAAGTGGTTGGAAGCTACTGTGATTAAATACACTTTCAGATGGATTTCCAGCGTCTGGTCCCACACCAGGGTCAGAGCTCACAGTCAAAGACACACTGTCCCATTATATACTTGATATATGATGTATTAATTAAATATGATTGATTATATACTTGGAAGTACTTGTCAGCCACGATAAGAGCTGTTCGAGTTCTCTAGATGGTAAGGAAAGGAGTTTTGATGCCTCTTTATAATCTTCTTAACCATAGGATACACTGGACCATCTTTTATAAAAGGGAGAGAGATAAAGTCTGGTCCACAATCAAACACAACCGCAGCATTTAAAGTGTTGGACCATTCTGCCATCTATAAACAACTGACTGACGGATGCAGATCATGTAAGTTACAGTGCTTATTAAGTATTTTCAATCCTATGCTGTAAAGGTAATCTGCGTTTAACTTTCAGCGGTACCTTAAACCCTTAAGCGAACACTAATAACTGTAAAATGATCATAATAATGTTGCAGAGTGCAAGGGCAGTTACATCCTCTTAACACTGCGATAGTATTTTAGTCCTTAGTCCTGATGAATTCTCCTTCACATCATGATGCTTCACTGAAGTAAAAGTGGTTGAAATAGACAAAGGATCACATTTTTGGGGAAATTCAACCTCAACCAGGTGTTGTTTTCTATAAAGACTTGCCTCAGTTTTTGGGTGGGTGCTGACAGGGACTCAAGCATCAGCTCCACAGCTGTAGATTTGCCATGCTATACAGTTTCCAAATTTTGTGAAAGCTTTTTGCAATTTTGTAAAATTCAGAGTTTTTTCAGACATAGGGGGCTGTGGTGCAGTGTGATAGTGCGCTGATATTCGGATCAGGGGAGAGTTGGTTCCAGTCCCACAGCAGTCAGCATGTCAGTGTTTCCCTGGGCAAGACACTTCACCCCAAACTGTTCGTGTGGAGATTGTCCACAGTACTGAGTGTATGTAAGTCGCTTTGGATAAAGCATCTAATAAGTGACATAAAGACATGACTGGCCGAGCTCAAGAAAGGGATTATAGTGTCTTCGACTGTTTAAGTGGGGCGATGTTCTGCAGATGCACTGCTTTTGACATAGTTCAGTAATGACCAGATACGATTATTGTTTGACAAAAAATGAATATGTCATAAAAAAATATACATGAGATAATGGACAGGAGGTTTACATTTATTCAGCTTAACGGAGAAAATACTATGAAGTGCACTTAAACCTCTACAGAAACTTCTTGACTGCATATCATTTAAAATGTTTTACCTGTGATCTTACAGGGTTTTTAAGCTTTTGTTGTGGCAGCCATTATCATCGTGAATCACCCATTCAGCCTGCAAAAGGCCCATGCAAAACGCAGGCTGGCAGGAGTGGCTATCACAGCTGTAAACAATTGAGTGATCAAACCTGTGTCCTTATTAACAAGCATTTACTCAAAGCACCAGCCATGCCAAACCAAGACAAAACAAAGGAGTCCTGTAGAAGGCATCCATCACAAAACCATTTTAACTAGGACTAAAATAATGTTACACATTATGCAGACACACAGTTTAACTCTTATGCTCCATTAGCTGCTTACAGAAACCTAGCTTGTTTCTTCGTGCTTACTTTGAAAACTGATTAGCTGGACTTCAGTCAAACATGCGTTTCTGTATCATCAAAATAAAGTATAAAACTTTTACTTACCCAGTTCAAGTATTTCTCTCCTCCATAGCTCTTGGTGATCTACTGTATGTAGACTCTGTCCGCCTTTCTCACTACCTCTCCCATCTCTTCCTCCACGCCCAATCCCTTGAAACTGTTTTTAATTTGACCATGTCACTGTTCTGAATAGTCTTGCTTTCCCTGTAAGTGTCCAGTTGTGTGTGTGGTCTTCTGTGGGTACTGAGCGTGAGCGCAGTACTGATCTTACCTGTAATAAGAAGTCGTAGAGAGCCAGTCTCCCCCACTCTGGGTGGTCTACTCCCACACAGGGCGCTGTCTTCAAGTTTGCTTTGCTCCCACAGTGGACCTGCAGCAGCTTCTGGTACCTGGCCCAGCTGAGTGGTACTGAGTTTTGGTCATTGTCTTTATCAGCCAGGTGCTTAATATCTGGATCCCACCACACGACAGGTCTGGGTGTGCCGCTGATATATCGGTATGGTAAAATGTCACTGTGGAAAGTCCTCAGCACAGCAGGGAGACTCCTGTTGAGACCCAGCACCCGGTCCAGGTGGAAGGCGAACACTTCAAACCAGTCGTCGGTGCGTTTGACGAGGGAGCAGTGGCCCTGCTGGCAACGCTCACTGTGGGTCCCTGCACGTCTGTGGGCAGGTCCTCCCTCAGGTGGCTCACTCTTCTGTGAGGGAGAAATACACTTTTATAATTCTTTACATTTCTTTTTATTTAGAAAACACCTTTTGGTTTTAGACACCCAGCCCAATATCTGGGGCCTCAGGTAAACGCTATCAAGATTTTGTTGGAATGGCCTCACTAAAAACGTTTTAGCCAGCAGTTAAAGGGAAAAGTTGCTTAATATTATATTGATATTTATTCATTGTGTGTTATATAGCTGATGTTTCCTGGCAGTGGCAGTTCCTCGCCCTCAACTGTAACGGTCCAACCACTGTCTCTGTCTCAGAGTGTTTTCCATAGGCCCAATTCCAAACCGCCCCCTAAACCCTAGCCCTACACACTTCCACTCAGGGTCTTCCACATTAAGTGCCATTCCAAAACAACAACCGACAAAATGCTGTGTGTGTTCATCATGAAACATGCTGTGTGCAAACAGTTCCGTACAAACATTTACTGGTAATCTGTGCATGATAGACATTTAATATCAACACACAGAGGTTTACTTCATGGTTACCTCATTTTTTTTTTACTTACGACCATATACGTCTAGGAAACGGTAAAGGTTTTGATTAAATTGTAAACTGTTGTATGTTAACAGGGACTGTTGTACAAAGCAGGCAGCTTACAAACATAGTTTATGGCAGCTGTACGCAATGTAGGCGTTGTTTCAAACATCGTCAATAGTTTTTTTTTAAATGTTTGAACTTTTTTTTCTTTTTTTGTTTCCCAAATTTACGGCGCCCCCCATGGATGCGCCCTTAGCATTCGCCTATACTGCCTATGCCCAGGGCCGGCCATGCGTGTCACGTGGGCGGGACATTGCAAGGAGTTTAATTTAAAGCCAGCCAACATTTCTTTATGGAGTCATAACCGAAGCAAATCTGGATCAGCTCGATGGACCCCCGTTTTTAGAGATGTGGGTAAGGAGGAAAAGGGAAAGGGTTGTATTTTCTGACACTTTGTCTCCTTACACACCGGGGACACATATTTATGTACGAACATTTAAAAGTGTATTTTGCTTTATAGGGGACCTTTCAGACAAAAATAGTTTTAGAAAAAAAAACATTAAAGATTTTTTTGAGTTTAATAATATTTTTATGAAACCGTTGTTACGAAACGTTACAGCCTTTCCTGTTTCTGCCGGAGACAGGGGAGTTTGGCACAAAGCTTGCAGCTATATTTGCACCCACCATCTGAAAGAAGGGAACCTTATTTGGCTGTGAGTGAGATTACAGACGGAGTGTGTTGCTTCTCCCTTTGCCTCAAAATTACACGGCCTCCCCTTCCATACCTCCACTCTCCTGCCATATCTCGCCCTTCCTGCATCTCTTGCCTCTTAAGTACAAGCTGAATAAATTGGTTCAACTTCCTTCTCTTACAAGTCTGTGTTCTGCGACTGGGTCCAGTTTTTAACATAATCTTAACACAGCTGCGGCGAAAACTGAACAGCACATCACCACATTTGGCATAGCTGCCAAAAACAGCTTATAAACTATGTATGTGTTTGGAGATAACAAGTTTGAAAATCATCTTCTAACAAAGTCATCACAATTAGTGGAGCTGTGTACCTGCTGGGGTGCGGGAGGATCCAGCGCCACTTGGAGCACCTGTCCATGTGCGGGCACCCTGGCCTTACTGACCACCTCCCCCCCTGCTAGGAGCTCCATCTTATTGATGTCACCTTTGCTGAGCCAGGGCTGGAGATCTGGTCTAACTCTGATCCTCCTCCGGTCACTGTCTGGAAAGTCCTGCTCTCTAAAGCTCCGACACCAGCCGCCCTCCTTTTTCTTCATGGCTGTCTTTTGGTTGGAGAAAGCCGAGCCAGGATTCTTTTTCTTCTCTTCCAAGGGATTGTGTTGTTTTTTTAGATCCCTAGAGGACTTATTCACAGCCTGCCCCTCCTTAGTGGTTTTGTCAGATTTGCCAGAGTGATTTGTTGCTGCTCTGTGTTTTTCCTTGTGATGTTGACCTAGCTTTGCACTTGCATGGCTGCCGTGTATTGGTGTGTCTGCTTTCCTGTGCCATCTGGCTGCCTGTCTGTCTGCTGCCCGTGCATAGTGCTTTACCACAGCACTGTGGTTGCTCGGTTTAATTCTATGCTTTGGCCCTGTGTTGTTAACTGTAAACCCAGAGAGATTGGGATGATGGTGGCTGTTAGGGTGCTGGATGGCCCCTGCCAAGTCTTTTCTTTTGGAAGCAATGCCTTTGTTTTTGTGTTTATTTCTGACTAAGTCTCTGTGAATTTGATCTTTTATGTGGTTTCTGTCCTCACCAGCAGTTTCCCTAGCTTGCACTGAATTTTTAAATGAGTCTTTTGGAGAGGGTTTCCAGGGCCTGTGACTGAGTTGCTGCTGGTAGGAAGAAACTGGAGGTGGCTCCATGACTCTGGTCCTGGATCTGATCTCCCGGTGGAGCTCAGGGCTCGGGATGACCGCCAGTCCAAGTCAGTGCACGGCAAAGGACGGGGCAGGGTCATAGCCATCACAAAGATCGCGAGGAAGAGGAGGAAGAAGGGGAAGAGGAGGAGCAGCCACTTTTGACCACAGCAGAGTTTTGACCACATGCGCCAGGCCTGTGAGAAAAATAGAGAAAAAGAACCATGATTATAGCAGGGTGGTACATTTCAAAGATAGCATTTGGACTAACAGAATGTAGCACTCAGATTCCAGAGGCGTTAACCAAACGCTGAGAGCACATGAGTCACACCCTGACATGGGAAGGGAGCATAAAAACACACTGCGCTGATGAGTGAAATAACAACAGACATGTTTAACCTTTGGGAATTTGCTGACAGAGAGCATAGCTTAAACAACAACACAATTTTGAATATACAAGCATCAGAACGTAAAGCTTGTTGAGGCCTGCTCTGTAGTTCTTGTAACTTCCAGCTGAATCGGATTTATCCAGGTGAGACTAATATGATTGTGCTGTTCATACACGCAATGAGCACCAAGAAGAAAAAAGCCTCCCTCCCTCCCTCCCTCCCTCTAATGCAGTGGATGCAGAGTGAAGGAATGTTTCACACCCTTGAGATGTCTTCCACATCGTAGTGTTGTTACAAACTTTCCCATGTCCCTCCACCTGTGAAAGTGTTCCATTATTCCTCCCGTCAACTGGAATGTCCTGAACCCGTCTCCCTTCACTATATACATACGCTTTTACATAAAGAGCAGGATCCCAATGTGAGACTCAAATATACAGTATATCCAACCATTGTAAACATTGTTTTAATGTCATAGTGAGGTGGTGAATACTGATAACCAGTCAAAGCTGAAGCAATGTCAGTGAATCATTGCAGCAATTCAGTCATTCAATTTCAGAGGCTGTTATTGACCCAGCGGTGTGCAGTCCTTCCTGCTTCTATTGTTTCTCCAGATTTAGCCACGGCCACTTCCGCGTGACGAAAGTATTGACGTATATCTAAGCGAGTGCGTATGGATGTATGATGTCCCCATCTCAACAACTCTCAAATAATCTTACATCTACTCTGGCACTAAATTTGATAATTTCACGGTTTATCAGACCACAAAAAATTAGATACCTACCCCATCATGCGTTTATAGTAGGCCTATGAGGGTAATACTGTGGCGCTGCACCCATTGGGACTTGGCTTGGGAACCGAATTCAAGTCCCTGAAAGACAGTGCTACCGAGGTGTCCCTGAGCAAGGCACTGTTCCCTAGACTGCTCCTAACACTAGGATGGGTCAAATGCACAATGTAAATTCTGCGGGACCATTAAAGGTTCCTTCTTCTTCTCTCAATTCCCGCGAGAACATGACACCTGTATACAAGATGTGACGTCGAAGCTCCGTCATTACCGTCTAATGCTCTATTCAACACGATTTTCTTTCTGTTTATCATGAACAGAAACATCATTATATATATATATATATATATAATGATGTTTTTATACTTTTTTGCTAATTTATTCTTCTTAAATCCATTTAAATTCATATTAAACGATCAGAAACATTACCTCTGCAATACTGTGATCGTCAGTCATATTTTAAATGTGCTTTTTTCATCAATCTACTTTAAAAAGATGCTCTATGAAGCGACTGTAGTTGTCAAATTCATATTATGCACAATGAAAACTCTGCAGGTGATGCTCTGACGCTGCGTTGATGCTTCTGTCATGTGTGCCATGGTCAAATCTTACCTGGGTTGGAAAACGATAGACAAGTCTTTCTTCATGTCCCTTGCTTGTTTTGAATAGGCATCCCTGATTGGCGTCCAAGCCTGAACAGCTAAGTTTGTTTATGGTGAATGTTAAATGTGAGTATGTTACCGTGATAATGTACAGAAAACACACCAAGACATGGCAAAGGTCACCATGAGACATGCTGCAATTGGAACCACACTCTACGTTCCAACTCTTTATTACAATAAGAAAAACTGTAATAGCACATCGTATAAACACCAGAAGACTTCTGGGTTAATACACACACATATTCCCCGTATAACCATCCCTCCTCCTGATGGACCAGATGTCTAAAAGCTGCCTTTCCTCTCTTTTTATATGAATGTTCTTCTCCTCCAGCTCTGGGCTGCAGGAAAGTATTCAGCATTATGTTGAGACATGCAACAAGTTCAGCAGCTAGCCGGCTAGCCTCAGGAAAGGGGGGTGGGGGGCGCAGAGGAATCATATACAGGAGGAACTTATTATGAGTCACACAAACAACTATAAGAGGATTAACATAAGAAGCCCGTTGACTATGCCCCAAACGAGAATCCTGTCCAACAACCACTGGAATCGTGCCATCAGGTTGGGAGTGAACACAAACACTGAGTCACATTTCCTAAAGAACTCAAAGGGCGCATAGTTAGCAGTCAGTTCAGATTTTGCCATATCGAGTTGATGCAAAAACAGGCTCTCCTAAACCCATAAACAATCTGTATCACAGAGCCTCACATTGACAACCCAGTTATATTTGAGTTGTTCAACTCTTCATGTCCTAAAGATAGAATTGGGCTCACTTCACCATATCCATTCTTTCTGTTTGACTGGCAGGAAGTGGGCAGGTGTTACCAATTTTCTCAGATAAATTCTGGGCCAAGGCAAGCACTTACTCTTGTGCAAAAAAATGCACAACAATGTAATTAAATAAGTATCACTTCATTACGGGGTATGGTTGCATTGTTTCATTTGTTGCATCATCATCATCTCAGACTTTGCACCACGCATGCAACACTTAGCGTGATAGACATGATGTTTTTAGATGTATGCAAGCTATGGTAGAGAAGGTAAGGCAACAGTATGTACTAGGTCAGGAACTAGGTTCTTTCTATGGTTATCAACCTCTTGTGTTAAAGGTCACCTATTATACAAAAACATTTTTTTCTTTTGTCTTTTAATCATAAATATGTGTCCCCTCCGACTTGTAAAGTTTCAGGAACTAACATTACCTCCCCTTTTTTATCCTGATCCACCTATATAAAAAGCTGTCTGAAAATCAGCTGATCAGATGTTGGCCACTTTGTGATGTCACAACCTGTGACATCACAACCTGATTAATCATCTGAAGATCTGATTAAATCAACGATGGCTAAGAGGCAGGGACACACCTATGCACCACCAACCAATAAGAGAAGACTACACCTCCAAGCTGGACGGTAGAGAAAATGTTCGAAAACAGAGAACGGGACTTCTTCCTATGAACTGTAGACAGATAACCACTCGGAAGTGGACTGTGGACCAGCCAGTGGGAGAAGACCTCGGCCGAGTGTCTTTTGTGGACCTATCACATCATTTTATTAATAAACGCTGTTAAACTTGACGAGAAGCTCCTTGGATTCTTTTTCTCACTTCCTTCTTCAAGATTTAGAACCTAATACCAGCAGCAGCTCATTAGCATTTAAAGCTACAGACAAAGAATCAGCACTTTTGGAACAGGGCGAAACAGAGGGGTTTATGGGATGCTACAATGATCTGTTTGGTGTTTCAGCCAAGTTCTGTATATATCTGAGACTATATATATCTGAGACCTTTAATATATTGGAAAAGAGTATAATAGAGGACCTTTAAAGCCTTTGCACATTTTTACCTCATCTCTGGTGCATTTGGGTCCTGAGCCGTGTATCATTCATAACAAATGAAGAGCAGTCTTTAGAGAGGGTTTCATCTATTAAAATAAGTTAAAAGTATCCCTGTTCTGCTGAATAAATCAATGCACTTTCTACTTCAGAATGTTTATCACCCAACACCGTACAGACCATCCTTCCATTAAAGCCTCACACCATTATTACTATGCTGTATATTATATAGTCCATCATTGATCTTCTACTACGACCATACTTAAGTTTTTACAGCCCTACCATCAGCTATGAGGCGATGGCGATGTTTTTTTATACCCTGGGCAAAGCACTAAAGGTTGCAGTGCTTTATATTCCTCATCTCTGTGTGTAGAGTGAAGCCAAGACATATGATCACATTTCTGAAGGTAATTACTCTCCACATGTCTGCAATGGGCGTGCACATGTGGTTGGATATGTTCCCAATTGCACATTCCACATTTCTCCTCAGAGAACGGTCGAGCATTTGCACGGCCAAAAATAACCAATGCTGACATTTTAAAATAATTAGCTGACACACAAGAAACACACTTAATATGGGTGTTATCCAAAACACATTTATTAAAGATAAAATGACACTGTGGGTAAACACGAAGACTATCATAGCTATCAGAACCACCACTTATTTCTTGAAACAAATTACATTCCCATCCCTGATATAGCCATATAAGGTAGGATTCTACCTCTATCTTTGTGAGACTCTTAACCGTTCATGTCTCTGCTTTAGGTGTTCACGTGGCTGTTGTACATACTTTTGTTCAGTCAAATCCATCCGCCGCACGGTTGCTGCGCCGGCTGTTTATGTGTACATCCTTAACGTCTGTTTCCCATATCTCCATTCTCAAAACTCCAAACATTAATATGTCCTGCGCTGGCATATACCCTGTAAGAGCCATCCCTGTCTTCAGCTTGGAAGGACACCTCTAGAGTGGGTCCATAAACATGAACACCTGCCAAAGACTGAACATTCTTATCTTTGGGATCCCAAACTCACAGTTTCGGAAACCTCTGGCAAATGTACGAAATTGTTGGAGCACATTTGTTAACAGCTGTGAGAATAAATCAACATATTGCCAGGAACCAGGGATGTGCATAGACATTTGTAGGGGCTATTGCTCTAAACTGGGAAAAGGGCTTCTAAATAAACTCACTAACTAATGAAACCAGTTCAATAAGCATTATTCTTATTCTTATCATTCTTTAAGTAACGGTAAGGGATCGAATTACTTATTTATTTAGTATTCCATAATTTAATAACAGAGATGGTCAAACTAAAATGGTAGAGACATGGCAGAAATCCTACAATGAAGCGGGACAGTGAAGTGCTCTCCCTTTGTGAGAGGGCGATCAAGAGAAGAGAGCGAGCGTTGAGGAGTTTACGGAGCAGATGGAAAGACACAGAAGCACAATAACAAGTATATTTAGGTGTTTTTCAGTAAATAACCGACGGTGTGAAGAGGAAGTAAAGTCCCCAAATAACCACTCGAAGGTGGCTTGTGTACCAGTGAAAAAGGAGGAGACCTCGACCGAGTGTCTTTTGTAAACTTATCATATCGTTGTATTAATAAATGCTGTTGAATGACAGATGAGAAGCTTCTTGGATTCTTTTCGCCTAGTCCTACTAGAAACCTGCAGTGCTCATTGGGTGTACACAGCAAAACACCGGTAGGCTGTGTGGAAGGCACTGACAGCGGGGAAACTTGGACATATAAGTCCCTGATAAACACACCGCTCTCGATCAGCTGATGACCATGCAGCTCATCTTCCATGAACACCACCAAAGCTTTGTTAATTCTCGAGGCAAGCAACACATTGTCATGTCCGACCGACTTACCGACAACC
The DNA here is from genome assembly GCF_036324505.1 of Eleginops maclovinus. Lineage (NCBI taxonomy): Eukaryota > Metazoa > Chordata > Actinopteri > Perciformes > Eleginopidae > Eleginops > Eleginops maclovinus. Next base: position 22,466,267 of record NC_086351.1, read on the forward strand.
GGCAGAAACCTCCACAGAGACACTGTTATCCTGCGGGACTATGGGAAAAAGAGAACAGAATAAAACAGCAGAGCAGAGAAGAAAAAGCGGAGAGATGAGAGAAAGCAAAAGTAAAAAGAGAAGAGGAGAGAAAAGAAGAAATAGAGGAGAATAGTAAAGAAAAGAAAAAAAGGAGAAAAGAGAAGAATGGGCCGAGCGTTCTCTTGGTTACCATGTGGCGGTTGAAAGCAGGAGCCTGACTGCTCTGCGTCTGGACCTAATTTGAAATGTGAGACTATAGGGACTGCTCCAAAGACAGATGATAGTCAGGAGATAGGAAATCACTGTTTTGACTTGCCACCAAGCTATTTTCAGGCCCTTTGCAAAAACTATGCAGAATGCAAATGTCAAAGAGCTCATGCATTTGCTTTGCTTTTTATGTAATGTAAAGAAAGAAAAGAAGGACTGAAAATGTCAACAACTACTTTTAAAATACATATTTTGTCTGACATAACTCTCAAAACCGAAGATGCAACCACAATATGTTTTGCATTTTTGCTCGGAAATGTAATGATAGACAGTAAAAAATCAAAAATGATAAGTGTGTATTGTCTGAAACACAATAAAGGAATAAAGGATCAAATATTGATTGTAGAGTAACATGCTGCATAAACATCCTCATAATGAAATGATTAATTTTTCACCATGGCTACTCTGCATAACCTTTGCTTTACGTTTTGCTGATCATGATTTGAACGAATACTTGTTAATTGCAGGTAGACACATTAACCTCATTACACCCTGAAGATAATTGAATCGAAGTAGAGGTTTTTAGTACTTCTTCCACCGAACATCAGCAATTGAATAATCCTATCAAATAAGCAAAACTGTATCACATTTCTCTAGACTTGCTGGACTTGGGTAGTTCTCAGATGGAAACAAAACAATAGAAAAACGTGTAGCTTTCTTTTTTGCGAACTTAATTGGTCACTTATGTTTTTATTGTCATCATGCCTCTTGTACAGTTATACAACATTCTACCCTTAATTTGTAAAATGCATTGTAGTGGTCTGATCTTTTCAAATTAGCTAAACATTTATAGTGGTGTTGTCCCATTATATAGGCTGCAATAACACTGAGGAAAAACATGCACGTTTCACTGCTTTACTGCTTGGTAGGGTTAGGGTTAGGGTTAGCAGAGCCATGTCAGAGCTCTGCTTACTCAGCACTTCGCTCAGTGTCTCGTCTTGTTTCAGGCTGTACGGCTGAAGAGGAAACGTTAGTATGAAACAGCCTTACCATGGTTCATAAGCCCGGGCGAGTGCATTCCACTTCAGCCTCTTCAGGTAAGTCCTTTACCGCCAACACATCCCGTGGACCTTAGCCCGGGTACCTCCGACAGCTGCTGGTCCTGAAGTTGTAGCCGCGCGCTAGTCACTCAACAACTTTATTTTGAAAAATATTTCCACAGGTAACTGGAAAAAGTTTCCACAGTTGCACAGGTAGCATCAGCACACTGTCTTTGGCTTAGCTGTGCATTTATGTTTGATGAGCAGGCTGTCGCGAGCCCAGCCTCCCCTCCCACGGGAACCCGCTCCTCCACGCGACCGTCTGGGAAAGTGATTTCAAAGTAAAAATCCCTGTGTTTACGGAGGGACGTAGTGAAATATGAGAAGTCTCCCCCCTCCACATCATAACGTTCTCACAGCTGCAAGAAAACTTAAGGAAGACCTGACAAAGGACAGACTCTCTCGAAACCGCGAGGGAGGACAGACACACAGACACAGAAAAACAGATGGACAGATAAAAAGATGCATCGCTGGACAGACTAATGTAGAGTTGTGGAATGTAGCTTACTAGTGGTCTTAACTACAATTTTGAAGTACTTACTGTTCCTAAGTATTTTTATGTTATGCTACTTTATAGTTTTTATTACATTTTGGAGGCATTTTTTAAATACTTTTTACTCCATATGCACATTACTATCATACTGTATTAACGTAGGTTAAACTACCCAGCTGTATATTAGGTTACTAAAAGGATCCCCACCCTTACCAAGTGCAACATTGACATCAATGCATTCATAACAATTATAAAACAAAAATGCAATATGTTTAATTCCAATTTGGGCAATACTGGAAAAAAGAGTAGCCTACTTTTACTTTTTGTACTTGAAGTACAGAAGCGGTGGGAGAAGATATTATACTTAAGTAAAGGTAGAAGTATCAGAGTGTAGGAATACTTTGTTACAAGTGAAAGTCCTTCATTCAAAATGTTACTCAAGTATTCAAGTATTAGACTGAAAGAACCAAAAGTCAAAGTAGTCATTGTTTGATTGGTCCATCTCAGAATAATATCTCTGATATGTTTTATAATTATTGATCATTAAAGTGTTCTCAGAGCTGGTAAAGGTGCAGCTAGTTTTAATGGCTTTGTATACTGCAGGGTAGCTGCTGGATTTACTGCAGGCGAACTAAAGTCTGATTTAAGGGTTGATTATATTTCACATCATTAATCCAAATCTGTAAAGTAACCATAGGTAGTAAATACATGTAGTGGAGTAAAAGTAAATGCCAATGGATGGATAGGTAGTTCGTTACCCAAAGGTTCATTCCATGGTTCTGCAGAACAAACTACAGTGTGAAAGAGCAGCTCTAGAACCTGACCCCCAGCTGATAAAATTATGTGTGGTCCTTGGGGACTTCCAGGTGTCAGCTTTAGGATTGACCTCCTACATACAGCTCTGATTCTTGTAAAAGGTTTAGGATGCCCTCTAGAGTTCAGCAAGGCTATTTGTCTTTTTCTGTTCTATGACTGTGTTCACAATTCGGTGCTTTGGCATAAGCTTATAGCAGATGCATACGGTTAAGGGGCATTTGAACTGATTCATCAATGTCTATCAAAAATGTGGAAAATCAGAAACCATAAACAAGCTGAGAAAAATATTCTTCATCAGAAATCAGATGGAGGATAGATGGATGGATAAAAAAGCAAAAGGAAAAAGAATATATTTGCATATTCAATAACAACAAAATAAGTACACCATGGTAAAACGTTTAAGATGTACACAACAGTGAAGATTAGATTAAATATATGAAATGACAAAACAATGGATAAATCCACTGCTGACAGATATGTCAAATAGCCAGTAGGTGGCGATGTTGGTGTAATTTTGAAATCAAAGGTATTCAAACTTTGGTCATTTTAGGACTGATCACATCCAGGCCTATGAACAAAATGCAAGTCTAATAAATCTACTTCCTACATCCCATAATTTGGACAAAAACATTGCAGAATAACTGTGTTGCATCTCATGGGAAGTCTTTTTAGAGCTTTCTCTGTGTAAAAGAATAAAAATGTGATTGTTCGAAACCATCTACGACTGTTCTGTTATGATGAAACAGGAATTGAACAAATGGACTTGGCATAGACTTCACTGACACTTTGCACAACATCATTCATGTCTTTAGTGCCTTCCCTTTTAAAATTTTTACATGTTTAAAAATGCACCAATAGAGCACAACAGAACACATCCAAGTCAAGTTCCTAAGGCAAACACAACTGAAAACGATTTCAAGCTATGCAAGTGCAAAAAACAAGCAGAAGGATGGAGAGGAAAAGAGTGTGTGTGTGTGTGTGTGTGTGTGTGTGTGTGTGTGTGTGTGTGTGTGTGTGTGTGTGTGTGTGTGTGTGTGTGTGTGTGTGTGTGTGTCTGTTTGCATGTGCTCATATGAAACAATTTGATCGAACACAGCTCTGCTCACAGCGCTCATCTGGTCTCTGACCTTACTGCTTCTTCGCCGCCGACTCAATCATTCCTTATGTTCAGACTACTGTACCACCGTACAATCAGCTGCTTCATCTGCCTCTGCTGACCTTTGATCCCTTCCGCCTCAACCACATGACCCCTACACCTCTCCCTGTATGACATTTCAGCTGAATAAAAGATCCATTTAACAGGATGCTCTGCAAGTGTGTAGAAGACATTAGCAGGGTTTTTGTGCAGCCGAGATCATGTCTAATTAAGCATTCATGTGCATGCACTTTACAAGCACACACAGTATGTGAGCTCACTTGTTCTGCATCATTCCATTCTTTTATACTGCACTGGCTCTACGGAAAACAGAGGGAGAATCTTTCCAAACCACGGAGAGGCAGATAGAGAAGATATTTCCCTGGCACACAATGAGAGCTTTGTTTCTTGGCAGCATTCCTCTGGCTTTACACTGCTGTACATCATCAGCACTTTGGAAACATACAGGGGAACTGCATTCATTTATATTATACTGCACTCTGAGCATCTGAGCATATTACGTGACATGTTCAAATTTCATCTAATAGTACATCAATTTGTTCTTTGCCAGCACATCTGCGGTCATAGAATGTTATGGTAGAGAATCCAAAGCTGGTTGTGTTCAGTTTCATTCAAATCTGCATAAAAACCTACCTCAAACCTACAAGACCATGAGTCACAGTGGTATGGGTGGAATACAGTCAAATCAAATCAAACATTATTGATGTAAACAATACTAATTCCCCCTTCCCTAGAAATCAACAAAATAACACATACATTCTGTATCTTTGTGATACTAATAAGACCGCTTAATATAGTAACACAGGACCGAATAAAACAAAAATACAGTTATAAAATATTAATACTTCTTTGTAATAAGGATAAATAAATATCAAGCGCATGTCATTTTCGACACCTAAAAAATGCTTCAAAAGATTCAAACCCAATACTTCAAAGCTTGAAATCTAAGTCAAATGTTTTTTGACATGTTGTATTTTCCTTCTGCACTTTTTCTTTCACACATTTCAAATCTGTCACTGTTCTCCCGTGTATTTTATTTGTTTACCATTTTTGAGACCTTGCAAATGTTTGATCAAAACTGCTGCACATATGTTGGGCATATGTTAAAATGTTGAAACTTGTGTATGGAAAAGTCAAACCTTGTTTTTGTTTGTAAAGAACCATTGTTTTTGCACCCAGAATGAACAGACAGTACAAAGCATGTCTGTCAATCCCACCTGACCCGGTAAATATGATATGAGATTGAAGAACACATTAAACAATATGTCAAGAGCAAACATCCCTGCCTCCAGGATGGCCCCTTGATAACCAAAGCAAGGCTATGAACAGGGAATATTGGACTCAATGCTATTGGAATTCAGCTGATGATCAAAAACAAGATTTCAAAAACGTGCTAATGTCACTCCTTGGCGGTTGGGGGGTGAATTTGGGCAACTGTTAGGGCAGGAAATAACTTCATAAAGTGATAGTTTTCCTTCTATTTAAAGTCTCCTCTACTGCCCCTAGTGGCCAGAACAATCTATATACCACCTCACAAAACACCTTTCACTGGAGAGCAACACAGCTACTGGAACAAGAACCAAAGTGCTCCATTGCCATTACTATAGTACTGACAGATAGAGAAACAGGGAGAGCTCTGAGGACTGATTCATGTCTGGCGCGTTCCCCCGCTGTAATGAAAGCCAGGAAACCACAGGGTCTAATCTAATGAAGTTGTCGCTAACATTAAGCAGACTGTCATGACAGAGTGATAACAATGTCAGCTGTCAGTAACAAGATAACTTCATTCATTCATAAATAACTAAATGGGGAGGAATCTAACGTATTTTAGGATGCATATCTTTCTGCTTCTATATTGCTACACCACAGTCTTTGCTAATGCTGATGCTTTTGTTAAAACACTTTTACCCTGCTTCCACCTGTTAGCTTGTTGTTACCAGATGGTCACTCTCCACCTCCTGCTGTGTTAAAATCAAAGAGTCACATGTGGACATATTGTACATATTTTAAGTTCATACAGTAAACCATTCCACATGTTCCATTCCATTCTGAATTTACTTTATTAATGTTGTGAAATTGGAGAATTAACTCACACAAATATGCATAGGGGAAGAATGTGCATCAGCTTGGTGCTGATGGGATCCAAAGACTGAATTAGGGAGGACCATATCTGAAAAATGTGTGACAGTTCGAATACCATTTGTTTCAAAGAAGGTCCATCCATCCATCCATCCATCCATCCATCCATCCATCCATCCATCCATCCATCCATCCATCCATCCATCCATCCATCCATCTTCTCCCGCTTTTCCGTCAGGGTCGCGGAGGTAACAGCTCCAGCAGAGAGCCCCAAACTTTCCTTTCCCTGGCCACATCAACCAGCTCTGACTGGGGGATTCCAAGATGCTCCCAGGCCAGCGAAGAGATATAATCCCTCCACCTGGTCCTAGGTCTACCCCTCGGTCTCTTCCCAGCTGGACGTGCCTGGAACACCTCCCTAGGGAGGCGCCCAGGTGGCATCCTTACTAGGTGCCCGAACCACCTCAACTGGCTCCTTTCAACGCGAAGGAGCAGCGGTTCTACTCCGAGTCCCTCCCGGATGACTGAACTTCTCACCTTATCCCTAAGGGAGATGCCAGCCACCCTGCGGAGAAATCCCATTTCTCTCAAAGAATGTGTTTGTTGTTAAACTCATGAACAAAGTTCTGCAGTTAACACATGCTGAAGAGATTTTCTACAACATTAATGATGTCATGATTACTCCACCAGTAAAGCTTCTGTGGTATAAAATACCGTTTGCTAACGAGTGTCTTAATAAAATACACAGTAGTAAATGTAGACAAACATTAGCCTTTAGCTTAATGGTGGTCATCAACAGCCATGTGTCTGTGATGTTGTTAGTTTGTAGCATAGTGATAGCTTTTTATTTACGCTGATGCATTTACGCATTAAAGTTTGTGTTAATATGTGGAGATTATCCTGCTGAACAAAACGTGTTAAGTATCATAAACGTGTGTTGGCCATGAACCTTTTTTTTTCTGCAATATTCTGAAATATAATTGGGAAATCCCATTGATTTTCATCGAGAGAGCCTTTCGCTAACTTCCGGTTAGGCCAACAAAAATAGGTCACCACTGCATCACTCTATAGACACAGCTTTTTCTTATTTGGATCAAATATAAGTGAGTTGCATTGATTTCCTATTGGTTTGCATTTCAATCCAGCCCAATTTTACATCACAGGCTTTCTTGTAGTCTCTAAGGCCTCTGTCATGTTTAATGGTCCCCCCCTCTACACCTCTATTCATTGTTTCTTCTTTGTAGAATCTCTGTGTGTCTATTCTTAGTGGTCCGCTGCAAAAACATCACTTGGATTTGAATCTTACACTTGCCCCCTCTGCGTCTTTAGAAATAATTGAAGCTGGAGAACTGGAACATATTTTTCTGCCATGTCTACAGAATGTTTTGGATGTGATCTCTTTCTCTCTCGTTCTCTCTGACATACTCTGTCTCTCACTCCTCTTCGTTTCCACTCTTTCTCCGCAGATTTGTTTGCAAGCCCAGTCGTTTGTCTGAGGGCCCAGATTGGTCACCATAGAGACAGACCTGACAACAGACGTAAACAGAGATGTGAATGGAGAATTGCAGAGAGGAGGTTGAGATGGAAAAATGAACAGAGGTTAAAGTGCAAGTAGAAATGACCAGGAATAAGACACACACATCATTATAGAAGGAACCATTAAGTTAACTGCACCACTTTATTCAACTCTGCACAGTTAATGCAGCGTGGCAGAAGAAATAATTTAACAAAGGATACCCTTACTTCATGCTTTAAAACTAGCATGGAGTTAAATGGAGATAATGCAGAAATTCTTTACAGTTTTGCTGGAGGCCAGGGTATTACCAACCAGAGTAACCATAACTTTAAATAAAGAATTAAGTGGTGATACATGCCGAATACACTAACTTCAGTTCGGTCTGTGTTTAACATGAAAAGTTGCTGGTAATCCAAGTGTTTGTGTGCTGAAGGCTTAATCAACAGGGCTATGTAGGTATCATCCAGCATAACATCAACGTTTATGGAGGGATTACTATACATTTAGCCTAAAGTAGGAATCTATGAGGTGAATATAATAGGACCAAGTACAGAACCTTGAGGATCTCCATGACCATGAATGGCTGATTAGTACAGTATTGAACACGGAGTGTGGACTGGTTAAATGCAGAGGTCAAAATTCACTGTGTGTGCTGTGCTGTGTGGATGTGTAGCATCCTCGGATTCTAACAAACTGACACCTCTCAAAAGACATCCAAATCTGCAAAAATTGTACCAACCCTAAGGAGCTTGTTACTAACATCTCATTTGGAATGAACAACGTAAAGACAGGGATCCCCATGGATGACACATTGCTTTCAACCGGCTGATGGAAATGCGGCTCGCTCTTATGAACACCACCATGGCTTTGTTCATTTGTGGGGCAAACAACATATGGCCATGTGCACAAAAAGCAAGCAGAACCTCCTCTACAGAGAGCCTTTTTACATTTGCACTCTACGCCAGATACAAAGCCAAAGCCAGACAAAACCCTGAAACCCGAAACCCCAACCTCCAGACGAAACCCTTAATTACTGAGTGCAGATTCAAAATACAATTTAGCTTTCAATATTATGCCCACAGAAAACAGGTTAACCTGAAAACCATTCAACAAGACCATTCAAAACTCCACACCACTTGCACTTCCAACAACATTCTCCCACTTACTGTACCCTAAATGGAAAGAGACAAAAGTACAGGATAGAGGAAAGAAGAGCATAGAAGACAAGACAAGAAACTGAAGAGAAAAGGATAGAAAAGGAGAGTTGTGTTAATCCAGTGAGGTTCTGTCCCTCTCTGCTGACAAACCCTTGTGGTGCTATGCAGTCAGCTGATGGTTATGTTTACAGGGCTAATCGAGCTTTGGTTTGTCTTTACTTGTTAAAACAAGTGTTTGATCTCCACTAAGCCTTTGACCATTGTCACGGCTCGCTGCCAGAGGGACTTACCATGCTGTTTGGAACGTTTATAGACAGACAAGATAGGCAAGGTTACTGCATTAATATTTTAGTTGACAATACAGGGCTGCTACAAGTCCAACATTTGATCTTATAGAGCTCATAGTCATTACCCAACTGAAGTACTGCACTAGGGTGTATCTGCAGGAGCGGCTAGTAGCAGTTGGTGAAGGAGCCTGAGGAGCTGCATAGTGAATTATAACAATTCAATTCTATTAGATTTTCATAGCATGAGAACTCCCCTTTATCTCTGCTTTACTAGTGCAGCCTGTTGCAGTTGCACCTGCTATTGTTGTACTTTTTAGAACTTTTAGCTTTTTAACTTGATCTTACTCGTTTTTATATTAGTTACTTATACTAGTAACTTATTAAGCTGTGCCCTTTCTAAACTTTCCTGTACATGGAGATTGCGTTTGATTTGCCTAAGGGTAACCTTTGAATTCCTGCTGTTGTGCATCCACACCACTGGTGTAAGGCGGGTATCCTCATCATGGGCAATGTAAGACGAGGACAAGTTAACAGTGTTAGCCTGGAGTCAGAGGGAATATCTGGATTGTATTTTAATATGCTTTACAGAAACATGGCTGCACCAGGATATAACAACAATGTTTCAGCCAATGGCTTCCTGAGAGTTTTGAGAGCTTCACTACCTCTTCACCATGAGCCTGAGTCTTCATAGGGTGTCTGTGCTGACACTGTGTCCAACTGGCTGAAGGGACTTCTATTGCACATTTCACTTATATTTATTTATTTTATTCTAATATGATGTAACTGTCATAAAACCTAATTTCCCCCTGGGATTAATAACGTATTTTTGATTGATTTCTCTCTCTTCTCCTATCTTTGGCTTTTATTTAGAGGTTAAGGGGGAGATTAACAGTGTGGAAGTCACAGAGCGGCGACATGCACGGATCATGTTCTGCTGAGCGAAGAGCCCCTGCCTTGCTGCAGCTTCCCCACTCCCCATGGGTTGTTGAAAGCGAGTGCAACATGCAGCCTTCCACCTCTGTACAACAAATCACTGTAACATTTTTGTTGTGTTAGCGTCATTGTATCGTCTCTTTTCTGTTATTCTTTACCTGTACTTTCCATTTGCAGGTTTTTTCTCTCCTTTCTAAGTATTCCTTCTTTCCGATCAGTACTTTAACTACCTGGATTTTCTGTCCATCCCTTTCCAGTGATATTTCTTTGAGATCAGAACATCTCTTGGTTTTCACTTAGCACCATGCAGAGTATTTGAGCAGATGTGTGCGTGTATGTGTGTGATAGTTTTGCCAGCTGAGCACAGAGCCCTCCTGTTCTTCTAGCTTGAGAAATGAGAGGAAGCATTTTACAAGTGGTGTGCTTCCATAACCTAACCTCATGCTGTACATCTCAGCCCCTACAACTGAATGAAAATCAACTGTATTTATTCTCTAAATTATGTTGATAAGTGTAGACATCCTTTAAGTGCAAACCCCATATTAAAGTCATGAAACAATGAACCAATAAAATATACATGTCCTTCACTTAAAAACTCCGAAAATTAGTGAAGAAACTACGTTTGACAATGTGGAGAAAGGTATAACATAAAACAGAATGGTCTGCATAACAATAATTACTATAAAGAGGGTAAAAACTTTTCCAGATTATCTCTTTCTGCTTCTTCCTGCATTTCGCAATCTTGGTTTTCCTGGCACGGACGCAGGAAAGACAGACGTCAGCACTGTGAGGCGTTGTTGGGAAAGGCTGCAATGAGAGCAGGGCCTTTGGATAGAGACATATCAGAGTATTTAATGTGAAACACTACAGCATTCATAGCAAATAGGGATTGAGTTTGGATGCGCAGTGAAGGGCTATTACCATCAAGTTCACCGCGAAACTGCTCACTTGTCTAAATTGTTTTCCCTGACTTTAAGATAGAGGCGACGGAGGGAGACGCTGAGTTTAAAGAGGGAGAGAAGAAGACGACTGGGGAAGGGAAGGGAACGGATAGGGAAGGAAAGGAAGGAAGTAGGCCCTCATTTGTCAGACCCGGACAACAGGTCAGATTTCAGCCCAGCAAACTTCATAAGCCTTGCTTTAGCGCAATTGAGAAAAGGTTGTAACAACATGTTTCTTTGTTCACATATCACTATATAGTAAGTTAAGTTTAAAGGCGGCATTTTTTTCAGGTTCATATTTGTATGTAGTGTCTCTACTGGGACATGTCTCCATGCTTTAATGTTCAAAAAGCAAGTTATTTTTCTCATACTACCTGTGCTGCAGCACCTCTTTTCCCCCTCTGTCTGAAACCAGAGCCCAGTCTGCTCTGATTGGTTAGCTGGCCGGCTCTGTTGTGATTGGTCAACCACTAAGAGATGTCCTTCCCCATCACGTACAATGTGTTAGAGCGCTGACCAATAGAACCTTGAGTGTTCCATAGTGATGTCATTATGCTACAGAAGTAAACAAAGGGGTCCAAAGGAGGCGTTTCAGGCAGAGGGGGAGGTGAGTGTGGGATAGAAACTCCCTCTACACGGAACACAGGGACTTGGCAGACCGTTTACATGCACCAAAACCTATATAACACACTACAGGAAAGGGAAGACTCTAAAAAGAACAATAGAGCAACTTTAAGTGCTGTGAAACAGGTGAGTATGAGGACGATTTGGTAGGACAAAAAAGGCAGAGAGAAGTGAAACTAACGGGATAAGAGGAGACCAAAGAAATAGAAGGCTGCCTGAGACGGAAGCAGGAAGACTTGTGACAAAGCTTACTATAGATAAGTAAAGGGATGACCAACCACTGTGTTTGCGTGATAATCTCTGTTTGTTTGTGTGTCCGCAACGTAGGGGCATGTCTTACTCACTAGCCGAAGCCGTTCGAGGGAAAAGGAGCAGCGGTACCACATGGACAGGACATGATGCAGAGAAAACGGAATCAGAGAACCCTAACTGTAAAAGCCATATGAAACCCCCCTCCTCTACATTCAGTAAAAATGCTCCACTCCTCAAACAATTTAAAGTATTTGGAGTCTGGCACTAGCTACCATCTCATTTTCAAATGCTTTTACCTGAGTAAATGTAGTCTTTTAGCAATTTAAAATCGTCCTTTTTACCACATTTTATTCTTACCTTCTGGTCTGGTCTATTTCTATTGTAATTTATTTATGATAGTTAACAACTTAAATCTGTTCTCTAGTGTTTTGTTTCTTTAACAGTGGACATTTTTCTTGCTGGTAAAAATAAAAACATGTTTCCTGGTAACTGCCAGCTCGCTCTGATCCTACAGAGATCCTATCAAACACCACAGAGGAAGACATCATGATCCCTGGATTACTATCAAGGGTTTTATGTAGAGACAGCTGCTGGATGACAGTTAGACTTTTGCCAACGATGGCTCAGAAAGGCCTCTCAAGGTACATTTAAATATGTGCTTCTGGTGCAATAAGCTATAAATAAGGTTTTTAGTTTGCATAAATGCACAACAACTTTTACAAAATATTTTGAAACACAATACTCTGTTTTCAGAGTTTTACTTTCTTGGCTCCAGGTTTTTCCTCTTCCTGTTGGCAACATCCTGCATACCGAGTCTCTCCCTCTGCATATGAAGGCTTGCTCTCTGGACAAATGAACACATGACAGCATATTGTGTAATATAATAAGTTGTAAGTCTTTGGGTGTAAATAACTGAAATACCTTATTCTTCATGAAGCATTACAGGGAGGGGTATTTGACTAAACAATGCTTCCTCTTCAGCACTGCTAGGTGGAGAACACCACTGGTTGGGATAGAAGAATTAGGGCTGGGATGGAGGGTACTTCCCAAAGTATTAAAAACTGCTGAGTGAGGATATGATGAAAGGGTCTTTGGTTTCAACTGGGGCCAATGGAAAATGATTGATCTCTATTTTTGTGGGGAGAATAAGTGAACAAAGGACAGAGAACTCAAATATTAGGGGAATTAAAGAAAATGCTAATTTGATCAAAACACATATATTTGAGATTTAACAGAAATATTTGAAGCTGGTGAGCTGCTGTTTCTACACTGGCGGCGCTGTTAAAAAACAAAACACTATGTTTTTGTAATTGCTCTCTGTCTGAATGGTTGATACACATACGCAATTCAAGTCTATCCATACAGTGTTGAATAATTATACCAGATCCACAAATTTGGCGGTGTCTAGCTGGATAGCTAACATTAGCTAGCTAGCTTGTTAGATGGGTAGCCAAGGTAAGCTAGCTACCTAGGTAGACAGATAGCAAACTTCAGCTAGCTTGATTTACGGATAGATAGATGAGCTAGATAGATCAACATGAGTTTTAGTTTGAAGTCTGACCGGCTGATATGTTTTGGTATTTTATAGTAGGGGCAATCTACACCACAAGACACTACTCGAGTTATTTAAACATGTACTTATATAAGAGTTTGGGCCATTGTCTTATGACATTCTGCCAGTCACTAACAGAAGATGGATTTGGTTCCGTAAAACCATCCGATCACTGCAGTGATAATGTAATTGATCTCAAATAAAATTCATTGTTTACAATGCTGCTAGTGCTAAATCGGAAATGAAAGACATAGGCGTCTGAAGCAGAAGTGCACATAAGGTGAATACAATTACAAAATATATTTCTTCAATTAGCCATAGGAGATGTTTCAGATTATTGATGATATTATAATGTATGTAAACAAGCTGTTAACACTTCTCCTTCATTCTCTCATGTTTTCTCTTTGACTTTACTTCTGGTTATCTAATAAACCTTCGAGTACACACTAGAGCAAAATGCTGCAACGTCAGCTTTCCCTCAATCCACAAGACAACAGGTGGACAGGCACACACTGCGCCGTTTCAACACACTGCAAACAGCTGCTTTCAATTAACAGTGTGAATGTGTTTGTGTGAGAGACCAGGATTTACGTTGCACCCAATTTCGTAACCCATGTGTCGTGCTAATCACCTCAATATGTGTGGATTGAAGAGACAGACAATTATGTGTGTCTGTGTCATGGAGCTAGTGTCGGAAATGCTGGAATGAAGTCGAGTGAGTTAAAGTCTCCCTGAAAGGAAATGAGTTTTGATTTGATTTTAGAATTAGGTTTAATTTTTTCCCTCCTGCCTCCTGTCCTGTTTGGAAGGTGAAGAAAAACTGCGCTTTACGATAATATGACATGTATGGGAATATGGGTGCAATATGTGCAAGTTGACGGCGATTCAGCAAAAAAAACTGGCCTACATTAATTGTTTGGAAAAAAAAATCACAGCGATGTCTGAATGCTTCTTTTGTTTGTTTCTGAGGTCACTATCATTTCCCCCCTCAGGTACAGATGAATACATTTGAACTGCCATCTTTTTTGAGGATTGATGTGGGACTTTATTGGAATTGAAAACTAGTGTGAGTGTCTGCTGCCTGCAAAAGTTTACCCAATATTTAGTATTGTGCAAAATATTTGTTGTCTCTTCATATTATATTCCTTATTGTTATCATCATACCTACATTGTAAACCAACAATTATGGGAACCACCATAAAGCACATTTGTAGTTAAGTGAAAAGGGTAGACAGAAGCAGGGTTACAATGTGCTGTTTGTTATATGCTTAAGTTATCATGACCTGAATAGATAAGAGACTTGAAAATAGATCAATGGAGTAATATTTGCCTGACTGAAATGTGTGTGTTTGTGTGTCAATGTGAATGTGTGTATCATATACCATATACCATCATGAGGTTAGATTTCACTGTAAATTCTTTCGATGATGTCCACAGCTGTTCTCAACATTCCCAACATACACACACACACACACACACACACACACACACACACACACACACACACACACACACACACACACACACACACACACACACACACACACACACACACACACACACACACACACACACACACGGATGGTGCTTTAGCAGCCTACTGTAAAGTAACACCACTAATGCTAAGAATTACTATAGTGTCTACTGTCTACACTTTATCGCTGCTGAAAGTTTGTATTTCTATTTGCATTAGCTGCTGACGTACAGCATGTGGTCCGAAAACAGAGGTCAGTAAGTCAGGTTGTCATGGTGACAAGTGATTTCAACCAATAGGAATTCAAGTGTGTTGATAAAGAGAAAGAAAGCTGCCAGATCTGACTCACTGAAGTGTGATGTGTGACTCGTGTGTGTGTGTGTGTGTGTGTGTGTGTGTGTGTGTGTGTGTGTGTGTGTGTGTGTGTGCGTGCGTGCGCGCGCGTGCATATAGAGTTCAGAGTCAGTAAGTGTAAGTGTGTGGGGGGATGTTTAGTCTTCATTATGAAAACCATAGATAGGGACTTTTCATACAGTATAAGACAAAAGCACCTGCGGCATACACACTGCCTACAACTGTTAGTGTAACTCAGACCTTTTCTTCTCTCTGTTATTTAGACAGTGACTTCCTGTAGGATCTTAATGTACTGGGGGTACAACTTCTTCCTGAGTCTTTCAGTGCCGCCTGGTTTGAGCAGTAACTTCTTTCTGACCTCAACATGGGGAGCAGTCTGTTATCCGGTTGGTTGGGATCATTAGTGATTCCCCTAGCCTTATTCTCCAACACTTGGTTTTAAATACTGTATCTCTGAGTATAGGGGATTGCACCGATTATCTTATGTTCACCCTAACAAACCACTCTTTGCGGGGCCTTCAATGGTACAGGTGTTCAAATTCCGAATTTTTCGGGATCAAACATTTCCTAGAATTGTCTGAAATGCCAGGCCACATGACTCATTACTATACATTTAGGATAATACAAATAAAGTATTAGGTCTTAGGTGCATCTTGAAGAACAATTTCAATATGCACCCCCTGGAATTTCTACTCCTGTCAGCTGACTGCCTCCCAAAACCAAGCTTCAGGAAATCTGCCCCCACCCCCCTGTTTCTAGATTCCACTGTAAACATGCCCATACATTCGATTGCAGGGTTTCACCGGGAAAGAATGCTTCCTTCACAAAAACACATAAACCAGCTCAAGTACAATAAAGATCCATTTGTTGTTTTAGGCCATGGTTACACAATATGTCTCACAGACAAGACACCTCGACAATTTTACCAGCATCAACCCTGATTTAAAGTGGTGAAATGTACATTTATTCAAGTACTACCAGAAAAGGACCGGTAGCAAAGGTGAAATCCATGTTACCGGACATTTAACCTGACCAGACCATAGGTGAATTTCAGTTAGTTTTTTAATAAAACGTTTTTTAATTTTTCTATCACAATCCCAACTTCTGTTTACCCAAGGATACCATAGTTGAGACTAATGCAGACATTATTGTTGTTTTATTGGCTGATCTGAAGTAATGCACTCTTTAGTAATGCAGCAGATCTTTATAGCACATTATTTCATGGAACCCTGGTGGCCTCAGGAAGCTCCTGGACTAAATATACTTGTATTTATTTAATTTAGTTTGTTATATATTTCTTTAGTGTGCTCTATCCAAAAAAGATATTTTGTGTAAAATAACTCACATCTCTGTGATAGTGTAAAGTCCAAAGTGCAGAAGTTAAAATGGGTGGATGTTGCCCCACAGCTGAAGCCAACTGAGTATTCAACACTGGAGTCCTTATAAACCAGCATTTTCTTGAAGCTTCAGCATCAGACAAAGTCAAAGAAGTCTTGAAGAGTGTAGTCGGCAAATTCAACTTTAACCAGGCGGGGTATCTTTGAGGGTTTTTTTCCCTCCCTTATTCAGAACTGCGTATACTCCCCATTCCTGTCTTCTAGCAGATATCCTAGGCCTCACAAATATTCCCATCATCATAACCTGTGCTCTGTCATCAATCCGACCAGCTCAAACACCTTGTCACAGTCAGCCTGTGGAACTGCCACTCTGCTACCCGAAAGACTGAGTGGATTTTTGGCTTCACCTCCTCTTTGACTTCCTCACTTGGATCACACGTATACCTCCATCCCTGTTGCACACTCCACAGCCAACTTTTTCGTTTTTCTAATTTCTCTGTTACATGACTCATCCAATATAATGAATCATTGTTGTTTTCTACCGCCCAACAGGTCCTATGGGGGAATTCCTGGAGGCATTAAATGTCTGTCTAACTAACGTCACTGATACTGCTCATCTGCTCTTTGGGACTTCGATATCTAGAAAGATTTCTGATTCAATGCAGTGATTTACTACTCCTGCTAAACGCTTTAGCACTCTCACTATCTCCATCCCCACCTACTAACAACGCTGGAAACCACGTTTGTATCATATTTACCAGAAGCTGGACAACATCGAACCTCTCTGTAACCCCAATTCAGATCTCTGGTCAGTCTTCAATGTCTTACTCGCTACCCCTCTCTTAAACTGACAAACCAATCTCCTCTAACACTGCACAAGTAACCTTCCTTACGCTTCCTCTCCCCCTCCTTCCAGACCTCAGCTGTCCTCTCATGTCTCTGCAGGTCCCACCTGGCTCCCTGGTTGACTTGGTGTTATGATGGTGGGAAATCAAAACACCCTGATGACCTCCTAACTATCATTGTCTTCTCTCCTCATACTCTCCTTACATTTCTGCTGGCAAAAGCACCTTCTATCAATCTAAAATGTCTTTCTCTAACCCTGAAAAACTATTCTCTATTTCCTCATCCCTCCCATTCCTTGACACTTTCCCCACTTACCTTCTACAGTCTATTGGTACTAATATTTTTCAGCTCCGTCATTCACTCTAATGACTTCTACCACAGATTTGCAGGTGATTCACAACTGATTTGGTGGTTTCCACGTCTTCTGAAACCCATCTGCTTGCCTGGCCCACATTTCTGAGTGGATGTCTGCGCACCATCTTAAGCTCAACCTAAACAAGCCTGTACTGATTTTCCTTTCTAGGGAAGAACTCTCCTATCCATGACATTTTAATCAACGTTACTGTGACTTAGACTGAAGGAATCTGTGCAACTGGACGAACAACTTTCCTTTACTGCTAACATCGCTGCTTCAACCTGCTCCTACAGGAAAAATCTTTACAACATCAGTAGGATACGTCCCCTACTTGCCCAGAATACATTGGTACTCAGCTACCGTTCTGATAATGGATCAGGCCTTTCTAACGTTCAGGACATGGTTATATCCTTCAGCGATTTTTACTGCTTTCAAGACTCAAGGTCGGGCGTTTATTACCTTCTCTCGTGTCCAGTGGCGGTTCTGGACCAATTTTACTGGGGGGGGGGGGGGGATTTTATCAGAGGGGCACAATAAATGCAGGTTAAAAAACACAAAGACAGTATAATAGTATATTATAGTAAATGCGTGAAATAAACATAAAATACAGTGGTTGTTATTTCTGTACAGGGATTTATTTCAGTAACTTTAAGTTAAGGTTCTTTGTTTCAGTGACAACATTGATTGAGTAGTTCTTTTTTTAATTGAACAATTCTTGTTTTGTTAACTAAATTACAGTTTTAAGGGGTCCGACTAGAATGCCACTGCTATAGCCAATAAATAGTAATATTATAAACTTTTCTTAGGGAGTGGGGCCACAGGGGGGTCCCAAGTCAGTGCTACCGGGCCACTGGCACCTGTTGCCCTCAGGCTCGGGGGTTTGGGAGGAGAACGCTGCAGCAGCCACCAGCCAACACGTTCTGCCCTGGGAGGAGTTGGATTTTTTTTAAGGAGGAAAAACAAACAAACATTCTACAGCATAAAGGACATTGGTCAAGGAAAATGTAATTGTGTGAAATGATGATGATGATGATGACGATTTAAATTTGGTTATTTTCCCCCCTTACTCAGCAACCGTAACCAGCTAACCGTACCATCCAAACTTCTTCAAGGGGTTTTAATTTAAAAAAATGTTTTAAATAAAGCTTGTGGGACACCAGTGTTTTCCCGAGAAAGCTGTATCTGTTTCTGTTTAATCCGCTCTATTCTGTTCAACAGTTGAGCCCAGGAGAGATACTTGGTGTCAGCTGATGCTGAGGCTAATAACACTGCTATACCAATCACATTAAAAGTCACGATAACACAATAAAATAAATAAAAATAAACTAAAAGCCAGGGTGGATTAGAAAGTTATGTAGCCCTATATGTAGAATAAGAATGATCCGAATATCTCTTTACCAACAAAGAAAGAAAGCAGAGAAATTGTCTGACAGGCTCAGGGACTGATCACAAACTGGAAGACACGATCTTGGAAACCCAAAGAAAACGGATGCGGTCACTGTTCGAACATGTGAAAGTTAAACAAAAAACATTTATGTTGACTAGATTTCCATATTATTAACTTTTTTTGAAACAATGCATTTCTTGCTGCTAAATGTATCAACACACACACACACACACACACACACACACACACACACACACACACACACACACACACACACACACACACACACACACACACACACACACACACACTTCATTGAAAGTAATAGTAATTTATATATAACAATCAATTACAATTAACGTTATGTTCATATTTCGTGTTTGATGCTTTGGCAACACTACTTCCTGAAACGTAAAGCCCGTTTGCTGAAAGGTAGAGACAGGAAGAGAGAGAGAGAGAGAGAGAGAGAGAGAGAGAGAGAGAGAGAGAGAGAGAGAGAGACCGAAGGACTGTGTGTGTGTGTGTGTGTGTGTGTGTGTGTGTGTGTGTGTGTGTGTGTGTGTGTGTGTGTGTGCGTGTGTGTGTGTGGGTTTCTGGATGGTTCAGCAGTGAGTATCCAGCTGCTGAGTAGAGTGCAGCTCTCGGTGCAGCGGACCGCCCCCCCCCCTCGCTCCAGCTGCCTCTGAGGAGAAGGAGTCTCGGTGAACATGGAGGGACCGCGCGGCTCTCTGTCTCTGCGGGGAGTTCTATCTCTCTGCCTGCTCACTGGGCTGCTGCAGCCCGGGACTCTGGGTGAGTACCATAAAATTTAGCAGCGTCGCTCTGTTACTGGCTCCGCTATGAGCCCTGTGTTCTGACAGAAGTGTAAGTGTCAGTGTGTGTGAAGCAGTACCGCTGAAGTTGGGAAACACGCACGCGGACAGGTGACGCACACAGCGTCTCTTTACCCACAGAGACTGAATTAGACCAAATATCTTCCTTCCATAACATCCGGTAACATTTGAGAACTTAGTAATTTTAATACAAGTTGTTTGAAGTGGTGGGCGAAGTACTCAGATTTTGCACTTCAGTAAAAGTGGAACTACCAAAGTGTTGGAGAACTCTGTTACAAGTCAAGCATTACAATCTAGATACAATTAAAGTACTCTTTTTACAGATTTTGCTGTTTTGATTATAATTATTGATCATTAAAGTGTTCTCAAAGCTGGTAAAGGTGCAGCTAGATTTAATGGCTTTGTATACTGCAGGGTAGCTTGTGAATTTACTCCAGGTGAACTACAGTCTGATTTAAGGATTGATTATATTTCACATCATTAATCCAAATCTGTAAAGTAACTAAAGATATTACATAAATGTAGTGGAGTAAAAGTACGAAGTAGCAAATAATTGAAATACTTAAGTGAAGTACAATACTTAAGTCAATCTACTTAGTTACTTTACACCACTGGTAAGAATAATCCATTTCCACTAAACTACTGCATCAAGAAGGGTACTTAAGTAAAATAATTTAAGTACAACAAGGAACATGTATTTAAAGTAATCGTAGTAAAAGCACACATTGCAGAAAAAACTCAAAAAACATTTGAATGTTATAGATGTTTTAAAAATCTTCACATTTGAGATGCTGAAATGGGGAAATATTTTTGAATAACAAACTTCCTATCAAAATAGCTGCTAATTGTCCCAGTCTTGGTTATTTTCAAATTGTGTGTCAAATCTGAATTTAGAAAGTAACAAGTAAATACATCTGTAAATAAATGGAGTAGAAAGTACAAATTAGGTCTCCATAATACAGTAGAGTAGAAGTATAAAGTAGTATCAAATAGAAATACTTGGGTAAAGAACTTCAAATGTGTGCTTAGGTACGGTGCTTGAGTAAATGTGCAATTGATGTATAATTGACCAGTAGTGTGGAGCCCATCAAAAGCCATGATGTGACATTAAATAGACTAAATAGAATATTCATCTTTCTATTGGACCATTACGCTTCCTACCCTGTATCTTCAGATTAATTTTTTGAGATGTGACAAAAAGCAGTTACTTTGACATAGTGATAATCCACTACAGTTCAAAATACAGATGTTGCCCCTCATTGGCTGCAGGGTGTTTGTATTGGATGTATCAGATGTTCCACCTTTCCTGCATGATCGCGCAGTGAAAGAGTGTTTCCGGGGTTATGTGTTGAAGTCCACTTGTCAGTTGTCACGTGTGAACAGTGGCAATGTAACCAACTTTCCAGCCGTCATACCAAACACCTCCCACTTCAGCCGGCTACAGAACCTTCCCCACGCTTGTGACAGGTGGGTAGATTAAGCACGGCATGACAATGACAAGCCAAATTCAGCCTTTGGTTGTCATGAACAAGCAAATCGTGTTTTGCTCTTCTTCTCCCCCTCTCTTTCTGCTGTTTGTTTCTGCCCTCCTCCTACGGCAGGGCCTATTTTGAACCTGGAAACCCCACATACCAGAGGGGCTGTGTGGCCCTGCTGCTTTGTATGTGTCACAAATAGACATACAAACCTCAAACTTCCACCCACATGCCCCCATCTGCCCACCAAACAAACAAACACACTCCTCATTTTTGTGACTTCTGCCCACCACAGCGTGATGCGTTGCTTCCTCGAACATCAGGCCTGTGTTGTTTTAAACTTTTCTTTATTTGTATGCTTTCAATTGATGTGAACGGCTCAAGGGACTGTCACATTAAGGTTCCTACTTAATTTCAGGGAATCTCAGTGTCTGCGCAGATGCCCCCGTGATGGGACATTCCCCAATCCAGTGCTTAGCCAAAAATAGCGACTCAAGCTATTCCATCCTGCATCCATCAAAACACAAAGCTGAAAGGGAAACAGGAGGCTGTACAAAAGAGAAACAGATCAATGTTGTCTTTTAGGAGGCTTCACACAGTTTAACCCCACTAAAGTGTCTTCCTCTGACTTTGACCATAATAGTCGTCCTCCTGTGTTCTTCCCTCTTTACCCGCTTCGCTGACTCTGGGGTCAAAGAGAAGAGAAAAGCAGGCTGGGATGAAAGGAAAACAGATAGGAGGAATGAGAGGATTATAGGCAAGTTGGAGAGACTGAGTTGTAGTGGTGGGATAACTTTAAGGAGCAGAGGGAGGGGGCTGAGCCGCCTGCTGGGGCAGTTATGTAGCCCCGCGCAGCCTCCTGCCAGTTGTCTCCACTCATTTCACTGACAGGGCAAGACCAGAGAGAAGAGCGATTCTTATTCCAACAGATATTTCATTGCATTGCTCCAAATAATGCTCAGTGTAGCTCCACACCCACTCTTATTAAACTATCATACTCTCTGAATGTGGACACCATAACTAAACAAATGCTAAAAAGTACATTGTAAATAAAAAAGGCTCCTGCTCACAACAAGTACATGGCATAAATACTCACCTCTAATACACTGTTATTTTGGGAAATGTACTGCTTTATAAAATAACATGATATTATGTTCATTATATTATGCACCCATGACACAACATGACACACACTGATTGCTTAATCCTGGGAAAGGATTTTACAATCTACTAAAATGTTATTTATGCATTGAGATCATCTGCAGCACATCTCCATGTGTTTCAAATATGCAGCAGTATTAGCTTAGCAGAATTCAAACTTGTCTCAACTGCTTCAAATGTGTTGCTTAACTTCCAGTAACTAAACATGAGTTAGATTTTATGTCGGTGTATAGAAAATGATTTGTTGTTGAGATATTAGATTGGCTTTATGTGATAAAGAAGGGGATTGAGACATAATACATAATCCTGATTGACATCCACTTTTTACAACCAAGCCACACCCTCTTTACTACCCCTATAAGGCTAACCTGATTACTTTCCGTTTCTTTTGGATGAACTCAATATTAAATGCAATGCCAATAAAGTAAAAATGATACATACAGAACATGTCTCTTGGCTGAAACACCAAACAGATCATTGTAGCATGCCATAAACCCCTCTGTTTCAGCCCTGTTCCAAAAGTGCTGATTCTTTGTCTGTAGCTTTAAATGCTAATGAGCTGCTGCTGGCCACGCCCCTCTGACAGATGATTGGTTTTAAAAAACACAATGGTGCTCTAGGAGGAGATTCAGGTGATAAGGTGGGCGGGTGTTACCTTGGTTGGTTATTGGCTAATGGTTTCATAACCGAAAAAACATTGTTACATCACAAAGTGGACAAATCTGATCAGCTGATTTTCAGATTTTTATAAAGATGGATCAGGACAAAAAGAGAGGGAATCTTTTTTCCTGAAACTTTTAGAATCTCTTTACACAGAGGGGATACATGTATAAAAGATATGGAAACGTTGATTTTGCATATTAGGTGACCATTAAGTGCTACTAAAGCTGCAGTTATTAACTTTAGGAAAACAACAACTTTTGCCTTATTTGCTGAAACTGCACTCTTAATACATTTGCATGACCCCTATGTGTCTGTAGGAAAACTACCAATCAAAGCTAGGGAGCAGTCTTAGTCACTGCTTGCGAACTCCCATCAATGCATTTCAGTTTAGCTGTTCAATTAAAACGTTTGTGACCACTGGCTGGATCAAAATGACATTTTTAAATCAACACTTTATATCCGTGTGCCACCTGTCTTAATTGTACTGCAGTAAATTCTACTAGGATGACCCCTTCAGTTATTATCATTAATGTCAAACTAATTGAGTAAACAGAGTGGGTGTTTGATTCTACATTTAGCCACTTAACCATGATTAAGGGGGCTTCTTTCTCGCAAACAACACAAGTGTTGTGCTACCGCTAAATCAACTGACATGGCAAGAATGTGAAATCCCAACAGGTCAGGTTTGACTTATTCCTGATGTGAGAAAATGAACACATTCTCCTTTAAGACTACACTGCTTCTGTCTGTGTTTATAGTGCAAGACGTGTGTGTTTTTGTGCATTAAGCACAGTTAATATAATTTCAAGACACATTCCATCACACAGTCCAGATGAAGGCGGGACCCAGAGTGTGAAATAGCAGAGCGCTAACACCCACACACAACCTCAGACACCGAAAGCCCTGCTAGTTTAGTGCAGCACAGTGCCACAGAGACTGCATGAATGTGAATGAGTAACGGGGAGAGTACCCCAGTGCAGCCAGTGAGCTAAGTAATACTTTCATGGTGTTCTTTTGAGATGCGCCAATTTCTTGGCCGTTACGATTAAGTCAGACTTGCCCATTCGTTTTTCTAGGAAAAGATGAAAATGACTAAAATTGACATTAAACAAAACACTTTTTTTCACATAAAATAGAAATTCTATTGACATTTCATAATAAATAATTGTATATAATATATGGACCATTAAAACAATCAGCAAACTACTTTGTCCTATGTTTATAAAGGAGTAATGTCAACCTTAGCAGACAATAAAAAGTCAAAATGTCGCACTGTAACTCACAGGGTTAACAGACAAGACAACTGAATTTTCTTTGTCGAGTTTTCACCACATTAACAACATGCTAATGTTATTAGCAGAAGCCTGCTGCATTATACTAACTGATATGCTTCTGCTAATGCTATATTGAATGCTAGCAATATTATTAGCAGAAAAAGCTATTTCCTAAGCTATTTTGTGTTCACACAATCATTGATGCTAGTGTTCAGCTAATGTTATTAGCAGAAAGCTAGAGTTTATGTAAAGACAAATTAGCTCTGGAAGAACTGCAGGAAAGGAGACCCGGTTTTATTTAAGGTTTTTTTTTTTTTACAATTAATAAGACATGGATAAGACAAAAACAATTTCCATCTGAAGTTTACACAAACTAACAGTGAGGCAATGTGCTTGTAAAATTTAACCTGCTAACAAATTCAAGAGGGTTTGAGGGGGGTTCAAATTGTAGTAACTAGTGCTGCTGTAGATACCCATTACTTAAAAATCGAATGAAGCTAAAGAAGCTAGTGGAACCAGACAGAGCTGTCGTAGAAGCTGATAGACATTGCACAGGGCTGGAAGGAATTCAGTGTACTGCTCAGTGGAGCTGAACCAGGGCAGACGTTTGGCGTCATGGTGGCTTAAACTCAGACCTCCCAGCTGAATGAACGTCTCTTCATTTAAAAACCCCCCTTTTGTACCTGTATACTACACATAGGGTTTCCATTTGATCCTGTAAGTCATTTGAACACACAGGCCACATGGTAGAAGCTCCCTTTCCACACAGAAATAAAAAGGCATAGCTCTATAAGACTAAGAGGCTAACAGGACTTACTTAGGTTTCTCATGGGGGCTTTGATTTAAACAGGCAGCTCTGAACAGGTCTCAGACCAAAGGGGGATCACAAAGGCAGCCAAGACATGCTAAAGAGAATGATAACATTGCCAGCCTGAGCCAAGGCAGCATGTGACCCATTTTACCACATGCAATACCTTCCTTTCAAGCAGCCAGGGTGATGATACATAGACAATGTAACTGTGTCAAAGGGAAAGCTATTAGAAGGATGGTTTAAGCTATATTTACATATCTATATTTAAGCTACTTTGGGCATCAAAAGGAATATAGGAATTCATGTATACTGTACTGAAAATAATGTGTGTGCCGTTCCGTGACCTCCCCCCCTTTGCTTAATGAATGATGGTGCCTGGTTAAAAGATGTTTGTGTGCATGCAACTCTGTTAGTCACTGCAATACTAACTCACCATCAAGTCCTGCCAAGATACTATCAGCATATCACCTGCTCCGCGTCGTGAAAACACAGCAGACCATGTTGATTCCTCTCCCCGACATGCATATTGGTCTTTAATAATACACTGCTATACATTCATTTCATCTTATCTTTCTGTATTTTAAATTTATAGTTAGTTTACTTATTTCTGCAAACCAAACAACACGTTTTTTTGAACAATAACAACAGTATAGCAGTTCTATGCCAACTTAGCTAGCTGTGAATGAAAATGCTACCTAACTGAGAGCTTGTTAGCTTAGCTGGCAAATCCTTTGAGGTGAAGGAAAGCAGGCTGCTGTCTTTATTTTGCACTAGCTACCAGTTGAACCGTGGTAGTTGTTGCATGTCAGTAAGCTGTGTACCAGGCAGAGGACACCAGTTGATTCGTTAGCTTCCCGAATCCCGTTAGCTCCTTGTGAACTGCTGCTCGCTCGTTGCAGTGCTGGTTACCTGAAGTCTTTTAGCCATGGGCTTTCGTATTTACTGTTAAAATAAAAGAACTTTTAGAGAGTCATCAGATGCGGCGCTGGTCTGCAGTGGCGGGCTTCCAGCAGGCCGTTGCTGGACTCTGCCAGCTGTGAACACTGGAGCTGTGTCAAAGCATAGTGAGCCTAGAGCTTTGGTTTGATTGCAATGACATCATAGGTCACAGATTACAGTAACCAGTCAACACTATACATTGAGTATTCAGGAGGAATTTACAGTGTTTTTGAGTGCAGAGACAGGAAGTGGTTGTTTTTCACACCCAAAGAGGATAATGGAAACAAAAGATCTAAGGCATTTCCACTTCCAAGTAACCTTAGGTGATTTTTTTGTTAATTTACCCCTTACTTCCAGAAAATCTACAGCATTTTCAAGAGACCAGGAAATACTCCACATTAGTTTTTTGATAAATGCATGAACAAAAATAGATTCAACTTGATGTATTGCTTTTTCAGGGAATACTTTTGCATTCTTTTGGAAGACATTTTTGAAGATTATTTGGATCAGGCAAAGTAGTTTTGATGTTAAAAAGAGCTGTAGCTTGGCGCAAGCGAACTATTGATTCAGCTGTGGATGTCTGTGTTGGTGGTTTGGTGTGATTGTTGCTTAGTTTTGTATATTTTCCTTAAGCCCAAAAGCACATTTAAAGTTGTTGATGTAGTCACAGTGCAGCTCAATGCTGGTTTTTGGGCTGTCTGTGGTGACATTTTTTGTTGTCAAGACCTAGTAACATTTAGGAAGCTAATGCTTTACTGTCGTTCCAACCCACTCAATATAGTATGTAGCTTGGAAATATCCTACGCACCAGGTTAAATCTTTTCCATTGAGAATGAGTTTGCAGGATTTTTCTCTCATTTGTAAAACGAGACGCACAACATTTATCATCAACTTTGTGTATAACATTGGATACCTTTACTGGAATTGACTTATCACTTTAATTAAGTTTTGATACCTCAATTAAAGCTGCACTTTCCAATATTTCTTCATTAACAGTGGTTCAAATAACTATGGTTTATGTAAAACGTTATGTACCTAGTGATGAACTCAAAGAAGATTATCAACTGACTCTGCAGCTCTTCCAAGAGTCTTGGTCTTTTAAGATGGTTAATTTGTTCTACAACCCACTACTCTACTAGTGACTTTAATCTTGTTGGGTTAGGTTAAGGGTCAGTAATGAGTGTTGGTTTTTGGTCAGAAAGAAAAACAAATTAGATCCTTACTTTCCTAAACTATAGCATAACGTTGCGTTAACGGGGCTACAATTGTAAAGTTTGTCTTGAAATGGTCATTAAGGAGAGACCTCTTTCTTTCATTACCTAATTAGCATGACTGGGCCTAGCAAGTTCCATCGCAATGTAAGAAGTAGAATCCAGTACTTCCTCTGTAGAGGTGGACATTTTTGCCTAATGTTGTTTCATATAGGAAAGATGTAGGAGTCATCAGAAATATTATGTTTCATTCTCTGATAATCATGGATATACGTAACCACTTGTATGAGAATCTAACAAGTTGTTACCGCCTATGTGAAATAAAGAACCAAATAACAACAGTGCCATTCTAAAGTTGGAAAAAAGAAATGGACTTATTATTTATGTCATGTTTCAGATCAGTCTATCAAATATTTTCCCTTACTATACCTTGCATTTTTAATTCATCAACCTGCCAACATATTTCTAGCCCTTCTAGCCGGAGCAAGAACTGGAATTACATTGTTGACAACAGAACTTATGTTAATCATGATGTTCTTCTGTTTTGCAGGCATGCCCCCTTTATACCCCATGAGTCAGCTCTGTAAGTTCTGTGATCTGGAGCTCTCCTCCTGTAGTGGTTCTGGGACATGCATGTCAAACTGCTCCATCACATCCACCTGTGACGACAACAACGAGGTCTGTGTATCTATCTGGTAGGTACCCGAGAGCAGGAAAATGCCTCTAACTCTTAGATGTGATTCACTTAATAGCTCTTAAAGGTCCCCTATTATCCAAATGCACTTTTTGCTGTCTTTTATACTTAAATATGTGTCCCCGGTGTGTAAGGAGACTAACAAAGTAAGAGAAAATACAACCCTCTCTCTTTTCCTCCTTGCCCACATCTCTAAAAACAGGTGTGCAAACGAGCTGATCCAGATTTGCTTCGGTTATGACATAACGGAAATGTGGGCTGGCTTTATTATTATTGAACTCCTGGCAACGTCCCGCCCACGTGACATGCCCCAACCTATCATACCCAATATACAGTTGCGAGCTGAATCCCCTCCGCAGCACCTCTGTGTCTCTATGTATTCAGCAGGATGTCTGCAGGAGGGACTTGGAGTTGTTGTTTATATAATATATATAATGTCTCTGTTCTAGTGGTAAACACTGAGAAGTGTTTCAGAAATAATGCTGGATGTGTTTTGGAACATATCATGGCGTTTAATCATGGCAGCGTTTAGCTGAGTTTCTCCCGGTAGAAAACTTTCACAGCAGAGAGAGCTGAATGACGCTCCAAAGGGGCGTGGCCAGCTTCAGCTCAGCTCAAATTTAAAGCGACAGTCACAGAATCAGCACTTCAGGAACAGGGCTGAGATAGAGGGGCATGAGGCATGCTGCAATGGGTGATCTGTTTGGCATTTTGAGCAAAACTCTTCACAGACAAGTTTTGTATAGATATTGTTCAATTATAGCACACTAGGAGACCTTTAGTTTATTCAATACATCTCTGCTTTATCTTTCTGTCTTTTAGGAGGAAGAATGAGACAGGCTTCTCCATCGAAACTCTGTGTCATGACCCGTCCAAGCCCCTCTATGGTGTTATGCTGGACGACTATAACAGCTCCACCTGTGTGATGAAGGAGAAGAACACAACGAGCGGGAGGGCCCACTTCTGCTCCTGTACTGACGAGGACGAGTGCAATGACAAGCTCTCCTTCTCTCCCAGTGAGTACATTAAACCAAAACCTTTTATTAGGTTTAAAGCTGCACTTATCAATATAAGGGATGTCCGGATGCCCACAATCTTGATTCAAGTCAGCATTGTTGCTTTTGTTAAATTGACAATGTTGTCCCCTCTTCACCGCTGTCTGGAGGAGGGGAGAGAGTTGGAGCGTTAAAGAGTTGCTGTACTCATGCATGAAAGCTTGGCAAGGATAGTTGTCTGTGTCAGCTGACATTAAACAAAGGGTTTCTGTCAGAATATCTTTATATAGCTGGTACGTATTAGTTCCTCTATAACTTGAAAAATGTAACATATCAAGCCAATTAAACTAGAGAAAAGTGGTTAATTTTAAGTAAGGTATAAGTACAGGAGGACATGCAGCGAGAGGTGTGTACCGTGTTCCCTTAAGTGTTTACGTCCTCTCTGTGTGATGTCCAGCTTTTAACCTCTTTCCTTCTCATGCGCTCTTTTACTTTTCTTTTTAGCCATCATGAATTTAAAGTATCTTTCTCCCCGCAAGATATAAAATAAATATCAAAAAGAATTCCATAGTACCTTGATTAGCAATAGGCTGTTCTTCTTAGCAGCAGTCTGTTAGCGAAAAATAGTGGCCTCTGGAATATCCAAATGGACCAGTCAGAGTGTAATATTCAATGAAGCTGTGTATTAATCCAGGAATAAAAACATGAAATATATATTAAGTAACATCATTAAGTTACATTGAATTAGAATGAAGTTCAGTGAGTGTATTCATGGTATTAAAATCTTTTTACTCCATCCCCTTCCTGCCTCTCTGACGTAGTCCTCACCCACAGACTAGGAAACTGTTTATTTTTTGCGCGTGTAACTGCTCCTACATTTCAGATTTTGGTTTCTGAGGTCCTTTTGTGGTTGCTACTGTTTCTTGGAATGACTGGAGAGTGCACTGTCATCACAAACAGGAAGTGGAAAAGTAATGTTTGCATCACAAGTAAACAACAGGGAATCCTTCGGGCGTTCACAGACGTGCAGCGGGGGTGTTCTGATCTGTGCTGTTTCAGACGCTGTGGTGTGTGTGTGTGTGTGTGTGTGTGTGTGTGTGTGTGTGTGTGTGTGTGTGTGTGTGTGTGTGTGTGTGTGTGTGTGTGTGTGTGTGTGTGTGTGTGTGTGTGTATGTGTGTATGCGTGTGGTGGTGTAGAGTGCTCAGACATATGGTTTCCTGTCTGTGTTTAACTGAAAACAGAAACATCTCGAGCACATGGTGAACAGCCACACAGACACACCTCTGCAGTGAACGACAATGAAGTAGACTCAGTCTGCTGCTGTGGGCCAGCTCATGTATTCTCTTACAGAACAATAAGATTAGATTGATCTTCTTTCCACCCCAATGATTGAACTTTAACTTTCACCTGCTGTACATGTTTACTGCAAATACAGTAAGAGTCTTATGTAGGCTGAAGGGGGGCCAAGTGTTGAGGTTGGAAAAACGTCCACCCTGCTAAAATGATCATAGGTCAGCACCCTGTGAATTCACTCAAATGGCTCTGCTGCTTTGTCTTTTTTAAATAACTTTAAATGCTCATTTCAGCTTTAATTATTTTAATAAATAAGTTTATTTAGCCATGCAGGTTTTCAGATGACTGTTCCAGGCTATCCTGATACCAATCTGTAGCAGGATTAAACTCTTGGAGGATCTCAAGTCGAAGAATGGCAGATCAGCCCTGTAGAAGTAACCAAACTCACTGGTGACGAAACGTAGCAACTGGTGGGCAAAACACAGGCACCAAAATGGTTGATACAAAAGCTTATTCAAAAATTAGCCCCACAAACATGCTGTAATTGGGTGTGGTAGTGGGGGTCTACAAATAGATGGTAGGAGTGACAGGTTGTTTTTACAGATTTTCTCATAAAAACACAGAAACCCTGTAGTTAGCACGTTGTGCAATACCGAGCCTGTTTACAACGTGTAGGCTACAGACAACAGCCTACACATGATAAGATGACACTTTAAAAAGTTCAAAAATTGTTAGCATTGAATGTTCGAGGGCAGTCCCAAATTCTTCCTGCTGAATTTTTGTATTTTGGAATAATATATATTATTGTATTATAATTATTTATTCTTGATTTATGTCGCACCTCCTAAATATGGTGCTCATTTTACATTAGCTTGTGCATCTGCCTATGAGGACAAAAAGCCTTATTTTGTTTTTATTTTGAAGACAAGAATACAAAAAGAAAAAGAAAAAACAAAGAAAATAGATAGGGAGTCCCTATCCCACGCCACCCCGTCCCTCCCCCTTCTCACCACTCTTGCCATTTCACAGAAATAATAGCTGATGTTTGTTAGTAACCGTTGGAGTTCATCCATCTATTATATTATTTATATTATAGCATAAACATTTATACACATCACAAACATTCATACATTAGACAAACTTAATGTAAAAATATTAGTTTACTTATTGATTATATTGTGAGTAAGTAACAAATGCAGCCACCAAATAATCTTCTTTTACCACATTTCAAAAATATACACACACACACACACACACACACACACACACACACACACACACACACACACACACACACACACACACACACACACACACACACACACACACACACACACAGCCCTGAGGGTTTGGGTTGCTGTTCCTTCCTCCCATTGAGGACGCATGCAGCAGGAAGTCCTTGTTTGTGTATTGGACCGCTGCCATGTCTTATTCCTCTACACATGCCTCACATTGTTCTCCCCCAGCATTTCATGCTCATGGTGTGCCTGTAGTGGTGTTTGTGCTCGGGGTTTATTGCTTGAGAGCCACACTTGTGGAATCCAATTTGTCTGAATGAGTGTGTTTGTGCAACCAAAAATGTGCTACAACTGTCATCGTGAAGAGGGGAACATTGTGATCCCACAGGAGAAAACACTAACAGGGCTTGTTGGTTTTAAACAAATAGCCCAGAGAATGCCTTAGAGGTTAATCATTGTCCGAACCCAACGGTTATGAAGGCCATAAACTTCTGGGAGCAAGAGGCAATATTTGGGGATTCTGGTGTAGCTAACAGATATTCTGAGCCAAGAGTTCCTCTAACGTGAGCCAGTCAATTGATGAGAACTCGAGATGTGAGAATTAATCCTGAGTTAGGAGCCGAAGATGTGTACTACTGGATTGTGTTACAAGAAGTCAATTTACAAGCTAATCGAAAGCTAATTAAAGCTACATCCATCCATCCATCTTCTCCCGCTTTTCCGTCAGGGTCACGGAGGTAACAGCTCCAGCAGAGAGCCCCAAACTTTCCTTTCCCTGGCCACATCAACCAGCTCTGACTGGGGGATTCCAAGATGCTCCCAGGCCAGCGAAGAGATATAATCCCTCCACCTGGTCCTAGGTCTACCCCTCGGTCTCTTCCCAGCTGGACGTGCCTGGAACACCTCCCTAGGGAGGCGCCCTGGTGGCATCCTCACTAGGTGCCCTGAACCACCTCAACTGGCTCCTTTCAACGCGAAGGAGCAGCGGTTCTACTCCGAGTCCCTCCCGGATGACTGAACTTCTCATCTTATCCCTAAGGGAGAGGCCAGCCACCCTGCGGAGAAATCCCATTTCAGCCGCTTGTATCCGCGATCTCGTTCTTTCGGTCATGACTAAAGCTACATCTTTGTTCGATATCAGCTGATGTGTTCTGAGATTGCCTTTGGATGCAGAGCTGATGTTAAGAAAAGCATCAAAGCAGTTTATCTGTTATTCATTTTAATCTAAAATGGATTTCATGTTACGAAACATAATTTCCCACAAGATATAGTATTGTATTTTGATTCTCATAAAGATGATCATTCAGACGAAATACACTGCTTCATCAGACAACAGCCAGGTTTGAATCTCAATTGAAGTTCCAGTATATGTTAATGAATGTAGATGTGAACGTATTTGAAAATTAGGAGGGAAGAGCATCGTGACAGACAGCTGGTGGAGTAGTGCTCTCCAGTAAACCTTTATAGATTAAGAGATGAGGAGCTGATCCTTAAGTGGATTCACCATCCTTCATGCACGTCTTAAAGAGGACATATTCTGCTCATTTTCAGGTTCATATTTGTATTTTGAATCTCTCCTGGGACATGTCTCCATGCTTTAATGTTCAGAAAGCTCTTTATTTTTCTCATACTGTCTGTGCTGCAGGACCTCTTTTCACCCTCTATCTGAAACCAGAGCCCAGTCTGCTTTGATTGGTTAGCTGGCTGGCTCTGTTGTGACTGGTCAACCGCTTAGAGATGTCCCGCCCCTTAGCATATCACGTACAATGTGTTAGAGCGCTAGCTAATAGAAGGACAAGTATAACATAGTGATGTCACTTTGTTATGGAAGTAAACAAAGGGGTCCAATGGAGGCATTTCAGACAGGTGAGGGGAGTTTGAGAGAGAAATTTCCTCTGGAGGGAACACAGGGATTTTAGCTTTTGCAGACCATTTACATGCACAAAAACTAAGCACAAAAAGTAAGGAAATTTGTGTTTGGTAGATTATTTCTTTGTTGGAACAATACTTCTTGGAAATAAATCTTATAGCATGCATTTGTGGGATGAGCAGCAGAGCTGAGTATGTGGGTTGCGCCCATGAAAAATGTGACACATCTCCTCTGCCTATGCCAAACTGCTTTTTTTTGCTGTTGACTTTACATAACACACTACAGAAGAGAGACCCCTTATTTTATTTGCTACATCTGTTCCAGTGATATTTGTCATGTTTCACTTTTACTGATGCACCGCAGCAAAGAGGAAAACTGTTTTTCAAGCTTTTAGAAAAACAATAAAGGCTAATGTTGCACATTTTTTTTTTATTTGCTGATGTTTTTCTTCTTTTACTAATATTATCGCCATCGAGGAGGAAGGTATCTACTCTGTGTGACCCCACAATATCATACGAATCATTCTGTACAAGGCCTGGACAAAATCGAGGTTGTCTGTTACAGCTCCTCTGCTTTATTTTCTATTAGCTTTTGATACAAATGGAGTCATATGGTCTCATTCTAGGAGAGCTGGGCCTCACTGACACCTAGGATCCTGTACAAATGATTTGGAGCACATTAACAATGCCTCTCAGTCAGGGTTAGTCACACAAGTGCTACGGGAACTAGTTTCATTGGAAAGGGAGGCATTGATAAGAAATACTGCCTTGTCATGGTAACATTCTTGGTGTGTTAGCGTTGTATTTACGGCACGCAAATGTTCCAAAGATGAAGATCAAACTAATTTATTTCTGACATGGATTCCTTTAGTCACACACTCCAAGTGATTTAATAGGTTATTCTGATATCTCTCATAATGATTGATATCTTCCTCATGACATGATGTGGGGATTTTTGAAGATATTCCGATGAAGGAAAAGAAGAGCAAGAGATCGAAATAAGACAACATTTATTAGAATGACTTCTTGATGCCGTGACAAAGAGGAAGAGGAGAGGATGGATATGGAACGATGTAGGAAAAAGTGTTTCTATGCATGTTCCTAGATCTCAATCATATTTTTAAAGTTCCTCATGAGTTGTGGAATCTTGGCTTGCAGACACCAGTCATCGAGTCACACAGCTTTAGAGACATGACTTTAGAGACATGACTCAAGCAGCCAAACAAGAAGGCAGTGTGAGGCCAAAAAAACATTTGGAATGGAGTGGGAGAAATAGGCACGGGGAGCTGTTGGAGTGCTGGAGAGATGTCTACGCAGCAGTGAAGGTTGTACAGGCAAAGAGGGGATGTGATGTTCCCTTCAGTCAGGGTCCCCAGCCTTCCTGTGGCAGGATTCCTCCATGCCCCACCAGAATATGATACCAGTCTGGATAAAAGCAAGTTATTAATAAGCATTCACCAGAGGGAAAAGATGGTAAACAACTTTTAATCCATGCAGTATCATATAATCAATACATGATGCATAGATAACGGAAACTGAAACACAGGGTCACCTTAAGAGTGCTATGCTGAACATCGCTGAAGGTGGGAGAAGTACTCAGATCTTGTACTTAAGTAAAAGTAGAAGTACCAGAGTGTGGGAATACTCTGTTACAGTAAAAGTCCTACATTCAAAATGTTCCTCCAATAAAGTACAAAAGTAATACAATTCAAATATACTTAAAGTAGCGACAGTAAAAGCAGTCATTGTTTGATTGGTCCATTTCAGAATAATATCTCTGATATGTTTTATAATTATTGATCATTAAAGTGTTCTCAGAGCTGGTAAAGGTGCAGCTAGTTTTAATGGCTTTGTACACTGCAGGGTAGCTGCTGGATTTACTCCAGGTGAACTAAAGTCTGATTTAAGGGCTGATTATAATTACCATCATTAATCCAGATCTGTAAAATGAATAAAGATATTGAATAAATGTAGTGGAGTAGAAGTACACTTTTACCTCTGAATTGTAGTGAAGAAGAAGTACAAAGTAGGAAACAATTGAAATATGCAGGTAAAGTACAAGTGTCTTAAAAGTACCTAAATAAATCTGCTTAGTAACTATGTTACTATGTCACATAAGGACATAGGTTATATATTTGTAGTCATGTTTCAGGCTTCATGATTAATTCACTCTCACTTTGGTCTCACTCACTTTTTTGGATCCACACATATTTAACATGTATAGTGGTCTACAACATTCTAAGGTATCCTTAATCAAATTATAAGCATTTAAATGTCAGCAACTGTACCTCCTTTTGTGGCCACTCTTTACTAGCAGCTGGTAAATTAAGAAATACCACATGGGCAGTTCTAGGGGGGGTCATAGGGGGTAGGCTAGTGCCCCTGAAACACTGAGCTCGGACCCCCCCGTGCCCCACTTACAAAAGAATACTCTGATTATAGCATTTGTGATTAGTATTTCAGCAAACACTGTGCTGTAACTGAGCAGAAGTCAACAGGAACTGTCTTTTGTTTTCATATTTCAAGTTGTTTTAAGAAACTAAGTTACTGACACAAGTTTCCTAACTGAAACAAATACCTATCATGTTTTATTATTTCTTTGCACGCTATGACTTTCTCTTTTGTCCCTTATTTTATTGTACCCCTCTGCTAGCACCCCCCCCCCCCCCCCCCAAGTAAAATTGGTCCATAACAGATACTGGATGCCAGACAAAAACATATAGTAAAATATATATTTAAAAATATGACTTTAAAGGAGCATAAGAGGGGTTCAGATATTGTACATTTATGTCAACATCACCAAATCGTGTTAAAATGATGATATTTTTGAATGAAACTTCTTTTCCTTTTTATTTAATCATTGAGAGACAGACTGAGAGACACAGTACAAACGATATATATGAATGTATTGTTTCGTTCGAAAGCATGTGATGGGTGACGGCCTTCGTGGAGTGGGGAACAGTATGTTGTTTTCATTGCACAAGCCTCAAGAATGGCTGCGGTGGACCTGCTTGTGTTGGACTGCCAGTATGAGTGTTTGGAGGAAAATGTATTATTCTGCTGCAGCATGCAGCAACCCAATTAGGTGTGTCCTTTAAAGACCTGCGCCTGCATCACCACATTCCCTTTTAGTTAACTTTCTGGAAATGGAAATAGGGAATTTGTTTTGGGAGGTGAAGAGGAAGGGTGTATCCCCAAAAAGTTTCATGAGTGCTGAATCAAACATGGCATGAAGGGAATCCAGGCTCTGTTTGTACTTATACAATTTTAATTGTGATGGAAACAACTGGCAAAACAAGAAATGGTTTTCATTTTCAGGCAGTCAGTGTACATGGAACATATTTGTCACAGATGTAGCACTCACCATAATACTTCATCAAAACTGTCTGACAGCTGATCAGTTTTGAATGGAATAAGAAGGAGCAGCCACACTGAGCTGCTGGATGACAACCTGCTTGTGACAGGCTGCATGTCTACAACTTCTCAACAATGTAGCCAAGTCCTCTTCTGTGCACTGCGGATGTGTGGAACTCTGCTGGCCCTGTGTGCAGCATGAAATCAGACAGTGATTGTTTATGGGATTGTGGAAAAATGACACCAACTGAGTTTGTCTGGCTGTGTTGTAAAAAGATACACAGTTGATCTACAGTTGTATGTCTGTGACAGAACATTTAAGAAAACACAAAAGAAAACAATCACTTACAGTAAGCACAGGTAGATGCGTGGTTTTGAAATTAAAAGCCCTAGAAAGTAACTGTATCCACAAATGAAGCGCAGGATTGGACTTATTTTCAATAATAAAAGCCTCAGAAAAAGGAAGCACAGGAAGAGATGTGTTTTTGAAAGATATAAGCCCTGAAAAGTCATTGTATCCAACAGAGAGCTCAGAATGAGGTTTGTTTTTCAAAGCCACAGAAAGTCCCTTTAACCATAAAAGAATCACAGGAACAAGTGTGTTTTTCCAAATAAAAGCCCTAAAAGTTGTTGGTTTCACCCTCCACCACCTCTGTTAATTGTTAATCTCATAGTCTTAATATGTTGTATCATCTATTCCTAAAATTGTTCTTATTTTCAATGTTTTGTGTCGCTCACAGCATGTTTTATCCACGTTTTCATGTCATGACTGTCTTCTGTCTTTTACAGTTTTGGATCCAACCCCAGACGATCCCCTGGTGACAGTTCTTCTGGTGAGCCTGATGCCTCTGCTGGTGATGGGGATTGTGGTTGTGGGAATGTTCCACTGGTACCGAGCCTATCAGCAGCGCAGCACCAGAGAATGGGAGAGCAACATTAAGAAGCGCAAGACTAAAGCTGCTGGGCTGGACTGTGACGCCTGCGCCATCATGATGGATGATGACGGATCGGACAGCAGCTCGACGCACGCCAACAACCTCAACCACAACACCGAGCCGCTGCCTATAGAGCTGGATGTGCTGGTACAGAACTAGTTGCACTATTCTGTTATTTCCAAGCTAACTGAAACTCTCTCTATATTCCTAACTTTTGATCTTGTTCCAGGTGGGAAAGGGTCGCTTCGCCCAGGTGTACAAGGCCAAGCTGAAGCAGAGCACCTCAGATCAGTTTGAAACAGTGGCTGTGAAGATCTTCCCCTACGAGGAATACGCCTCCTGGAAGAACGAGAAGGACATCTTCTCCAATACAGACCTGCGACACGAAAACGTCCTCCACTTCCTGACAGCTGAGGAGAGGAAGGTGGAGAAACAGTACTGGCTCATCACGGCTTTCCACCACAGAGGAAATCTGCAGGTGAGTGTCAGGAAACCCAACATTAGGGCCGGGAAGTATTCAAACTCGCCTGTGCAAAATATGAATTGGTGATTTACTAATAATTAAAGCTGTCAGATGAGAGATGAAGTGGAGTAAAAATGTAAAAGTATAGTACAGGTATTTTTTATTTGTCTTAAATACAGTACTTAAGTTATTGTACCTAAATTCCACAACAGATCATTTGAAGTTCCTACCAAATTTTATTTTTCATTCCTAAATGTTATGTTGTTTTCCTCTAAGATGTAGAAGTTTTAAGTAGCATTACATGGAAGTACTCACTGAAGGACCGATATGTCAATACAACACTTGTGTAAATATATTTGGTTACTTTTATTAATGGTTTCAGCATTAATCAGTTTTAACAATCCCATCATCCTTGTGCCCTCCAGGAACACCTGACACGTCATGTGATCAGCTGGGAGGAGCTGCAGGTGCTGGGCATGTCTCTGGCCCAGGGGGTTGCCCACCTGCACAGTGACCGGCTGCTCTGTGGACGGCCTAAGGTACGAATGTGTGAATATGTCCCGTTGACAGACAGCATATCAGAGCGTTAAGAAATACCTACCATAATCACCATTATCACGTCTACAGAAAGAAACAGTAAGCACCTAAACATGCTGTAATGATAATCAGATTAAACAGACACTCATGAAGTCTCATTGGCTCTTGCCTAGTAATGAATGCAATGAAATATCATTTATATTTTTTATTGTATTTAATTTCTACTTCTGACACCCATAATGCTGTTGTTCCTAAAGGTGCCCATAGTTCATCGAGACCTGAAGAGCTCCAACATCCTGGTGAAGAACGACCTGACGCTGTGCCTGAGTGACTTCGGGCTGGCGCTCCGTTTGGACAGCTTCCTGTCTGTGGATGATCTCGCCAACAGTGGACAGGTCTGATTTAATAACTTTATAATATGACTTAACACGCTTCCCTTTTCATCATGCACAATTTGCAATGACTTAGTTTGCTCTTTTGTATAAGAGCAAGACATGGAGTTCTACTTGCAGTCTTCTAGATCAGAATAGCAGCAAATGATTCAAAGACTGCAACTTGTTCATAGTGTTGATATACAATTATGACCTTTGGTGGAAGACGTGCTCAAAAACCTAATAAACCTAAGACAAAGTAGCTGTACAACCAATTACTACGAAAACGTAAAGTTCAAATGTAGCATTGAAAATAAAAAGTGTTATAAGTACAATTAAGTGATTGTTGATACTGCTGCATTGATCAGAGGCTGTAGGTCTTGCATCACAAAGTGCAATGCAAAAATGTGTGTTCCATGATACACATAAAACTTGTGTATCTCCAATATCTCAATATATCCCAGTAATGAATGGCTAAATGTTGAAACAGAAACTGATTACACAAGGGTTAACATCACTCCAGACTGTATCGTGGTCAATGTGCTGGCCATGGATGTATTAAGGGAACTGGAGACAGCGCTGAAAGCGGGGCCCTGTCATTTCTAAGAAAGTTGCTCAATGGCACATGAAGCCAAGATGGCCTGAATCTCCAGGACAAAAATACCCGTTACAGCCACTGTCGGCTCAATCAAACGGAGGGAAAATAACTCTGGATTCGGCTTAGTACATCTTTTAACTTTAAGCCCCAATCATTTAAAGTTTTCAAGTGATCCGCAGATTTACAGACGTCTTTTTTCCACTGTTAGTCAATTGGAAAACATATTTTGGACAACATGATGACATGGACAGACCACATCAGTTGTAGTACCATCGTTTGCCCACTACACAGATTTGCTTCAACATCCTGCTCGCTTCCTGGGGGCTTGTTTGTTACAGCAGTTTTCATCTTCTTATCTTTCTACCTTTCTACAGTATCTAATGTATTTTATGCTCAGTGTTTTTGTGTGTACTGATGTGTTAATATTTCTGTTCTGCAGGTGGGCACAGCACGCTACATGGCCCCGGAGGTGCTGGAGGCCCGACTGAATCTGGAGAACATGGAGTCCTTCAAACAGACGGACATTTACTCCATGGCCCTGGTGCTTTGGGAGATGATTTCGAGGTGTGAAGCTGTCGGAGGTCAGTAAACAAACATATTCAATATTCACAGTTTAACGGGCATTGGAAGTTTGATGTATTTAATAACACAAATACAAACATTTACATAAAGAGAAAAATAAATCCTGCTGAGGTGAAGTGTGAACCACTTGACTTAACATTGAAAACTGCCGCAGTGGAAGAGGATTTTTCCAATACGATAAAAGTCTTGTTGGAGTGTTTAATCATAATTTTATACTCACAAAGGACTTTATTTGGCATTTCCATCGCTTAGAAAGAAAGAAAGAATAAGATGATTCTGACTGACTTACTCGTGTTTCTGTTTGTGTTTTGTTACAAAAGACGTGATACAATTTTAAAGAATGAGTTGTATAATGAGTAATAATAACACTTATAATGTGTTCATTTTTCTTTTTTTTTGAGCTAAATCAACAACCCAGCCCTTTTTTTTCGAATCTTGAGCGATATTGATTTCCCCTCCAGTCATTTCTGAACCAAGAGCGACTGTGAAGCTACTGATTGGAGGGGGTACTTAGGGAAAACTGAAGTGTACACGCTCTATGGGCCCAGATATGGATAGAGATTTTGCTCTTGAGAGTTGGGCAATTTTTGCTTCATGCAACACTAAGCAACTTTCCTAGGAATTAACAGGTCCCTGCCTCCAACCCTGTAATCAGTTCTCATTTTACATGGCAGATATAGATTATAGACATGTCCGTATGCAAGATATAGAAATACTACATATAGTGTGACTTGCATCAGTTATGCAACTTGACCTAGGATCATGTCTGCATAACTCTTATGTCACCAGAGTGCCTATATTTCAAAATAAAACTCTCTTTCATACATTTTACGGAGCAGTTGCATCCACTTTTTCTCAAAATAAAGTTATTTTTACATGACTATGCACACTGTAGTCTGAGAGACCCTATACAAAAACGTCAAAGCAAACCCATGGACAGTGCATTTCGGGAACCGAAGAATGAAATATTAGACTTTTGGAAAAGGTCACAGAACTACTAAATGATAGGTCAGTGCTTCACCTTAGCAGAGGCAACTATTAATCCAATCATCGTAAGATCTAAAAACTGTTTCGCGGTATGGAGTAGGAAACTCAGACCTAAATTTAACTCTCAAACTTAATCTCAACCATCAACTCTTCGGACTGGACGAAATACCCTCAATTTCCAAACATGTAATCTGTTTCAGCACATAAAACTAAAACTGGATCGCACAAAGATAGAAGTACAAACTTTTCTATACTGTGTGGTCAGCCCCGCTCCCTCCGCCTAGTGGGCTTTTGTAGACAGTCTGAGACTTTTGGAATGAGACACATTCCAACATGTAAGTATGTGTCTGTCTGTGTTTATTTCAGAGAGAGAGAGGAACATAAAAAACAGACTGGAGGTACTATGAACACATTTTTTGCCCAGATTCTACTCTATATCTTAATCTGGGACTGTGTGTGTGTGTGTGTGTGTGTGTGTGTGTGTGTGTGTGTGTGTGTGTGTGTGTGTGTGTGTGTGTGTGTGTGTGTGTGTGTGTGTGTGTGTGTGTGTGTGTGTGTGTGTGTGTGTGCATGTTCTCTGTCACCATCCCAACAACAGCAGGCAGGATGGTGGCTGGAAATACAACCCTGCTCTGGCGTTGTTGTTGTGGTCAGTTATAGTGTATTCTCTGTGTGTCTCTGAGCATTTTATTTACTCATCCTGAATTAGCCTGCGGGCGTGGCAGGGCCTGCATGTCCTGAGCTCAGGGTCATGCAGCGGGGCCAAGAGTTTGCAGCGTGCTAAGCGAAAGCCTTTTGGTCCATGAAGGGAGGCAGAACACGTGTCAAAGGGAGAAGAAAAGAGTTTTATATTTTGAGAAATTATCTTTTGTGCTAAAGGGAACATGAGAAGTTTGAGACCCCTTCCATTTGTCTGTAGATGAAGCCAGTAGACGATTAGCTGAGCATAGATGCTGGAAGCAGAGGGAAATATTTGGCTTTGTTCTGTCAGACCAGTGGGTCCAAAGCTCATTCATTATTATTTTATAACTTTGTCTATTCCAAACACAAACAGAACAGCTGCTGAAACCATTTCCAGTCACAGTGACTTTGTGGAGTTTTATCTTCAAAGAAGCACTGAATAAACAGTTGTTAATTATTTGTTTTACTTGAATGCAACATTTCTGGTTGAACGCGAGCATGATAGAAGTTCTTTACTTGTGAGCATTAAAGGTAATTGTAGTGGGGAGTTTGTGTGAACCAATACTTGGGTAAATCAAAGCCAAAATTATGAAAAATCCACCTGACGTGTTTTTCTACAGCATTGCAGATAACGTTGTTTCCAGTAGAACCGCCCGTGCTGTAAGCACCTTGTTCACAGTGGTTCTGTAGAGTTGTACTATGCTGCCTTTAAGCTCTACTCAGTTAATATTGGACGAGAATAAATTACAGTGTTATTTTTATGTTCAATATAGTCTTGTAAAATGTAGGTTTTTTGCAAGAAACTTGAAGGAATGCAGTTTATTTGAAAAATGTTTAAATATTTTAAAGGTTTTATTGTCCTATGCACAATAGCGACTATACAGTGTACTTTGGGCAGTGAAGATCTTAGGCTCTTCCAACAATGCAACAAAAATATACATCAGACATGCACGGAAATAAGTCAACTATATACATGTAAAATCGGGTAATATAAAATAAAACAAGATGTAAAATGTAATACTCTACAGTGGCATAAGAGATGTAGATGGATGGATGGTAATGGGGGTCTTTTATAATCCTGTGGGCTTTCTTCCGGAGCCGCTGGGTGTAGAGGTCCTGGATGGCAGCTCCGTCCTGGTGATGTGCTGTGCAGTTTTCACCTCATCAGTCTTACATTGAGAGCGGGGCAACTGCCGTACCAGGCCGTGATGCAGCCGGTCAGGATGATCTCTATGGTGCACCTAACAGAGTATCTTGGAGTACATGTTGAACCTACGCAGTTGTGGAGGAAGAAGAGCCACTGTGGAGCTGTTCTGGTGATGGTGTTTTTGTGATGAGTCCATGTCAGGTCCTCAGCGATGTGGACACTGAGGAACCTGAAGCTGCTGACTCTCTACACAGCAGTCCCGTTGATGGATTTTGGGGCGTGTCCCTCTCTCTGCCGCTTCCTGTAATCTACAATCATCTCCTTAGTTTAGCTGACATTGACATGGAGGTCATGTTCTTCTGCAAGACTCTGAATCACACACACAGATGGCACGGCCTACTGTGTGTGCATGCATGCTCACTTGATCTATAAAGTGCTGTAAACCGTTTTAAATGCAGATTACCATTAACCATTCTAATGATGTTTGTTCTGCAGCAATGTGGAATCAGTCTTACCTTACACACTCTACGAGAGTCTTTACAATCATAGAGCTGTGTTTCTTTCAACATACCAGATCCCAGACATTGCAGCCACAGAGGTTTCTCCTAACCTCCAGGCCACAAAGGTTTCAGACAGATAATCTAAAAAGGAAACTGCCGTAAACCGCTCTCCGCCCCTTAGATTGGAAATACCATGCTTTAACCATGGGCCCCAGACAACCAAGGGGAAAGTGAGACTGAGGCTCTAGTTGCAGAAATATGTTCTCCAACCAAGGATACAATTATTCTCCAAGCTTTCAAATGCCCAGAGCTGCTGAAGGGACGCAGGTTGCACGTCTCATAAAGCCTCTATGTACTGCTCTATGTCCCAGAAACCATGCTAAACTATAAGAGCATGAAATGAGGAGACCTTTTCCACTACACTACTTGTTTTGAAGTTAAAAAAGCTGTAGTTTAAACCTTCTCATTTTAGGTCGGCTAGCTCTCTGCTGTTCTGTGTTTGTGTCTGTACTCAGTCCAGGAAAATGTGTGGTATTTATACCAGCTTCTCGGCAGGAGATCTAAACAGCCCAGAGCTGAGCACAATACCAGTCCTGGGATAAATAACCTCAAGGGGAATAGGCCGGCCTGGGTCCTGTTTTAAACTATGAGAGAGGGAAGTTCCACATGTCAAAAACAGGAAGTGTGGGCCTGTAGAGTCAGCTCCTCTACACACAGTTCTGATCCCAGACCTCCAGCTTCCTGTGCGGAGGTTCAGATACAGCCTTACCGGTTCCTGTGTTAAAGGAGGGGCTGACTTATATGAAACTACAGGACCTGTTTTTAGAATTCATCAAACTATTTTGCAGATCAACATCAAGGGAATATGATATTTAGTTGATATTAGCAAGCACAGGCAGAATGATAAAGCGGGTCACATATCTGTGTCCAGATATGTTCCTGGTTGTTGACTCTGCTAATGGTTGAACAAATACAATTAATAATGTCCTTGTATACTTCAAGCATTCATTTTCTTTCAGATCTGACAGGTTTGGGGTTATCTGTTATTATGGCCATATCTTCTCTCCCAAAATATAGCTTAACTTTGAAGTGTTATTAATCGTTCTTTCCATCAAGCTAGCATGACATGGTTCCAATAGATGCCTGTAGTTTT
The DNA here is from genome assembly GCF_036324505.1 of Eleginops maclovinus. NCBI lineage: Eukaryota > Metazoa > Chordata > Actinopteri > Perciformes > Eleginopidae > Eleginops > Eleginops maclovinus. The sequence continues at coordinate 22,510,919 of NC_086351.1, forward strand.
ATATAAAAAAAGCATGTTCACAGCCCCAGAATCAAAAAAATTAGGGCAAAAAACATGTATGTAGTGGGTCAGACCTCTGTCCAAATTAATACTTAAAGTGAGGGAATTCAGTTAAGCGCAGACCCTGGTTTAAGGGGTCTAAAACATTTCTATCTAGCCCAAGTGGAATTTGATCCGGGCGTGGAAGAAAAAATTGCCTAGTGGCCAAATGATGATACTACAACTTCCGTGGCAGTCTGTGCATCATTGGACCCAAAAATAATTTTCCCCATTGACTTACAATGGGTGAGAGATGTCTTCAAATCAAAGAAAACTTCATAGTCTGAACAATTGAATAGTAGTTATTTAAATCATTAGAGCCTAAAGTATTTAAAATGCACCAATAGGTGAGTTATTTTCATTCTCCATTCATTTGACTGAGCCGAGAGCGGGAGATGGAAGCAGGGCTTAAGGAAATCACAATTGTGCCGCCTCTATGAGCCCAGATACGAGTACTTTTACACTTGAGTCAAGCAATATCGGCTTAATGCCCCACTGAGCAACTTCCAACCTCTGACGCTTTATCCATTTCTCTTTAGACATCCATGGTTCTAACCCTCACAGCTCTGTCACACTTAAAACTGCTCAAAAGCGTTAACATAAGTCAGTGTTTCACAGGTTGTGAAATACAGGATATAGAAACAGTCAGATCAAGAGAGGGTAAATGCAACATGATGCCTAGACTGTTTGTCAGATATTTGCATATCATGTTCATGTCTCTTTTCACCACAACTGTGTGACTAAGAGTCTTAGGGGCTCCAGACGGACTGCAGCTGTTGTGAGTTTGGTTTCATGAGGGCTGGACACCGTCCCGGAACTTGGTTTTTAATTTTTCATGGTTTCAGCGCTCTCTCTTTTCCCTGCTGGTTATTCCCCAGGAAATCAAAAGGATTTTTTAAAATTTGGTGTTCTGTATAGTGTGAGGTTGCAACTCCTTTCTTGTACGCCAAAGCCATTTGTTGCTGAAAAGATGATTATTCAAATGCCAGCACATGAGTTTCCCCCTTATGTAAACAAGTAAGACATTTTACTTCCCACAATCAGCATTATTGCTGCCACAAATTCTGCAGGCGTATAACACTTACATCTCAGTGGTTAGGGTAAGAATCAAACCACGATGCATTTAAACTTTATAATTACATTAACCCAACGTGCCTCCTGTTTCAAAGTTTCACTTTTTTCTATGAAGTGGCCCCATTAGGCTTTTTGGGGGTTTCCCTTTGCTATGTGTTACTGTATTACCATGTGTGAGCCTGTAAATGCTCTGCAAAGCCTGAAATCTCAAAGTTCCCTTCAGAGGGAGTTCCTCCTTTGTGTTCATGTTGGCCAGCTCATCTACATCGTATAGTCATGACAAATGTTTGGCAGAAAACATAATGGCAAACACAACATGACATAAAAGAATGATGTTTTATTGTACTTGAGACTCAAGTGAGAATTGCAGGCTATATCTGATCATGGGTTGTGTTTGTGTTTGCAGAGGTGAAGGACTACGAGCCTGCGTATGGCTCCAAAGTGCGAGAGCACCCCTGTGTGGAGAGCATGAAGGACAGTGTGCTGAGAGACAGAGGCAGACCGGAGATCCCCGATAGCTGGCTGCAGCATCAGGTCAGACACACTGCTCACACACACTCACTGCAGCACATATGCAAAATCATCATTTGACAGTCATGTAAATCTGCTTTATGGTTTTCACTTTCTTTGGTTCTTTTGTTCTTTTTTTAATTCAGTATGTGAACCTATATGTGAACATAATGTGTATGAGCCTAACTGTATGTACAGTACCTAACCAAAAGGGAGCATTTTCTGTTGGTTCTGATATCATTCCTGCTTTTGTCTGAATATGCGTTATGAAAGGCTTTACAAACTCTGAATACATTTTTAAAGAAACCCTCCCAACCCTGCACAAGCGGTTCATCTACAAATTGTGAAATTGACAGAAACTATAAACTGTAGATAAATAGTTTTTGGTAAATTGCAGCCAATAAATCTTGTGCTGCCATCTCATAGAGTGAGTATTATTTATCGCACACAGACAAATTCTAGTTTTATCTGCTAAATCATGCATGTTTAGGGTTTGAGTCTGTAATGAGTTTGAGAAAGAGATGGATGTGGTAGATAAACCTTTAAATCTGTAGAAATTAAATTTAAATTTGCAGTTTCCACATTCTGAAATGAACTTACGATACTGCAATGTTTTGACCTCATAATCAAATGCTTCAACCTTTTTGACAAGACAGTATTTAGGTTTTCAGCTTTGGGCTTGTTTTGTGCTTCTGATGTCAGTGTAAAATATGATAAATGGAATCAAGCCGAAATCAGTGAAACATCTTTATAATGATGTCATTTAAAATAAAATAAATGCATTTAAATACACAGCATCCTAAAAGACTGTTCTCAGCCCCCGCACCGATGTCAGGAAATGTTAGATTAACAGTAAAGGATTAAATACTTTATTCCTGCAGCTGTCACAGCTTTATATAGCTGTAGCCATCGTGCACACGCACAAAAGAAGTACTCAGACCCTTAACTCAAATACTCAGTTACAAGCAGGGCCGGTTCTGGAGGGGTAGCAACGGGAGCAATTGCACCCGGGCCGGTCTGGAGGGGGGCCCAGAAAAATAAAATAAAAATTAAGATTTCTCTCTGATCCTGCATTAAGTGTATCGTCATTTTAGCTTAATTTAGCTTAGCTTATTTGATCTTGTTTTATATTATTGTAATAGAATGAAAGAAACAATCACCACAAGAATTCTTCACTTCCAACATGTTTGTGTAACAGCTGACTTTAGTAGTTATGACTTTGGTGTGTGTGTGTGTGTGTGTGTGTGTGTGTGTGTGTGTGTGTGTGTGTGTGTGTGTGTGTGTGTGTGTGTGTGTGTGTGTGTGTGTTTGTGTGTGTGTGTGTGTCTTGATTCTGCATTAAAATAACTTGAGGCTGTTCGACAACATGCAATTTTTATAACAAACAGTTCAAGGTGTTTTATTAAGTATGGAGTCTCACATCCCTGCTGTGGTGCTCTCTCTACAGGGCATTGCAGCGATCTGTGCCACCATCATGGAGTGCTGGGACCACGACCCCGAGGCCCGGCTCACCGCCCACTGCGTCGCTGAACGCATCTCTGAGCTGGAGGAGGAGATGGAGAAGCTGTCCAGCCGCAGTTCCTCGGCAGAAAAGATCCCCGCGGAGCTGAAGATCCCCACGGACTTGGAGATCCCGGGGGAGGAGGTGAAAATCACCGGAATTCAGGACGTCATAGCTGTGGAATGCTCTGTGAGTGACGAAAAGTGACAGGAGGCGGGACTTCTCTATGTACTTTCATCAAAGGCACTTCTTCTGCTTTGATGGGACTGAAGATTGTCAGCAGTGATGTTAGGGAGCAGGAATCCTGCGTCCCACTATCTCTTTCTATCCCAGCAAAGAGAGACGGCTTTTGGACTTCTGAAATATAACAGATTGCCTTAATTAGCTGAAGAGCTAAAGAGCCAAGAATCTAAAGATAACTGGAAGCTTCCAAAGAGTCAGGCTCACTCTTTGAGGAACAAACAGGGCAGTAACTATGCAACCAAAGACATTTAATGTGCACTTTAACATTGTTTTTCTTATGCATTATACATGCTTGTTCATGTATGCTAACGTGCTAGCGGAAGTTTTTGTGCCTTTGTTTGTCCGATTTTGAGCCGGAGTGTCTAATGATGCCGTGCTCCATCTTCACCAGCAGGAAACCAAAGAAGTGTGTGTGTGGAAGGAGAGTGTGTTTGAGCTTTTGTGTGTTTTTACCCAGCTAAACCTGTTTGCCAGATAAACAAGCACAATGTACATAGAGACCATGACTGTACATAAGAGGAATATCAACCCAAAGGGAATGTTAATCCTTCTACTAATCTTTGAATGCAGATAATCAAAGACGCCACAGATTTCATTTCTTATTTTAAAGGAAAGTGTGCCAAACTGATTTTATACCCTGCCTTACATACAGTTTGTCATTTGTAAAATATTGTAAACCTTTTATGAATTAAAGAAATGTCTGTATACTGACAGTCTGTGCTCAAATCCTTTACTACCTCTGCAGCATTGTCCACTTCCTGTCTTGCATGGTGACAGAGTTTGGAAACTCAGTCCAGTAGTTCAATGTCCCTCAAAGCACCTGTGGAGCCAAGTGCATATCCACAAAAAAGAAAATATATAAACTGGTGCAAACTGAGTATAATGTGTTGAAACGTGTCAAAAATAAACCCATTAATATTATGAATAGGACAAGTTTACACACACACACACACACACACACACACACACACACACACACACACACACACACACACACACACACACACACACACACACACACACACACACACACACACACACACACACACACACATATACACACACACACACACCCACACACACACACACACACACACACACACACACACACACACACACACACACACACACACACACACACACACACACACACACACACACACACACACACACACACACACACACACACACACAGATATCCATACTTTATTGGAGTATTTACTGCTACTCCACTAAATCTAATAGGGAATACTGTACTTTACTATAATTATCTTACATCTCACATTATAAACATGCAAGAAGCTTAAAAAGTGTAATACTTTTTTAAGATTACACTAGTGGTACTACTGGGCAGTTGTGTCTCTTGCCATATTTCACATGTCTATGAGTTTATCAGCTTCCCCAGAGACATTTCCATATTAAAGACATATTAAACAAACCTTCAGCAGGGTGAAAGTGAAGGTGTCTGGGCAAGCAGGGTTAAAGCTGTGTGTGTTTTGTAGGTAGTATTGATCTGGAGATCTGTGAGGCAAAATGAGTATAAAATAGATTTGAATAAATTCACTCTTTGTATCTGAAGTACTCGGTTTGGTCACATTTTGTGGCATTTGGTTTAAGTTTTACATTTCTGTTTTATGTAGATTGTATTTGCCTATTTAGGGGCCCTATTCTGCACATTTTCAGGTTCTTATTTGTATTTAGTGTCTCTACTGTGACATGTTTCCATGCTTTAATGTTCAAAAAGCTCTTTATTTTTCTCATACTGCCTGTGCTGCAGCACCTCTTTTCACCCTCTGTCTGAAACCAGAGCCCAGTCTGCTCTGATTGGTTAGGCGGTTGGCTCTGTTAAAAAGGTCCTGCCCCTTAGCCTATCACATAAAATGTTTTTGAGTGCGAGCCAATAGAGGTGCAAGTGTTACACTGTAATGTCATCATTACTCCCTCTGAAAGGAACTTTATGATTTTAGCCTTTGCAGAACCTTTGCATGTACCACAAACATAAAACACACTACAGGAAGGAAGGGAAAAACCCAAAAAGCAGAATGGGGCCTTTAAAATCTGAGTGGTGTATTCCTGGCATCACTGCCTTTCCTCAGAAGCAAACTTCCAGTGTCCAGAATAAACTTCTGGCATCTGTTCAATTATTTTATAGGCCTCAGTGCTGCAGTGTTTTCTGTGTTTTCCGGACGCCCTGCCCTGCATACTCTCTGTGTTGGCATCAGCTGCAGCCTCTGTTTCTTCAGGTCTTTTCCAATTACTGCCATGGTATGATTTAACTGCAGTCTGCAGGGAAACACATGTTCTCTATCCTTAATTGACTTCCACAAGTTTCCAACAGCAAGACAGCTGTTTTAAGAGCATGCCTGCCCCCTACTGGACCAAATCTAGCTAACAATCCAACATGACTAATGAATAATTGTACTTTTTTTGTTAAAAACTGCTGCCTTAGTGTTTTTGTTCAGTTTTAGTTGAGATGGAGACTGCAACTTGCTTGACATATTGCATGTTTATCACTTTTGCCTTTTTTTTCACAAACCCAGTATACTCTTATTTTGTCAGTCTGCAGTAAATTTAAATATAGGAAAGCACTTGTGTTTGGGTGGTTAATCACTTGAGACCTGAGATAAGAGCAGGACTCAGATTGGTTATCCCTTAACGATTTTACATATGTTACTGTTCAAATAAAACAGATGTACTACATTGGGGGAGGTCTGTGAACAGCTGATTATGAAAATGAAATGTGGATATCCTATCATTATACTTTTTCACCATCTCAATCCAACGCCATCAGCATCACTACGCTGCTATATTGTAGTTAGTTGGTAACGTTATTATTGATAAGAGGCATCACAAATAGAGTTGCAGATGTAAACAGCATTTTGTCTTCTCTCTGAAATCAGCCAAAGGTGTATGCCATAATGATGTATCTCGTTTTAAAAAACAATTACAATTTTAGAATCATCGCTTTCTGTTTATTTCTTTAATAATAAAGGCAAAAAAAGGATGTCATTTTATAGGCTCTCAGAAATGATTGAATGGTCTTTTACTCAATTAGCTGATTACATCGTATTTATAAGACAGACGCTTATCCAAAATACAGCATAAATTCTTACATGTATATTTCGAGCTTTTTGGTTGATAAAGAATTAGACAGCACTTTTGCACCAGAATTAAATTAATATTAAAAATAACAACATTTTGGCTCTTTGTCTTGGTATCCCCCAAGACTCCTTTTTAGCGACAACGTTAGCGAAACTGTTTTCATTCATATTACGATGACTGTATATATGAAACTTCCAATAAATGATATCGCTAACAGGCTAAGTTTAGCTTATTGCTGGACACTTTCCAAAGAAACAGTCTGGCCTAAAGTTGACTTCATAATATTTAATTAAGAAAAAAAAGAATGATTATAGTAAGACCAGATGGTCAACAGAAAATATCTGAGCCAATTCGCCCTCTTTGTCTTTCTACACAAACCTTCCACACACAAGGTGGACTAAATAACTCAAACCACACACATGTGACAATAGCTGGAATTACAGAGTAGTGTGTGTGGTGTAATCAAAACGTTATAATAATACAAATAATAAACAATGGCTGAATAAGCATTTTGGTTCCTACCTCCTGACCTGTCATGCTGCTATACCACTCTTCTAGGATGACTTTTTCTATATATTTTGGAGTGTAGCTGCAGGAATTTGCTCTTATTAACCACAATAATGTTAGACAGATGTTTTAGCGAGGTTTCTTACTTTTGGCTGCAGTATTTCATTTTTGTAAACTAAACAAGTCACTGGAGGATTGCTCTGTAATGTCTTTCATTACAAGCTAATAAGACCAGGTAATATGGTCTTTTTCTGGCCAACTGTCTCTTTCTCTCATGTTCTCCTCAGCCTCGCTGGCGAGATCGTTGCCCCTCTCCTCCTTCCATAGCCGGTTGTGCTCCTCCTTCAACTCCCTGTAGGTTTGTTGGAACGTGTGGAAGATAGATGTGGAAGGGAACGACAGAAGGAGGATCCCTGACAAGATTATAATCAGCGCCACCACTTGACCCGGTATGCTGCTTGGCACCATGTCGCCATACCCCACTGTGGTGACTGCGATGATGGACCACCAGTACGATGCTGGGATGCTGCTGAAGCTGACCTGGGGAGACTTGGCAGCGTGGGGAGCTAGCTCACTCTCAGCCAGGTGTATGAGTGGAGAGAAGAGAGTCACAGCCACACACACAAAGAGCAGCAGCAAGCCGAAGTCTGTCATACTGCGCTGGATAGTCAGCCCCAATGTCTTCAGACCCAGAGAGTGGCGGGCCAGCCTCATGACGTAAAGAATCCGCAGGGCCCTCATCACACGCAGGATCAGACCCAGTTTATCCAGGGTGCCCTTTCCTGCAACATCCTCGCTATCCCCAACAGGCCCAGACCTGAAATCCAGCAGGGAGACGTAGTAGGGCAAGATGGCAACAGCATCGATTATGTTCAGAGGGCCACGGGCAAACTCAAGCTTGCTCTCTGTGTGGAGAAATCTCACGAGAAACTCAATGGAGAACCAAGCGACACATACAGACTCCACCACAAACAGGTTGCGACACTTTGGGGAGCATTTACCCTGTGGAGAAAAAACAAGAAAAAGATACTGGGTGAGTTTGACAGGCCTTGAAATGAGGTGAAGTGTTGGTTATGTACTTGCATTTAAAAGGTAAAAAGATTTTTGAATGATAGGATCACTACCATGTGTGACACAATCATAAAACTCTTGCTTTTGGCTTCAGTTCTATTTTTAAAGAGCCGTAAGATCTGGGACTGTTTTCATGCTATGAAAAATGACCAAATACAGTATGAGCTTTATTATGCAAAATAACATTGCATAATTACAAGTTCCTCCCAAAAACCATGGTATGTAGCAAAAGGGTTCATGCAAAAGTAAGTTATATTTAATGACACCATCCACTTGAATGAAGTTAACAATCAATTCAACTATCATTTGTTTTGTAGCTATTTTAATTAGAGCATTGTTTCAAACTATAATTCAACCATGACTAACCAGAATCATCATTCAAAACTCCAAAAATGCTCAGTTGGATAAAATAATTGTTGGAGTTACTTAATCTATAATTTGGGAGGGTAGAAGAAATTAAGTTTTAGATATATTTGTTTTTCATTGATCACGACCTGAAGTATCTTTTAGTCATGCTGCTTTAGACCTACACTTCTCTCTGCTGCTCCTCTCCTGCTCTTCCTCTCCACCTGCGTGCATTCTTATCCCAATAAGCATCCAGCGTGCGTATCTGTTTGTGTCTACAGCTAATCGTTAGCATAGAGCTTACAACAGCTAATAGCTTACGGCGCTAAACACACAGCAGGACTGAACAATTCTGTTCAGTGTTCAATAGAAAGAGTTAACTATTGAAAAACAGTTTATTTTGACAACACACACACTTACAGTACTTTAAGTAAGAGTTACTTACCTGTTCTGTAATGTGTGCAAAAAGTGTAGCTGTTAGCCTATTGATTACAGAGTGCTTTACAAAGACTAGGGAAACAGCAAAACACAAAATCTAAAAATCAATATTGTTAAACCTGTATTCTAATTGTAAACGCTCAATACACTGCTGCTGTATATCTTAACATATAATTAAAACGGTAAAGTACCTCAAAATTATACTTGTGTACAGTACTTGAATAAATGTTCTTCACTACATTCTCCTATTGGTATTTAGATTAATACTATATATTACCATGAATATGTAATTGAAAAGCTTATTATTGTATGCTGTATTGTATATTTATTTTTAAATTAAGTTTATACAGAAATGCCAACAGCTGAATAGAAGGAAACAATACTATTTTAATATATTCTATTTGTGTCTAAGGAAATTAATTCATTTTTGTATGTGCTTTCAGTACTTTCCCTTGAATCTTTATTTGATTACAAGTTGACTGCATTTCTGTGGTTCATATGTACCATGGCTTCTTCCTCTTGTTGGTCTGACAGTGAGCTCATGCACAGGCTGACCACAGTGACCACCACCATAGAGACCGACAGGAAGGCGAACACTTTCCCTGCTACACCTGAATGAGGGTTCTCCACTGCTTCTCCCAGCATGCTGAACAGGCCACCCTGTGCCAAAGAAGCCCTCAGTGCCCTCCGCCTCTCACGCCACTCCTCCTCCTTACGCTCGTGTTCGGCTACGTCCTCCACACAGCGCAGTAACCGCTGCCGGCAGCAGACCTCCATCTGTCCTATATCAATGCCCCAGTACAGCAGCTCAACTTGCAGGGCCACATTGCAGACCTCCTGCAGCAAACGCAATTTCCCTTTGGCCAGGAAGTTGAGGATGGCCCGAAAGGCCAAAGGGTCACGGTCGAAGAAGAACTCATGTCGCATCTCGTCGTAGTCATCACAAAACTCTGCTATCTCCCTTATGGTGGTGCAGGAGCGCAGGCGACCCAGACGGCTCTCGGGGAAATCCTCTAGGGTGCTCCAGGGGAAGGCATACTGGATACCCCCCACGTTGATGAGGGCCTTCTGGGAGTGGTTAAGGTAGAAGCATGATGCCGCAGGGCCACAGAGGATCTGAGCACGCTGAAAGTACAAGCCTTTGGCTGTTGGGGTCTCTGGGTCTAAGAAGATGTGGCTATAGCTGTCCTCAGTGCTGAAGGAGTGGTCATTAAAATCAGCACTGATGATGGCCATGGTTTGGAGAAGAATGGCACTGTAGTTACAGTGTGGGCTCTGTTCTGAGATTTGAAGAAAAACCTGTAATTATGAAATATATTGGTAATAAATAAATGTTTAGAGATTAATATCTTATCTTATATTCATATGTTGTCATATGTATGGAATACAATCGTCCAATCAGCTTTATGAAATATTCAAATTACCTTTTGATCTCAGCAACCCCATTTCAACCAACCATGATAACAGCAAACAGACAGCTGGCAACTCTGGTAAACATGATGAATCATTAAGCAGCTAATGAGCTTTAGGGGAGTATTTAACTGGATTACGTAATCAGGATACTAAAAAAACTAAAAGAGCATAAAGTGTTTGTTGTAAAGAATCAGATGTTATTTCTTGTCTTTGAGCTGTTGTCTTCTGTAGGCTGATACTTAAGTGTGAATCTATATGCTTAATGCCTGAATCTGCTTTATGGTTTTCGCTTTCTTTGGTTCATTTGTTCTGTTTTGAATTCAGCAGGTGAACCTATATGTTCATAAAATAATGTGTGTGAGCTGTTTGTATTAAACTGAAATGGCTCAGATGTTGTTCCTGCTTTTTTAAACTGTAGTATGTGCTCATGTGTTTCACTGTTGGTACATAGGCTACTGCCTGAATATGCTTCATGAAAGGCAGGTTTTTCTATGAATAAAATCATTTTTGATCCTGAATATCTTGGTTTCTTCTTTAAGGTCACATTTTTCTGTTGTGCTTCATAACACACTTAAGTAAAATACAACTTATTGATATTGCTTTTAACTTTTGAATTAAATTTGATATTGAGCGGTAATCCAAAATTGACCAAAGAGTTATCGGGTTACATTCCTTTTACATTTTTACAGGTAACTACAGATTGTAAGAGAATACATCTTTAAAATAACCCTCCTAACCCTGATTACAAGGAGACTTACAACTGGATTTTTGGTCTCTGAGCTGGTTTTTCAAAGTTAAAGTTTATATGTTTTCACCTCAAAACAGATACACATGACATTTCCACCAGATTTTATCACTGAAAACCAAATGAGAAAACTTTTTTGTAACAAAAGTTTAATCTCATTTTAAAAAAAAATGTATTTCTTACTTTTGTAGCTTCATGTTGCCTAACCATTGTCCGTTGATATTTGGAGGATTATGACTAAAATCTTAAGTCTCAGGTCTCCTGTTCGGTCTCCACTATGCACAGTATAACTCATGACAAAATATTGGCCAGCTTGCTGTAGTGATAACAGCTCTGTTACCTACCTTAAATTGGTGTTAGGGTATACAACTCCATTCAAAATGACGTTCAGAAGATTCCAAATCCTCCTCTTCTCTTGGATTGAATATACTTACAGAAAATGTGCAGGAACAAACATCCAATGTGTCCTCTTGTCCTCAAGTGAAAGAGTGAACAAAACTGTCCCATCTGTCCCGTTCACCCTTACCTTCTTTCCTCTTCTAAATCCTGTGTTTGGGTGACTAATGGATGACCCTCGTATTTCTAACCAGAATAAATACACTTTGTGTCACACGCTAAGCTTTTAGCTTTATGCATCAAAAGCCTGACAGGCATTGACGGAAGACAGAATCAGAACAGGGGGAAGGATTAATGAGATTTTTATCAAAAGGATAAAGAGCCAAGACAAAAACACATTTCATAGAGTGTTACACAAAATATATTAACAGCAGATGTGCATTTGGAAGTTGTGGACAAACAAATGAATCAGGTTAGGCTGTTCTTGTTTGTAAATAATCTTTTTGGGGACAATTGTACACATCAATTGGGAGTTATAAAGAGCAATTTAATAAGACTATCTTCCTTCATTTAACCACTTTTATCCCGACATGGATGTTACTGTGTTGGGAATAAAGACTGGAAGACGTTGTTCATTTTTTTTCAATTTAGCAACTGAATAAAAAAAATAAAAAGGAACCACAAAAGTGAAAACCATAAAAATAATTCAAGAAATAGATTCATATTATAGGCCTACTGAACAGTATGCTGTTTAAATAGTGTAGGTGAGCTTAATCTACTTTAATAACTTATAAGTAGCTTTTTCTGTTAGCCTACATTTTCAATGTAAATGTTATTTGGTATTAAGGTTATTCAAAAGTAACAGAAAGTAATTTACATTTATATTTAGATCTGTTCGACCAGCTCATTTTATTTCGGTGATCAGGCTGTTGATAATTATTATTAACTAATTATTCTTGTTCTTCTGTTCAGTGCAATCACAACTATTTATTTATCTTATTTTTCAAGAAAAAATTAAATGAATACATGGTATACAGAGCTACATATGCAGTAAAAACAAAAACAAATAAAATAATACTAAAACACATCAAAAATCAAAGAAGGTAATAACATAACAATATAATAATATTTTTGAAATACACCTCTGGTATGGATAGATTTTTTATTCAATGTTTAATTCAATTATTCCCATAGATTATCCGCATATGCTGGTTTTGTCTGGGACTTTTGCAGAGCAACAGCGCCATCTTGCGTCCGTGTGCGGAAGACACACAGCAGAAGGCGGAAGTAGCCGCTGTGTCGGTGACACGTCACTGAGGTCAGACGGGAGGAAAGATGGCGAGCACCTATTCGAGTTTCAACCTGTAAGTATTCTTGATCAATTTATTTGTGTTACACAACTTTTAATTTGTGTTACAGTGATGGGGGGGTCCTCCTGACATGTGCAGCTCGGCAGCAGAGTCACTGCCGCACGCGGGGCTAGCGGTAGCGCCCGGTTGTCTAATTTTGCTTCTCTATTAAGAGCACTTAGCATCGAGCTGGACCTCAGTTACATTACTGTGCTGAACTGCAGATCCACTGCCGCTCTGCTACTCATCTGCTCCACTGCTGCATCAGCTCCAACAGCTCATAGTTAGAGACATATACTTCCTTATCGTTATTACTGACGCTATTACACAGAGCCCTGCTGCTGCTGCTAGGGGTGGTGCTGGTGGTGTATGTGTTGGCCCCTGGTAGATATTACACAATAGAGAATGTTGGAATCTTGTGCAATGAGCAATATAATATAATCAGTATAATATAATAACAATATAAACACTTTATTTGTAACTCTACTGTGCATTATTCCTAATCATTTTTATGTGCAATACATATGTTTTTAATAATATCTCGAAACCTGATGTTCACTTAGCCATTGAAATGCTGCTTCTCATTTTTAGCCATTGATGAGTATTTTTATTGTATTAACAATGTGTGTTTTTCTCTATAATTCACATGTTGGCTTCATCTTTATTATTGCTTGCCCTTTTTTACCTGCTATGTCACATTTCGCCGCTGCAGGACTGAACAAAGGAATTACATTTCTGATTGTTCAACTGCTGCTTGTTCTGCTAATGGTGCTGGTGTGTGTGCTGGTGTGCTGATCCATGTTAGTGTTGTAGTTTAAAACAGTTTGTGTGTGTCTCATCAGGCGCACCACCCAGGAGAAGTTCTACATCGAGGCGTGTGATGAGGGCTCTGAGGAGGTGCTGGCTGTGGACAGAGTGTCCACTGAGATGACCCTCACAGGTAAGCACAGATGGGGGGTATCATTGAATGAGAACACACACAGACTTCAGAACATAAACACGCTGATACTCATTGGACAACTATAATTACTTTGCTACGGATATAATCAATGAAACAATTAGGTAACGTGGTGATTCCAGTCAGTCTCTAACCCTTGTTGTGTCCCTGCTGCTGTCCTCAGTGAAGAGGGACGTCCCTGCAGGAGCTGACAGCAGGCCCATATGTGGTCTCATGGGGACCATACGTTTGGTGGCAGGTGAGTTCAGAGGGCAAAATTCCTGCTGGGATATTTGGCAGGCATCATTTGGTGTTTTGAGGTCTTTAGCCCCCCCCCCCCCTTTTTGTCTTAGGCATGTATCTGGTTGTCATCACCAAGAAGAAGAAGGTGGGAGATCTCCTGGGCCATGCTGTGTGGAAGGCTGTGGACTTTGACATCATCTCCTATAAGAAGACAATACTTCATCTGACAGACAACCAGGTAGGATTGGGATGCCACATGCTGGGGGTCCTGTCTGTCATCCGGGAGCTCTGCTTCTGTGCACCACAATGTGAGGCTTTGAATTGACATGTTCCCAAAGCTGAATAAATGAAATATTTCACTTTAGTCGTGTTAAAACTAGGAAACAGAAATAAATAAATCAAAAGTACCGTAACTGTCCAAGTCCGCTCACAGTTTATTTTCCATTAACCAGTCTTTAAACACTGCCAGAGCCCATACTGTCTTCCTGTTAGTGTTTACTTCCTGTCGGTATTCTTCTGCTGTTTCTGTTGGAGTGTACTTCCTGTCTGTTTTCTTCTGATGTTTCCTTTTGTATTTACTTCCTGTTTGTATTCTTCTTCTTCTCTCTTTAGTTTTTACTTCCTGTCTGTCTTTTTCTGCGGATTGATATGATTGCACAAAGTCCGTTGATCCTCCTTAGCAATAGTCTGTTCTCCTTAGCAATAACAGACCACTGGAATGCCAAATAGACCAATTAGAATTCATTATTCAACTAAGCCATGTAATAATATGCAACATTTCAAACCAGTGGGAGAAAACTATCTTAGTTGGTACAACTGGGGACACGTTAGTACTCTTAATCACTTTAATCAATTAATTTGTTGTGTAACCTATAGTCTCTGGAACAGGTCAACTAAGTACACACACAGTTTGTGGTTCAGAGCAGCACTTACATGTAATTGTTCTAGGAAGATAGAGAGGATTTGTATGTAAAAAATGAATCTACCTGGCAAGAAGTTGCTTCTTCTGCTGACTGTTTCCACCATTCATCATTTACCTCTGCTGCTGATGTTCTTTCAGATGCAAGACAACAAGACTTTCATGTCCATGATCAACAATGTGTTGCACACAGATGGCTTCTACTTTGCAACAGACTACGACCTGACACACACTCTGCAGCGCCTGGCCAACACCAGCCCCGAGTTTCAGGAGATGAGTCTTCTGGAGAGGGTAAGCCCCCTGTAATCTCTGTGAAGAAAGAGGTGCCCAATCAGAAAACTGTTAAAATAAAAAGATCATTCACAGAATCAATATAAAGATTTTTTATGCTCCTATAATTAGAAACCCATATATCTCATGGATAATTCCAAATATGCAACTATATCACTTTTCTATGAAACATTAAAGGGGCCCTATTATGCTTTCTGGGGTTTCCCTTTCCTGTAGTGTGTTATATAGTTGTTGGTGAATGTAAATGGTCTGCAAAGGCTAAAATCCGTGTGTTTCCTCCAGAGGGAGTTTCACCCAGAGATAAAAAAAGTGATGCAATCAGCACAACTCATCGAGGCTCCCCCAGCTGCTGCAGGGAATGTGGCTCCCAGGAAGCTTATCATTACCGCTTGTTCTGGGCATGTCCACAAATAATCACTTTTCAGCTCCAGATTTACTCAGAAATTGAAATTTTGTTGGAGGCAAAGATTCCCTTTTAATTAGAGCTAATTTATTTTTGGTGCATATACAATAAATACCCACAACTTACAAATGTAACACATAATTGTAAAACTAAGTTTAGCTGCAAGAAAAGCGATCACAAAAAAATATTATAAGGAAACAATCACTTTCTCCATGAGGTTTCAGGAAAACCAATTTGAAGAAACATTAAAAAAGATGAACCTTTATTAATCCCCCTAGGGAATTAAAGGTGGAAACAATATATTTTCCAGCGATGGCCATCCTTTGTTTGATTGTGCTTTTACACTCCCTGCGATCTTTATTTTTCTTCAAACAGAGAACACCCCCTGTACATTTTTTACGTATATATTTATTGTTATTGTGTTGCTTTGTTTGGTGTGTTTGGTTCTCTTAATAGATGAACTGTTGATTAAGCAAAATGTAATATAAATATTACCTGACTCGAAAAATAAAGGAACCTTTCTTTGTTTTGAATGTTCCCTATAGTGTGCCTCCTCTCCAGGTGTAGCCCTCACCCATGGGTGCCCCTGTATTTGTCTCTGTATTAACCCGTGCTCTCTGTCCCTGTTCAGGCGGATCAGCGTTTCGTCTGGAACGGACATCTGTTGAGAGAATTCCTAGCACAGCCAGAGGTAAGACAGGACATCTTACTATTTCCCATCCTCAGTAACACAGAAAGGACACACACCTGCAGTAAGAGTAGAAACAGCATTTAGATTTCACAGCTGACGTCGACTCGTCATCAACCACATGAACAACTGAAGACACATACTTTCTATGTTTCTAACCTAACATGGAATATCATTTTTATTGTCTCTTATTAGATTTGAAGCATCCCCCGACATACAGTCATATAGAACCTTTAAGATCTAACACATGCACAAGAATAAAGACATGTTGTGATAATAATTAGGAAATATATTCATTATCTTTAAGTGCTTAGGAAAATTAAGCACTTCAGGTACTAAAGTGTTGGGGGTGAAACAAAGATGGGAAAATATATAGGCTAGCCAACATCGATATCAGTACACTGTTCCTGTGTCATTAGCCGCTGAGTTAGATGTGTGAACTCTGACCTGGTGAAGTCCATCTTCAGGGCGCCAGTACCAGCGTACTGCTTGGCACAGGCATCAGCGTGGTCTGCCCAGGCTGCATGGGAACAGGAAGAGAGACAGATCATGTTAGCATTGAGGACCTTTAATGTAGAAGAGCCACTGTGGTGTAAAGGGGTAGGCATTTTGAATCCCAGTTGCAGTTCAGCAGTTTGAGCTGAGTGAGGTTTCAGTTATTTTCTCTTAAAGTGACTCAGTCACCATTCAGTTCATTATTCCGGCCTTGTAGCCCAGGCAATAGCAGTTATGGATCTTTGTTTTTCTCAGCAACATGTACACTCTCTGGAAAGAAAGATAAATGTTGTGTAATTCTGACTAATGTCAAAGTTAGCATAGGTAACCTGATATCATATTCCCTCTAGTATAGTAAGGCAAGTTAACTCGTATAGCACGTTTCAACACCGGCAATTCAAAATGCTAAATAAAAAATAAAAACCATTAAGCTATACTGCAATGGAATCACATTATACAATTACTGTATTATATGACAAGCTAAAAGAGATTCTGACAGATATAATGGATATAAGTTGCAGTGCGGTGTAAGATATATTACCAGTTATTAGATTCCATTAAAAGCAGCGGCAAAAAGAAAAGTCTTCAACCTGGATTTGAAAGTGGTAAGAGTTGCAGCGGACCTGCAGGTTTCTGGTACTTTGTTCCAGATAGTTGGACCATAATAACTGAACGCTGCTTCTCCATGTTTAGTTCTGACTCTGGGGACAGAAGCAGACCCGCCCCAGAGGACCTGAGAGTTCTGGATGGTTCATAATTTAGAAAGTGTATTTTGGGCCTAAACCATTCCATGCTTTATAAACCAGCAGCAGTATTTATAATGATCTGACAGGCAGGAAGCCAGGGTAAAGACCTCAGAACTGGACTGATGTGATCCACTCTCTTAGTGTTAGTGAGGACTCAAGCAGCAGCATTCTGAATCAGCTGCAGCTTTTTAACAGTTGTTTTAGTGAGACCGGTAAAGACACCTTTACAGTAGTCCAGTCTACTGAAGATAAAATACTGCATTCCAGCTGAGACATACAGTACTGTAAGACCTAAAATCCTAGATATATTCTTAAAGAGGTAGTCGACTGACTTTGTAATTGTGTAATGTGATTATTGAAACTCAGGTTTGAGTAAAGCATTTCATTGTCTGACACTGCTCTTCTCCTCCAGGTACACAAGTTTGTGTTTCCTGTTATCCATGGCTGTATCCTTTCCTGTTGCACAGTTTTGTTTTAGAGAGTGAGTGTGAGGTCCTGCATGTTGGGCCCATCTCTTTTAGTTATTATCTTTAGAGTTGTGTCTAAGTAGAGTGTTTTTATAGAAGTGTTTTTGTGCCCAGATGAGGAAAAACATCAAGATCTCTGGGAGAGATTTTTGAATGTGCAGAGCACTCTTTTGTTTTGCATGTGAGTTTCTTAACACATTTGCTGACCAGTCATCGCCATGAGGTCGTGCTGCATCAACGGGAAGGTGTTTGAGTGGAGCATCATCTCCAGGAGGAGCTGCTTCAGAGCCGGAGTCCGCTACTACGTCCGAGGTAACGCAACTTTCTCAAGTGTCTTTTGTGTCTTTCAACATATTGGTAATTCTTATGCAGCTTATTTAATGGACAGAAAAATCAGTAGCAAAGGAAAAGCATCATTACACATTTTATGTCAATATTTCTGATACATTTAAGTGTTTGTTCATATTACCTGCTGCTATAATTGCACCCCCAGCCAGCATCAGTCAGTTTTTTGTTTTTAATAACATTTCCAGCACTGTATGTTGCACGTTTTTATTGACTGTTATTTCCTTGTATAAAATCAAATTTGTCTTTAGGGTGACTAACAAAATCTGTCTAGGGACTGCAGATGAAAAGTAGCCCCTTGGCTAACTCTGGCACATTTACAGAAATGTTGATTAATGTGCACTGTCCCTGTTAAATAAATAAACAGCTGTGTGTTTCTGTGTGCAGGCATCGACTCTGAAGGCCATCCTGCTAACTTTGTGGAGACGGAGCAGATCGTTCAGTTCAACAGCGCCAAGGCTTCCTTTGTTCAGGTGAGCCAAAGAAGAGAGGTAGTCTGCAGTGAGGAAGAAGTGAATTACCACAGTAGGGAGCGTTCGGTGAAGAACAGAGGTCATGACACTTTAAGATGTCAGGTCAATGTTTTGTTTTTATATCATGAGGGTTGGGTATCGTATTGATTCAAACAATTCCTCTTCTGATTTTAGTTCTGCTATCCATGTCGGTTCATAATTTCAGTTCTTTGTGAAGGTGAAAACTTACATGCCTATTCACAGAACATGTGTGTCCAACATACAGCCGCGGAAAAAATTAAGAGACCACTTCAGCATTATAATTTCCTCTTGTTTTATTTTTTACAGACATGTCTTTCAGTTAAATTATTATTATTATTGGTTTTATTGTATTCTATAAACTACTGACAACATTTCTCTGTGTTGGAATTCAACAGACACTGGAATGGCTGCCATACATGTAGAGATCAAGATTTAAGAAACATTTGGAGTGGTCTCTTAATTTTTTCCGGAGCTGTATGTGGTGTAGTTAATACCTGTCAGCTGCCAGATTTCTGTTTGAAAAAGTAAAGAAAGCATAATTTATTACAAAAAATTCCCTCTCACAGTCTGGGGATTTGAGTGCAACGCGTGGATTCAGAGAGGAATTGTTGGTCAATACAAACGACATAGTGCCGGGACAGTATAAACTAGATGTACTCCTTTGCTGAGCTCCACCCCGTCCAGAGAGAGCACGTCATTTGCGTTTTTGAAAACAGATAAGCAGAACCAAAATTACATTTTTATTATTATTACAGCCGGTACCATGCAAATGGTATCATACATTATAAACCATATGTGTTCATTCAGTATGTTTATATTCCTTCAAATGAGTTTTGCATTTCTTTTACCCCACAGTTTTTCCACACAGTGCTGTATTCAGCGCTCTTTAATAGCTTAAATGTGTGCGGAGTTCTTTAAAGCAGGATGATCATATGCTTCTCCCCACAGACAAGAGGTTCCATCCCCTTCTTCTGGTCTCAGAGACCCAACCTCAAGTACAAGCCCAAACCACAGATCAGCAAAACAGTGAACCACGTAAGCTGTCTTCACATCAACCCGAGACACAAGAAGACTTCCCGGTGTCTTCATCCGTCACTCAGCTCTCCTGTTCTCTCTGTCCTCTGTAGTTGGACGGGTTCCAGAGACACTTTGACTCGCAGGTTATTCTCTATGGAAAACAAGTCATTTTGAACTTGGTAAGGATCTAATTATCACGTGTTGAATCCATCACCTGTACTACTTTTATTTTATGAAGTCAAGCGAGATGTTGGTTTCACACTCTTTAACCCTTCCCTGACTAGAAAGAAGCGGTCAAATGAATTAAAGGGGCCCTATTATGCTTTTGGGGGTTTTCCCTTTCCTGTAGTGTGTGATATAGGTTTTAGTGGATATAAATTGTCTGAAATATACGCTAACCTCATCCACCAAAAGTCCAAGAATCAAAATGCAGATGCTTCCTAAATGAATAATGTATGTAAGTACAACCATGTGTTTTTCTTACCGTTTTTAACGAAACACATTGTGATTTTTTAAAGAACTTTGACTGGTTGTAATAATAATTCTGTAATAGATCTGCTAGCAATTATTTCTCCTAGACTTCTGCTATCAGAGGTAGTTAATAATTAATATATACTAAAACCAATAATAATCCAATGCAGTGGCGAATATCTAATATAATACATTTTTTATATTTATATATGAATATTTATATAGTCTTAAGTTATAACCAGCCCTTTTGAAGGCAACCATAATACTATTTGACACCCCTGATATAGCCATCAATGCTTGTTGTCATCCTTTTTTTCCCACAGATTAACCAAAAGGGCTCAGAGAAGCCGCTGGAGCTGGCATTCGACAAGATGGTGGCGGACCTGGGAAATGGCATGGTCAAGTAAGATGACCGGCAGTCCACATGTGGCTTTCTCCTAATCACAACACAAATGATTTAGCTGAGGTGATTACGTTTGGTTAAAGGCTTCCCTTTCTGCAGGTACATAGCCTTCGACTTCCATAAGGAGTGCAGTCGGATGAGGTGGCACCGCCTGCAGATCTTACTGGACATGGTCGCTGAGATGCAGGATGAATTAGGGTCAGTTCGCGTGAGCCAATAACCAGGTAGATATCTCTGCACTCTGCATCAGAGGAAATACCGTGTGTGTGTGTGGATGCAGATATTTCCTGGTGGACGCAGATGGGAAGGTGCTGCTGCACCAAGACGGCACGTTCCGGAGCAACTGCATGGACTGCCTGGACCGAACCAACGTCATCCAGAGCATGCTGGCCCAGCGCGCCCTGCAGTCACAGCTACGGGTACATGCTAACTTCAAACTTAGGCCATAATCCTTTAGAAGGTGACAGAAACAAGAGCACATAGAGGACACTTTAATAAGATAAGATAAGATAAGATGTACCTTTATTAATCCCCGTGGGGAAATTCAAGTGTTTATGCAGCAACAGAGAAGAGGAAAAACAGTCCAGGTTCACACAGGGATATGAAACCCAAATTTAAATTCAAAATTCAATAGAAAAATAAATATATATATATATACAGATAAGTAACGAAAGTATTGTTAAAAATATACATGTATGTGTGCAATCTGTGTTGGTCAACAAAAAAAAAAAGAATTTTTACTTGATTTCTGAAAAATAATCTTTGCCAACTACCCAACTATTAGAACAACACACACTGCTGTCTTTTCTTTGGTGTTTATTAGACTTCTCCAGGGTTTTGTCTAAACCGGGTAAGCATTTCTTACTGTCAGCGTGCGCCCTCATACCCAAATTTTCCCCGTAATAATTTAAGTTGATGCAAGAAAACAATATTTATGTTCGTCAAAAACTGTATAATCAGTCCAAAAATAGGTTTTCCCGTGCCA
Organism: Eleginops maclovinus; assembly: GCF_036324505.1. Lineage (NCBI taxonomy): Eukaryota > Metazoa > Chordata > Actinopteri > Perciformes > Eleginopidae > Eleginops > Eleginops maclovinus. The sequence continues at coordinate 22,532,496 of NC_086351.1, forward strand.
CAGTATTGCCCTCATACTATATGTTTCGAGAAAAAACTCAAAGAAATGTCACTCTTCCGGTAGAACAGCGGTTCCCAACCTTTTTCGACTCAGGGCCCACTTAAGATTAAAAAAAAAATCCACAGCCCATAGTCAACCATAAACAATACGGAGACTAAATACAGTTCTTCAGTTCTGAAATGACTTTTTACATCATTCAGAAAAGGAACTGCCCATCAGTAACAAACAGAAACAAGAGAGTGAGGGGCTGTCTGCAGTAGGCAAATTAATAACGATTTCATTCAGAAATTGAGAAATGCATTCTTATACATAACAATTGCACATATGTTACACGCATCATATGTAGTGAGGTAAATCACACATACAATGGTGCGGAAAAAACGCTTGGATAGTTTTAGCTGTGGATGTTTGTTTTTTTACCAAAACCAACCAATCGGGTGCATTATCAATGTCGTTCCGCGGGAAAGTTCCTACCATCAACTTTCAATTTAAGTTTTGAATAAAAGCTTTATGTTTATTAGAAGAAAAAAAAAAGTTTTGAAAATGTTTTTGCGGCCCACAGCTTGGGAACTGCTGCTGTAGAAGTTTCACGTTTTTCAGAAATAAGTAAGTAGCTCAACACCAGTTAAAAAGGATTTGAAATGATGAGGTAAAACATGTTGAGAAATCCAGTCAGAGCAGATGATTGAATAGGTGCTGTGGAAATGGACATTATTTACCCAGACCACCGGGGAGCTTGTAGAACGCGTTGCATTTACAGCAAATTAAAAGAACTAAAATATCATGAAACACCACCTCTCAACTCAAGTGTGTGTGTGTGTGTGTGTGTGTGTGTGTGTGTGTGTGTGTGTGTGTGTGTGTGTGTGTGTGTGTGTGTGTGTGTGTGTGTGTGTGTGTGCGTGTGCGTTTGTGCGCCTGCAGAAAATGGGAGTCCTCCATGCGGGCCAGCAGATTGAAGAACAGATGGACTTCGGGAAAAAGTTCAAGAACGGTGGGCCCCTCACACCACAGCGGCTCTTCTACATTAAAGCTCCTCGATGCTAACATGATCTGTCTCTCTTCCTGTTCCCATGCAGCCTGGGCAGACAACGCTGATGCCTGTGCCAAGCAGTACGCTGGTACTGGCGCCCTGAAGACGGACTTCACCAGGTCAGAGTTCACACAGCTAACTCATGCTAACCAGCGGCTAATGACACACTAATACTGATATCGATGTTAGCTAGCCTGTATATTTGCCCATCTTTGTTCCACCCCAACACTTTGGTACTAACATTATTCTTTTTTTATAAATGAGTGTCCAGATATAAAATAATAATTCAAAATCTATCACATGGACCTGAAATACCACCATTTGATTAGCTATGATTCTGAAATCTTTGTTTGTCGATAACCAAGCTTGTTAGCAGGCAGTTATTGTTCTCCTAGATTTGTCTGTCTGTTGGAGCTATATTTTGATTTATATTATAGTCAAACATTTATTTTAGTAGTTTCCAGGCTTTTATTTTGAAGGCACGTTTGGGCACTGGGTGAAGACGGCACCTGGTGTAATTGTATATGTTGGAGATAGGTGGTGGTGGGAAAAGAGCACTAGTAGGCACATGGATTTTTGACCAGGGTTATTCAGGCAAGAAAGGAAAGGGAATCTATAGGAAATTGTGTTCATTGTATATTGATCATGGAAATAAATGGACAAAATGGAGATTTTTTGTCTGGACTTGCATCCTTGCTCCGCATACAATTCACTAACTGGTGCCTCAGCAGCTGTTTTACTTTAAGTTAATTATCTGTTTATTTTCATATATTTTGGCCGCTACAGTGTCGATTAGGCTAACTGATTTTAGGCTAGTAGCATCGTGGATGAGGATGTTTTCTGTTACTCGGATAAGAAAAAGGTTCAGAGAAATGTTGGTGAATAGTGAATTCTGTTTGGCGTTTAACTACATGATGATCTTTCAGGACAGGGAAGAGGACTCAGTGGGGGCTGCTGATGGACGGCTGGAACTCCATGATCCGATATTACAAGAACAATTTCTCTGATGGTTATAGACAGGTGGGTACAAACCTGTGTGGATAGGTCTTTGTGTTTAACACTCCAGATTAAACTCTGTGAAAAGTGAAATATAAAGTGTAATGAGAAAAGAACATCTTGGGTGTTTTTCTCATTAATGACCAGCTTGCTGCACTTTAAACCGCTTATTACACAGCTACTTACTAAATAAATCAACAATTTGACTTACTATACTGATTAAAGAAGTGTTGTATTGCTACTGCTAAAAAAAGTGTCTGATTAACTTTATAGCCAAGTCACTTAAAAAGAAGCAAGCACACTTTGTAACGTACATTTTTTAACACAGCTGATGTTAAATTGACCGGACTTCTTTCTGCAGATTGAAATGACTGGTCCTCTGATCAGTCTTTTATTAGCAACAATCTGCTATACGAAGCAACAGTTAATCAACAGACATAATCAAGTATTTAACTAAGCTCTGAAATAATTTCTATTACAGTATACTGTTTTTCAGAGTTGTACTTCAGGTATATTGACAGCCAGTGTGACACAATGTAGGGAAAACATGAATGAATTGGTAAAAATAAAATTGACCTTTACACAAAAACAGCCTGAATCCGAGCCAACAATCTGAATAGTCAGAGGGCTTAAGAGATGCAAAAAGCTAAGAAGAGTAGGTAACAGTTGTCTGTTTGGTGCAGGACTCCATTGATCTGTTCCTGGGGAACTATGCTGTGGATGAATCTGATTGGACCACCCCGCTGCGTGAGCCCAAAGACTGGAAGTTTTTGACGGTAAGAAGGGCTCACAGAGGAAGAGTGATGGGTTTATGTCTGTTTCCGATGTCTTTAACGTGACTCTTTCCCTTTCGTAGTTGCCCATCGTCATGGTGGTAGCTTTCTCCATGTGTATCATCTGCCTGCTGATGGCTGGTAAGACAAACTGCTAATCCACTTCAAAAGCATTTACATACACTACAAATATAGCAACACCAGGGTTTATTTATCTTTACATTAAGCTTCCCTCAGGAGGGAATACAGGGATTTTAGCCTTTGCAGACCATTTAGATGCACACATACAGTGGGGCAAAAAAGTATTTAGTCAGCCACCAATTGTGCAAGTTCTCCCATTGAAAAAGATGAGAGATGCCTGTAATTTTTATCATAGGTACACTTCAACTATGAGAGACAGAATGAGAAAAAAAAATCCAGGAAATCACATTGTAGGATTTTTATTGAATTAATTGGTAAATTCCTCGGTAAAATAAGTATTTGGTCACCTACAAACAAGCAAGATTTCTGGCTCTCACAGACCTGTAACTTCTTCTTTAAGAGGCTCCTCTGTCCTCCACTCGTTACCTGTATTAATGGCACCTTTTTGAACTCGTTATCAGTATAAAAGACACCTGTCCACAACCTCAAACAGTCATACTCCAAACTCCACTATGGCCAAGACCAAAGAGCTGTCAAAGGAGACCAGAGACAAAATTGTAGACCTGCACCAGGCTGGGAAAACTGAATCTGCAATAGGTAAGCAGCTTGGTGTGAAGAAATCAACTGTGGGAGCAATTATTAGAAAATGGAAGACATACAAGACCACTGCTAATCTCCCTCGATCTGGGGCTCCACGCAAGATCTCACCCCGTGGGGTCAAAATGATCACAAGATCGGTGAGCAAAAATCCCAGAACCACACGGGGGGACCTAGTGAATGACCTGCAGAGAGCTGGGACCAAAGTAACAGAGGCTACCATCAATAACACACTACGCCGCCAGGGACTTAAATCCTGCAGTTCCAGACGTGTCCCCTGCTTAAGCCAGTACATGTCCAGGCCCGTCTGAAGTTTGCTAGAGGGCATTTGGATGATCCAGAAGAGGATTGGGAGAATGTCATATGGTCAGATGAAACCAAAATAGAACTTTTGGTAAAAACTCAACTCGTGGTGTTTGGAGGAGAAAGAATGCAGAGTTGCATCCAAAGAACACCATACCTACTGTGAAGCATGGGGGTGGAAACATCATGCTTTGGGGCTGTTTTTCTGCAAAGGGACCAGGACGACTGATCCGTGTAAAGGAAAGAATGAATGGGGCCATGTATCGTGAGATTTTGAGTGAAAACCTCCTTCCATCAGCAAGGGCACTGAAGATGAAGCGTGGCTGGGTCTTTCAGCATGACAATGATCCCAAACACACCGCCAGGGCAACGAAGGAGTGGCTTCGTAAGAAGCATTTCAAGGTCCTGGAGTGGCCTAGCCAGTCTCCAGATCTCAACCCCATAGAAAATCTTTGGAGGGAATTGAAAGTCTGTGTTGCCCAGCGACAGCCCCAAAACATCACTGCTTTAGAGGAGATCTGCATGGAGGAATGGGCCAAAATACCAGCAACAGTGTGTGGAAACTTTGTGAAGACTTACAGACAACGTTTGACCTCTGTCATTGCCAACAAAGGGTGTATAACAAAGTATTGAGATGAACTTTTGTTATTGACCAAATACTTATTTTCCACAATCATTTGAAAATAAATTATTTAAAAATCAGACAATGTGATTTCCTGGATTTTGTTTCTCATTCTGTCTCTCATAGTTGAGGTATACCTATGATAATAATTACAGGCCTCTCTCATCTTTTTAAATGGGAGAACTTGCACAATTGGTGGCTGACTAAATACTTTTTTGCCCCACTGTACCTATAGAACACACTACAGGAGAGGGAAAACCCCCAAAAAGCAAAACAGGGTCTCTTTAAATCTCTCCCACTGACTCTGCATGCTGTCCCCTCTCAGGTGAAACGTGGACTGAGACCCTGGCCTACGTGTTGTTCTGGGGGTCTGCCAGCGTGGTGACGAGCGGCCTCATCCTCTTTAACGGACCCGACTTTGTAGATGCTCCAAGGCTGGTCCAGAAGGAGAAGCTGGACTGAATGTGTGTGTGTGGAAAGCAGCTCGGCCCCAGGGAGCTCACCACCTCACCCCCCGGTTCCTCATCATCACTTTACCCCCAGCATGAGCGAGGCTGGAGCCTGTACTGACGGGGGGGGAGGGTGCTGGGAGGCAGGGCCATCCTCGTGTACGACAAAGTGGAGGGACAGAGACTGAGTACACGAGCCGCTGCTGTCCACACTGCAGCTGCTGTCACATGGACAGGACTGTCTGTCCACACTTTTACTGGACACTGGACCTCGGGACGTTTGATTGTCCCTCATTTCAGAGAAACGTTTGCATTTAAAAAGCTTCACTGGGATCAAATTCATATGGAAAATCATTAAGGCCACGTGAGAATTTCTTTTAGATCTGACAAAAAGTTTTAGTTCTAATATTGAAGTAATAATTCAGATTTGTTTTCTGAAATCCTCAGAATTTTGAGATTTAAGTAAGAATTTCTTTGAAAATAGACATTTGGAGAAAGTCTAAACTCTCAGTATTTTGGAAAAATCTGAATTCTGAAAAAAAGTCAGAATTTTCAGCACTTTTCTTCTGAAAATTTAAAACTGGAGAAAAGTCTAGCATTTTCTTCTGAATTCTGACTTTTTTTGTTGAATTTTTACATTTTCTCAGAACTCGAAGAAAAACGCTTTCGATCAGATCTATAAAATAAATCCAAATGTGGCCGTTATCCTCTTCCGTAAATTCACATTACACTGTGCTGTAATGAATGTGCCATTAATGTATGTGCCGTTAATTTGCCTTTTCTTTTTTGCCATTTGCCAATATGTGTTTATCTATGTGCAGCAGCCTCGTCGCTGGAAGGCATCGACACCGTCACCTGAACCCTGAGGCCCCTAACATTTTGCAGCAGTGTGTCCTCACCTCCAAATGCCTGTTAGACTCTCAGAAGGGTGCCATTGAGCAGTTTTAATTATTTCATACAGTCAGGAAACGTATATTTAACACGTATCTGTAATTATCATCAGCCAGTGGTAGTTATTTATACTCAATGTTATCATATGAGGCCACTGCAGAATGTTAGTAAGAAGGCAAGATGCGTCTGTTCCTGCTAGCTGCTAGCATTGTTTAATTTCCTTACAGCCGTCTGTCAATTTATATGGGAAAGTTGTTGGTGCACAGAAATTATTATTTTGTGCGCCTTATTTATTTAATTATCGCCCTCTTTGAGTATATTGTGAGCAGGAATAAACTAATTGAGTTGTTAAACACTATTATTAAAATATAAACAATCAAAGATGCAATAATGTTGAATACTGAATCTGATATATCAGCATTAGGAAGTGAAGTTTGTTACCTTCCAAAGTACGGTGGCCGACTGGTGCAAACACGCTACAACGGCCCAAAACATTTTCATTAGGAGAAACATGCAGCAGCTTCAGAAACGATGCAAATGGAAAAAACACAAATGTCAGGAAACACATTTGAATGAAGAAACCTCTTCACCAACTTGAAAAAACATGCCCAGCGTTTAGAAAACATTCACAACATTGAAGAAAAATGCGCGTTTAGTAAAAGTGCTGCATAAACGAAATGCTGTAAATAAAAAGCGGTTGCAGATCCGCAGTAAGCTGGCTAGCTAACAAAGCTAACCAAGTATTTTAGAAAATACTGACAAAACACGTATAGATATGAAACGGTCCCAGCTGTGTCTCTTTTTAGTATCCGTTTCCGTTGTGTGGCAAGATGGTTTGTTTTTTCATTTGCATTCGTTTTAGCACATTTGTGGTTTTTTATTTGGATCGTTTTTTATGGAAATGTTTTGGGCCGTTGTAGCGCATTTGCATCTGTCGGCCACCGTACCACAGAGTACTAAATTAGTCCTCATAATTTTGGTTATCACAGCCATCACACTGTATATTGGATTAGTTTAGCTTCTGCTGCTATCAGTTAGCATCTGACTGCTAACACTTTGGAGATGCATGGGTGTAATTCGGAGGTTTGCTGTTTTAACAGCGTTGTAATATCTCTGGCATATTATTTAATGCTCTGTTAAGTCATGACGGTGTTATGCCGCTGCTGAGACTCACAAATGCATTACTATCTTTGTCTTTGCTTATTTATCATGAGGGAACCACATGACCTTTATGAGTGATTCAGGAAAATGTGTGGCATTTACTTGTTTTTAAATTCCTCACGTTGATGAGTCATGGCTGCTCATTTTATTTGAGAAAATGTAATGCCTTAATCTGAATGAATTTGGTGTGTTGATATATGATGCGGAACTAAATCGAATAAAATATTTAGCTAAGACAAACTTAATGAAAAGTTAATATTCTCTTCACCATATAATCAATATCATAGCTTCCCGTGATAAACAGAATCTCAATCTCCAGGCTGCAGGGACATCAGCTCTACTAAACAGGGCAGATTATTAATGGGGTTATAGTTTTTCTCCATACTTGTTTAATAAACCGTTATGATAAGGACTTCCACCCAAGTACCAGAGGATTTTATTTTACTGCAACACAGAAAAAGGACTTGAAGTAATGAAGTTTCGTTTCACCGCTCAACTCTATCCTCGGCATCTATTGCGCACATAAAAGCACCTCTTGCCATCTACTGGTGAATATGATTTTACCCCTAGAGCTTCTTAATGTGAGAGCAGGTGGTTTTCCTATCGTCTTTTTATTTATTTTATTTTTTTGGGCAACCTTTAATACAGTGACAGTGAGAAATGGGGGGACAGAGGGGCTGACGCGCGGCAAATGGTCTCAGGCCGGATTTGAACCTGAGTCCACAGCATGAGCTATACGACGGCCTCTCCTATTGTCTTTTTAGTGAAACAAAGCTTTAAAAAAAATACTAACCACTAAACTAATACATTTGGGGGTTGGGGAGGACAATGGAATTTAATAAATAAATAAAAACAACAAGGATTTTGGGCATAGCCTAAATCACCACATTGTCTATCATTGTGTGAAAAAAAGTCAGCCAGTGGGCGAGAAATTACACATTTATTTTTACTTTATTGAAAGCTTTGTTCTGTTGTAATTTCTGTCCATTTGGGGCAGCTCTTATTTATGTGTAGGCAAACAAAAGCTTACTAACACATCCAGCTGATTGCTTATGTAACCTAGATCTCCACAACAAGAGTGGCTCCACAATGTCCGGAAATCCAAAACAAACCCCGCTTTCATAGAGGTTAGGAATTTAAAGAGGATTGGAATTTGGTGTGGAATGTGTTGTTGGGTAATGGAGTGAACATGAGTTGCAGAGCTCCAACAGAAATATGATCAGTGGCGGCTGGTGAACATTTTTTTGGGGGGGGCGCAGTTGGGCGGCACGGTTTAAATAGCACTTTTTTAGAGGTTTAGCTTAAGACAGTTGGTTAGGTGGCTGCGGCCACATTCGTGCTTCTTACATTTTTGTGTGAAGTGCTTTAGATCCTTCATCCCGGTTGTAGTCCAAAGTGTTTCAGTCCCAGGACTTTGAAATAACAGACAAGGGAAACAAAAAAAGGCATTGCTCACTGTACAACCAGCTAACCAATTCCGCTTAGCATACAAGTTTGAGGAGAAAGTCCGAGTGTAGGTTCTCCCGCGATCAGTGGTCGCCTGTTGAATGTTTAAATCCGGACGCTCGGGTCCCAAGTCTTTCAATTTCTTCTTTTCGACATCTGATAGTCGATGAAACGGTGTTTTAAGTAGAGCTTGCACGGAGTTCTCAGCCATCGATGTCGCCATATTCACTCAATCTAAGTTTCAGCTAGCTACGGTGCTGCTCTTTACGCTTGTGGTTAGGGAATGATAACGATGCTGATTCGCCGAAATAGTCCAATCGCGTATCTAAGAATGTCACATTGAACTAAGAAACAATGCCATTGGCTGTGGGCGCAAATCTTTGCGCCCACAGCCAATGGCATTGTTTCTTAGTTCAATGTGACATTCTTAGAAATCTTTGCGCCCACAGATCTAAGTTTCATCCCCCAATGAAAAGCTATCCTTGCTAAAATGACTGAGAAAAGTATAAGCTATCCTATAGACTCCCATGTTATCGGCGCCCACGGACGGTAGCCGACCTGCCTATTCTCAGAAAAGGCGAATGGCAATATATTATGTCCGGACACATTTTAGCGGTTTCTTGACAGTGGTCTCCCATACACATTTAACCCATAAACACGGTACATTTCTTATTTCAATTATGTTGTATATATAACGTTTTTTAACTCAAAAAGTCAGGGTGGGCGGCGCCCAAGCGCCCACTATTGACGCACCGCCACTGAATATGATGCTTTATAAGTGCACTCATTTAATATTAAAGTAGACGCTCACAGATAAAACTATACAAATAAGTGATGCCTCTGTGATGCACTGTCAATTTAAAATGAAATGATCAAAGATAGGTATGGCATAACCTGTTGTGAGAGACATGAAGGTGACATAAATCATTTGAAATGGTTTTAAAACTGATTTTTGACATATATCAGACCAGAGGTGGGACCAAGTCACTGTTTGGCAAGTCCCAAGTAAGTCCCAAGTCTCAGCAGTCAAGTCCAAGTCAAGTCCCAAGTAAAGACAGAGAAGGGCAAGTCGAGTCCAAGTCCAAGTAACACCAAAGCCAAGTCGAGTCCAAGTCCAAGTCCCAAGCTTCTTCGAGTCCTGAACAAGTCATCATGTACTCTTCACTTAATAATGCCATTATCAGACTAACGATCACACAATTTCAACATATCAACCTAATCTTCAGTATTTTTTTATACATACAGATTAAACTATGCATATATTTTATATACAGTGGTATGCAAAAGTTTGGGCACCCCTCTGAGATTTCATGACAATTTGCTTTTCCTTTATAATAGAAGATCACAGCAACAACATTTGTTTTCCTACAAAGATGTAGACGTTTTAGTGTTTTCCAGACCAAAATTCTTAGGGTAGCATTACATAGTTTTATTATAATAAAATAAAATGCAAAAAATGGGATGTGCAAAAGTTTGGGCACCCTTATAAATAGCATTCATTTCAACACCTGTACGGATTTATAGCTGACAGGTTGCTGCACAAAATTGCTTTGATTAGCTCATTAGACCTTCAATTACAAAGACAGGTGGAACCAATCATGAAAAAGGCTATTTAACATAGGTAATAGCTGGCTGTGCCTGGCCTAGGTTCTTTCTTACGGAGTGGCAAGATGGGGACCTCAAAACAACTCTCCACTGACCTGAAAGCTAAGATAATCCAACATTATAAATTAGGAGAAGGGTACAAAAAATTATCTGACAGGTTTAAACTGTCTGTCTCCACAGTCAGAAACGTAGTTGTGAAATGGAAGGCCACAGGAACAGTCCGTGTGAAGGAAAGATGTGGTAGGCCGACAAAAATAGGGGAAAGGCACAGGCGAAGGATGGTGAAAATGGTCACAGAGAAGCCACAGACCACCTCCAGAGAACTACAACAACATCTGGCTGCTGATGGTGTAGTTGTTCACCGTTCCACAATCCAGCGTACTTTGCACCAGGAAGAGCTCATTGGAAGGGTGATGTGCAAAAAGCCTTTCCTGAGTGTTAATCACAAGAAGAGTCGCATGAGGTATGCAAAAGCACATCTGGACAAGCCAGAAGCATTTTGGAACAAAATACTGTGGTCAGATGAGACCAAGATTGAGTTATTTGGTCATAACATGAACAGGTATGCATGGCGAAAAAAACACACTGCATTCAATGAAAAGAACTTGTTGCCCACTGTAAAATTTGGTGGAGGATCTATCATGTTATGGGGCTGTGTGGCTAGCACAGGTACTGGAAAACTTGTTAAAGTTGAGGGCCACATGAATTCCTTACAGTACCAGGAGATTCTTGACAAGAATGTTCTAGAGTCAGTCACAAAGTTGAAGCTACGCCGGGGTTGGATTTTTCAGCAGGACAATGATCCTAAGCACCGATCAAAATCCACCAAGGAATTCATGCAGAAGCACAGGTACAATGTTCTGGAATGGCCATCCCAGTCCCCAGACCTTAACATCATTGAAAATGTATGGATTTATTTGAAGAAGGCTGTCCATGCACGGAGGCCAAGAAACCTGACTGAACTGGAGACGTTTTGTGTGGAAGAATGGGCCAAAATACCACCTGCCAGGCTTAAGGGACTTGTCTGTGGCTACAGGAGGCGTCTACAGGCCGTTATTGCAGCAAAAGGAGGCAATACTAAATATTAATGGAATTATTTCTTAGGGGTGCCCAAATTTATGCACATGCCTATTTTTGTTTGAATGCACATAAACATGTTTCTGTTTGACCAATAAAAGTTATTTCACTACTGAGATGTTTCTGTTACCATAAGGTATAACATATGTTAAAATGAAGTTGCTGCTTCAAAAGCTCAGCAAGTGACAAACTGATGCAGTGGTTTTCCTAAGGGGTGCCCAAACTTTTGCATACCACTGTATCTGTATATACGCATGCGCCCAAAGACCTTCAAAGTATTGTGTGTGAATGGTGGGTTAGAAATGTATGAGCACGGAAGGCACCACTGTCATCCTAAAGTTGGTAAAGCGCCTTGACTAGTGAGGCATGGACTGTGTGGATGCATGTAACTGGCATTGATGCTTCAGTGGATGCCAGTTACAGTAGGTCAACATTTTGCTTAAATCACAAAGAAACCTAATATTTCAATAAAACAATGTTTAATCTGCATAACAATTAAGCAGCATGACTACACACAATGAAAGGTGCTGGGGGTAGGCGCTTGAGAGACAGACAGACAGAGAGAGAGACAGAGTACACCTCCCTAATCTTAGTTATTTGTGTACATACCTGCAAACTCAGAAGGGCTGAAAAAGGTGACAAACTAAACCGTTGTAGGGGGGTCTGGGGGGTCTGGGGGGTCTGGGGGGTCTGGGGGCATCCCCCCCCCCCCCCCAGCCTTTGTACACGTTGCCTAGCAACGTCGCACATGCGCATTATATCCTGCTCCGCTCCGAGTTATAGTAGTAGGCTATTCATGGGAAACGCATGAACAGCACGTTAAGATCTCGGCCAAGTCGTAATTAAAAGCAGTTGTTCATTAGGCTATTTAAGTTAAGCGGCGGTAACGCCAGTGTTAAACAAGGTGTTAAACACGCAAATGCCGGTTGGTGTGCGTACGGTACTGAGTGTTTATCGGTCCACAGCCGTAATGAACGTGTCGCATTGGTCCATATGTAATGCGCACGTTCTGTTGTTCCCATTGGCATAGAGCTATTGAACATTAATTTTAACAAAGGATACGGATAACATATCGCCCACGGCAGTTTTGTCATTGTATGTATAGCCTATATTTGTATTACGCTATCATCATTCAACATGTAGAATGAACGTGTTATCTATAGAGTCGATTTACATAGATAATTCACAACCATGAACCTAATCTGGATCTTAAACCTGCCAATTGCAACTGAGAGAGACGCAGACCAGACGGACAGCTCTCGACTAGGCTTCCCTTCCGTGGCACAATTGCATCTTTTCCGTAGATGAAATCCGGGGAAATCGTAAATATTAATGAGGGGAAACCCGGGGATTATCCAATCACGCTGGTTAGGTCCCTGATCCAATCCAAAAAGGCCAAAATCCACCACATGATTGCATTGCTCGCACTTGCCTGCCGGCTCTCTCACTTTGCGGTCTTTGGGGCTTCGCAGGTTCGCATTGCAGGGAAGGATGTCCATGATCAGGAAATTTAGCTTTTGACTCGAGGCATGTCAAGTCATTACAAGTAAAAGAGGCAAAGTCCGAGTCAAGTCTCGAGTTAATAGTATTCAAGTCCAAGTCGAGTCGCAAGTCATGCCGAATTTGATCAAGTCAAGTCTGAAGTCATTAAAATCATGACTCGAGTCTGACTCGAGTCCAAGTCATGTGACTCGAGTCCACATGTCTGTATCAGACTATGTTGTGATCCTATGATCTTAACTTCAGTAAAAAAGGTTTTCTCTCACCTTTTTTTTTAATGTAAATGAAATGTATTAACCATATATTTATGCACTCACCTCTTTACTGTTAAATGTCTCCATGGTGGGACGAATAAAGGATGTCTAATTCTGAGGGTAACACTTAAGAAACAATCCTCCATGTCCCTTTAGTAGCCTGTTACGTAATGTTATAAAAGGTTTATCCACATCCTTGTAGGCTGTAAAGTTTCTGCTCCATCCCTGAAAACAGTGTCTTTGTCAGTTTCTGTTAGCTATATGGCTTTAACAATTGTGTTATTTATCAGATTGGCTGGAATAATGACAACAGTTCTTTGAACAGCCTTGGTCTTACAGTACAGTTTCCTTGTAGCTTCCGCCAGACTTCCTGAATCCAACAAAAGAAACCAAGAGTTTTTGATGCCAAATTACCTCCATGCCAGGCTGTCTGTAAACCCAGCCGGTTGTCCATCAGCCTGCCTTTCAGTTCGCCAGCCTTCAGCCTGTCACACTCCAGCCCAGCTGCCAAAAGACCCAGAATCTCTGCAGCTTCACGCCCAACTCTAGGCCTGTGCCAGCCCCTGCCCTGTGGGTAAGTGTCAAGCCATTCTTCAGTCTGTCCCTTGTTTCCTCTTTGTCCTTGTACATACATTTTATAAATGTCCCAACATTATTTTTACAAGGTCTCAGTTGTTTTTTGTTGTTGATTGCTGCTACTCATTTTTTGGCCATGGTTTTGTACTTTTCTGTCTTTATTTTAACTTTATTACTATTTTAATTTTTGAATATTATTTGTTTATCATTGCTTGTCTTTTTCACCTGCTATGCTACTTTCGCAGTAACACTGTAAATGTCCCCGCTGTGGGACTAATAAAGGAATTTCCATTTTGTTTTCAGATGGCAGTTCGGTCAACTCCTGCTCCAGGTTCCCAGGTGGTTCAACCAACACTTCCACCTTCAAGGTTTCAAGGTTTCAAGGTTTTATTTGTCATATGCACAGCAGATACAGCGTATATGTTGGCAATGAAAATCTTATGTCGCGTGCTCCTCCAACAACTCAACATGCATGGTGCAAATAAGATAAATAAAATAGTGCAAAAAGAGAGAAGAATATTTACAGTAACAACAATAAAGATTTGAGGATGTGAAATATATACATATGTGGAATACATTGAAAGTATTTAAATACTTTACACTGTTGAATGAGGAGGTATGGACAGATGCATATATTATGTATAGCAGATGTATATGGCAGATATGTACAATATATAGATATGTGTACTATAAACAGATATGTATGGCAGATATGTATAATATATAGATATATATATATGTATGTGTGTACTATAAACAGATGTGAGTAGACATTCACACAGCTCAGGAGTTCAGTAGTCTTATAGCCTGTGGTATAAAACTGTCTCTGAGTCTGGTGGTCTTGGTCCGGATGCTGCGGTACCGTCTGCCAGACGGCAGCAGACAGAACAGATTGTTGCTGGGGTGATGGGGGTCCTTTAATATCCTACCGGCCTTCTTCCTACACCGCTGGGTGTAGAGGTCCTCCATGGATGGCAGCTCCGTCCTGGTGATGTGCTGAGCAGTTTTCACCACCCTCTGTAGAGTCTTACGGTTGAGGGCGGTGCAACTGCCATACCAGGCGGTGATGCAGCCAGTCAGGATACTCTCGATGGTGCACCTGTAGAAGTTGCAGAGTATCCTGGAGTCCATGTTGAACTTCCGCAGCCTGCGGAGGAAGAAGAGCCGCTGTCGAGCCGTCTTGGATATGACCCTGGTGTGATGTGTCCATGTCAGGTCCTCACTGATGTTTACCCCGAGGAACCTGAAGCTGCTGACTCTCTCCACAGGAGTCCCGTCGATGGTGATGGGTGTGTGTGCCTCTCTCTGCCTCTTCCTGTAGTCCACAATCAGCTCCTTTGTTTTGCTGACGTTGAGATGGAGGTTGTTGTCCTGGCACCAAGATGTCAGGGCTCTGACCTCCTCTCTGTACGCCGTCTCGTCGCCATCTGTGATCAGGCCGATGACGGTCGTGTCGTCAGCAAACTTGATGATGGTGTTGGAGCTGTGTGTGGCCACGCAGTCGTGCGTGAACAGGGAGTTGAGGAGAGGGCTGAGCACACAACCCTGAGGGGCTCCGGTGTTGAGGGTCAAGGTGGAGGATGTGATGTAAAAAACAACCAACAAAGTAAAACAATAAAAACACTAAGATGTGGAGTTGTTGAGGAGCTCGAGACACGGCAGCCATCCTCGGCACCATCTTGCTCATCACAGGTTCTAGGTAAGCAGTCTCTGCCTGAGGTCTTTTGCTTGGCTCGGGACTAGCCCCCTATTCTTAAATTCCATGGTCAATTGTCGCCCTGACCCATTTCTGGCTCATTGTTTTGTGTTAGTTGTGTTTGTTGTGCCCTTGTGATTTTACCTGCCACATCCTTGTTATCTCTTTGTCCGCCAATCCTACTGTTTTCCAGCTCCAGCTTTGTGGTGGGTAGTATTAGTTTAAGTGTTTCATCATCATCACCTTATGCATTTTTGGCACTAGGGCGCTTCCAAATTGTCATATTATACAAAGGTTTTAAGCTTTTGAATGAACTGTTATTAAGTCATAACAGAAAAATACATAAAGTAACATTTATTTCTGCATATACAGGGATGTTTGGAGCTGTGAGGAGCTTCTGGCTGTATAAGACTACCTAGTCTGCTTTTTTAAAAAAAGGCTTCAACAATGTTTTTATAATGAGTCTCACTCCCTGAAAGGTGGATACAGGTCCACAAATCTAACCCTTGGGTATTAAATTATAATTCCAATTTTAATTACTAGAGCCACACATTTAGAGATAGCTAGCTAGGTAGCTAACATTTGCTAGCCAGCCTTTTAGATAGGTAGCTAAGGTAAGCTAGCTTACGAGGTAAATACAAAGCAGACGTTAGCTAGCTTGATTTACAGACACATTGATAGACATATTAACATACAACAACTTAAAACACAACTTACTACCAAAGAAAGATTAAACTAAAATAAAACTAAACCAAACAATAAGCTATGGTGAAGGAACACACAAACATAAACACACAAGGACTATATCTCCATTATTACAATTGACATTTTTATTTAATACAAAAAAAAGATCCCCATTCACTATGCATGACAATAAAAAGATAGCAAAATGATCATATACCAAATGAGATGTTATTGACACATAAATCTAGTTTTTAAGGGAAGTTCATTCTCTGTGGTAGTTACTCATTTACCTATTGGTACAGAACCAAATCACATAATGGAGTATTCCTATCATTAACTCATAACATCACACAACTATCTACAGTATGTACACATCTCACACATTTGAAGGCTAAAAGACAAAATAAAAATGATATATTGACAATTGACTTCATGAAGATGCCAGTCCTTTCACAACAGATATAAAACTAGTTCTAATAAAAAACGTGATATAAAGGAAACATACATCATTTGTACAACCGTCTTACCTAAGAACACATAATAACATAATTAGCTTAAAGGAAACAATACCCGCTATTATGACATACCTCTGCTATGAAAGTTCTACACTTTATTATTGAGTCTAACATATTGTTTTTCTTCAAACTAGTTGTGTGATGTTTGTGCAGTTAGTTTCCAACCCTACATTAAGTTTTTTAAAAGGACATATTCTGCTGATTTTCAGGTTCATATTTGCATTTTGTGCCTCTCCTGTGACATGTCTCCATGCTTTAATGTTCAAAAAGCTCTTTATTGTTCTCATACTGCCTGTGCTGCAGCTCCTCTTCTCACCCTCTGTCTGAAACCAGAGCCCAGCCTGCTGTGATTGGTTAGCTGGCTGGCTCTGTTGCTATTGGTCAAACACTTGAAGATCTCCTGCCCCTGAGCCTACTACCTACAATGTGTTGGAGCATTAGCCAATAGAAGCGCAATTGTTACATAGTGATGTAATTTTGTCTCAGGCAGGAGGGGTAGTCTATTTGTAGAGAAACAACCTCAAGAGGGAACTCGGGGATTTTAGCCTTTGCAGACCATTTACATGCATAAAAACCTAAATAACACACTACAGGAAAGGAAAAAAAAACATAACCCAAAGCATAATAGGGCCCCTTTAACCTTGAATCTTTTGGAATAAAAAGTTATGTTTTTGACGGCTCCATTTCCCCTGGTTCAAAATAGTCATTTAAAAAATAAATAATCCTGAAACAGAGGAAGTTGCCTGAACCACGTCTATTCGTAATGCTGCATCTTCTCTAATCCTTTTGCTGTACTAACACCTTATTTGTGATTTTGCATCTCTTCAAATAAACCTGATTTGACCCTAAACTAGCCTACTCCATTAATAAGGGAAATTAATATTAAGGCTGGCTATGAACTAACGTGAACTATGACTATGAAACATCACAATACGATACTGACTAGCTCAATCACTACATATCATAACTCACTGAATACGCTACATGACTTTATACGTTCATAATTTTTTTGACAGTTTAGTAAACTTGCATTTATTTGCATTACAACTGCGTTTTTTTTTTTGTTTGCTCTAAATGTTAAGCAAAAGAAAACGTTATCTACAATTACACCATGTTGCATAGTTGCACTTGACAGTATGAAGAGTATGGATTGGATCGGAAGTCTGACTTTCAATAATAAATCCACCTTAAAATACCTTACAGCATTCAATTAGGCATCGTTGCTGTGTTCAGCTGAAGGACTGTAGATACTGTGCTGACAGCACGCTTCCTCTGGTGAAGGTTTCCATGTTTCCTCTTCCTGCAGAACACATACAGAGCTGTGAGGGGAACACAGCTGACGGACGACACTAGCAGCAGCCCAATGAACACTTGACCAAAGACAGGATAGTCCGTCACCACCGATTTACCCTGGAAAATAACAGAAACGCTTAACTTTATCTTCAGGTGTTAAGCATTCCTCTGGAATTTTAACAGAACATCAAATAATCAGCATTAAGCAGTTTGTTGAGACCATTTTAAAATTGAAAAATCACCTAATTTCTGAAAGAAAAATTAATTAAAAAATTGTAAAAATGTTTGAATCCCTTTCAAAAATGTGAACAGTTTGAAAAAAATGACATACAATTTTAAACCCTTTAAGAAAAGTTGTAGATTTTCTTTTGTGTTAATTACAATTTACAAACAATAAATAAAAATCGTTCTTTCTGGAAAATTGCTTAAATTTTGAAGAATTAACACATTAACACCTCATTACTGAAAAACAGAAATGTTAAAGTTCAAATATAACGTGCTACTGTGTTTCTACCACAGATCAAAAATAAGATTTTAATAAATATGCTTAATTTCAGGTCATGTGTAAATTCTTATACATGAAGATTCAAGATTTTTTTACATTGTCGAAGTTGGTTAGGATGGGATTTTATCACAGGTCTACATATTTGACCTGCGAACAAACTGTTGAACACAAAACTACACAAAATAAAAACTAAGTCACAATGTCCTGTCTTTGAACTGAAGGCTAAAGTTGTGTCACAGGGTGCGGAAGAATAAATGCTGCATGAGTAAGACCTGCCCTTGATTCTAATGACCAGATTCCAAAGCTTTTTTTAAACAATTATCTATTTAGAATCTAAATCTTTACAACCCTAGTGGATACTTTTCAAGAAGACTTCCCCCCCACCAAACCAACAACCTTTGATAAATTATGAGAAAGGATGCATGTGCCTCACCAGCTCTTTGTTCCATGCTTGGTAGGTGGGTGTCCCTCCTCTGATGTAGTTTACGATGTAGACAACGAAGAGAGTGATAAGAAGAACGGGACTGATTCCTGCCCACATGATCTTCCAGTACCAGTTGGGACGATGACCGATCATGTCTTCTATGTCTTTCTCAAACCTTAAATGAGAAGATAACGTTTTCAAATCTAGTTGAGCCTTAACAACAGCTGAACTGAAGGCATACATAATTGTGAGCACTACGTCACAAAACAACACACACCTTTTAATACCGTAGATGTAACTGACAGCTATGACCTCAATGAGGACGATGAAGAGCAGGGAGAAATTGGCTCCATAGTCGTTGAACATGGTGAACCAGTAATTCCCTGACGTGGTGGTGAAACCCAGGCCAAGCAGCAGACAAAACACGCACACCAAACCTGCGAGCAAAACACAGCACTGATACTTAAGCATTTCCAATTTAACATTTGCTGTCTTCTACAGTTTACAGGAATTGATGTAAGAGGGGAGCAGAGATGAAAGCTAGGTGTATTCCACTTTTTTTCAGATTGTTGAGGCTCTTCTTTTTATATTGTGCTCTAAATGCCCTGAAAAATAAGTTGAAATGCCTGCAAGAGTAAGGCAACTCAGACCAGCATATCAACACTTTAGATGACATTGTTGTTATTACTGCGCACTCAACAAGTTTAATGAGCAGGTGTCTTGCCCTTGGTTCTAGCACTCAGGCCACATACAGATGAATATATATATATATTATATGTATATATATATGTAGGGCATTGGAACTGTGTGCATTTGAGGCCATCACAGGCATTGAAATCTATTAGCTTTCACTGGTCACCTTTCAAAAGATCTGAGGACTTGCTCTTCCACTGAAAAGCACCAATAATGAAACAGCTTATTGGGACTATATAAACCACAAGCAGAGGAATATTATGGCTTAGGTCGTCCACCTGTTCCATCGGCCTGGATCTTACCGTTGAGTAGTTCGTCGCTCAAGTGAGACAGGATCTTGAAGTCTCGCAGCGGGGTGATGATGGCGGTGACGTTGCCTAGCATGCTGCCCATTCCCAACAGCAGCAGCATGAAGAAGTACAGCACTGACCACAGCTGAGGCAACGGCATATTCTTAATGGCCTCACTGTACACAATGAAGGCCAGCCCTGTCCCCTCCACTGCCTGGAACAGAGGAAAGAGGGAGAACAAGTGTTTATTTCTAGACTGGAAGATCACGTGACAAGGTCTTGAGGGACACATCAGCTTTTTGGCTGCATAACATACCAGTCTGGTATCTTGTTGCAACGTCTCAACTGCAAATAAGAGCTCTACATGACTCTTAGTTTCTTATTTCAGATTGCTACAACATGCTATGGCTAGTGGATGGATGGAAATGCCTTTTCCATAGAAGATGGTTAAGGTTTGTTCCTGTCTAGCTTAACATGGAAACACTTTATTAATAACAAATATTTTGATTGAATTCATTAATTTTTTTATTACTTTCGGCAAATTCAAAGACATTGGTTACAACCACTGTCTGCTCCGTCTCAAAGTCCGACTGACAAAATAAATTCACCACAGAAATTATATAACATGATCATAAAATGTTTTGCAGTTGGTTGCAATTCACCCATTGTAAAATAATAAATTGTCCAATAATCCATGTGGCAATTTATTAAACACTAACACGTTAATTGTGGCAGTACAGCTAGCATATGAATTAAAAACATTATTTTGCTTTGTGTCTTATTTTTGCTGATTTAGCGACCACAACAGCCACACAATCCTTTTGTGTTTTTCGTCCCTGGAATTTTTAAATCACTGAAATATGAGCTTATAATACGGGTAGATTTCCTCCTCACTATTGTGGATTGCACGGTTTATATGTATTTCTTTAAAAATATTTAAGTATCTCTTACAAATCATGTGAACCAATCACATTGTCATCATGTAAATAATTATACATATTGAAATGATGAGGAACATACAGTGTCTAGTTCACTCTCCAGGTTACAGTTTTCCAGTTGGTTGGCGATTTCAGCGAACTGCAGTGGATATGTTGTGTTCAGCTTCTCAATCCAGTCAAAGACCTGGTCCATGCTCATGCTGTCCTCCGCTAGATCAAAAGTATTCAGCAGCAGTAAGCGTGTCCTGCAAGAGGAAAATAAAGTTATGTTACCTGAAAGTAAAACATTTTTAACCTGTGCTTCATTATTTAGCTTGAGTATTTAGCTACCTTTAGCTTAGCACTTTTGACGTAACTCATACGACCGTGATGTAGTTTGTTTATAGCACAACACTAGCTATTTGGAACAGATTTTATTCTGTGAAATATTCCAAAATACAATGTAAAAGCGAGCTGTGCTTTTTGTCAAGAGACCTATAGCAATGCTAACTTCCAGGGTGGCCTACAAGTATACGTCACCACTGCACCACTCTGTTGTCACTTTTACCATGTTAGCTTGCTGATGTTAGCATTTATTTCAATGTACAATTTTGTTGGCCAACCTGGAATTTAGCACAACAATGGCTCTCAGCAAAAATCAATGGGATATTTTTATTGGATTTTGGATTACAGCAGAAGATCAGATGTATATGATATTTATCCTACATGTTTTGTTAAACAGCATAAGCGCCACATATTCACACCACTGATATCATTTAGTAACTATAAGAGTATAAAGGTAAATGGCAGAAGTAAATAGCTAATGTTGAAGTTAGAACTACACTTAGGTCACATGGCTTTTCTATGTGACTTACTCCAAAGTGGCAGAGAAAATAATTGTGTTTGTTTTGTCCATGTTCAGTCTTAATATCATCATATCCCTGAACGAGGTCGAGGGTGGGGTTTAAACATTGAGGGGGTTGATGTATTTTCTGTTGAACCCAAACAATTCTAATAATAAGACAGACACAGCACAAGGGCTATTAACGTCACCATGGAAATTAAAGTCACTTACAATAATTACTTACTCTGTTTTAAGGATTACATCTGATAAAAACTGTTTAAATTAAGATAATAATTCAGTGTTCGGAAGAGTAGCATATAGGACGGACCATTGCAGTGTACACATACACAGAGGATCTGTATTCTGTTTAAATCACAAATGTCTAAGGTTGCACTACCCTGAAGTCCTTAGCACAACTCACACACCTCTCCAGGCAGTTCTCGTAGTTGACGGTGGCCTTGAATCCATAGATGGCAAAGGTGACGATGCTGGCAAAGATGGAGGTTGAACAGTTGATCAAGGAAACAATGATGGCTTGGCGCTCAAAGTTGTTGTTGTAATGGTTGTAGCTGGAAAAAGCTATGAGCGTCCCAAAACCCAGACCAAGTGAGAAAAAGATCTGAGTGGCGGCATTGATCCATGTAGTAGGGTCGAGAAGCTGTTCGAGCTGAAGCAAGACAAACGCAATGTGGGCACAGGTTTAGACACACATAGAACACATGCATGAACACTAAAACTGAAAAAGCACACAAAAGACTACACATTACAAATTTAAGATTTTCATTTTTAATCATTTGTAAAATTGTTGTACCCTTGAATATCTGCTAGCAATTATTTTCCCTTTATTTTAGATTTAGTTAATATTATTACTTTAAGAATAATTGAATGCAGAGGCAATAATGTAATAATAACAATAACATAATAGAGGGTAGATATATTGATAAAGTCTTAAATGAACCACGGGCCGTTTGAGGGCAACCACAAGGCTAATGTGGGGGACAGAAGCCTATTTCATCTGATTCCTTCCAGAAACAGGCAGTTCAGAGGCAGGCATGGTCGGCAACAGCAATTCAATCCGGAGCAAAGTGCTGGCGAGTCTTGGCTTAGTAGAAAAGGACATTCTGGCAATGACTGGCTTAAAAAACAGCCAGATTGGGGATGAGATGCAGCTGGGAACTCAGGTGAGCTGTTGTGGTTGGAGTGGCTGGCTAATGGGGTGAGGTGGATGCGGGGCGAGTGGAAAAGTACTGAGGGGCAGCAGGTAAAGTGAAAAGCAGACTTCCATCTTTCTAACATAACCTTACCTTTGGTGTGAACATGTATTTGACACCATTGATGGCCCCGTGAAGAGTCATGCCACGTATCAGGTAGATGAAGAGGACCACGTATGGAAATACGGATGTGAAGTACACCACCTACAGAAGGAACAAAGTTAACTACAGGGTTTAAAATAGGGAAGTGACTGTGAATGGGCTGGAATGTTGGAGAAGTCTGGTCAAAACCATGGACAATGAAGAATGCCTATCACTGTTTGTGTTTGAGCGACTTAGAGCGCACTCACCTTTCCAGTTGACTTTACTCCTCGGACAATGAACAGGTAGGTTAGAATCCAGGCAAGCACAAGGCACATTGCCTGGCCTGTACTAACGCCTCCGTGCTCTTCAATAGACGGAGAGATGTTCAGTGTTTCCCTGTAGAAGAAGTACTGCGTAGGTGTAGCAATTTCACACTCCTCTAGTGGTCCTGTCTGGTTAGAGTTAATGGGGCAAACTGCCCAAGGAAGGACGGACTGAAATAGGTGTAAACATAGAACAATATTAGTGTAATACTTTACTGTCCAAACAGATCAAACATTATGTCTTTTGATAGTATCATTCACTGAAAAATGACAGTAGTTAGTAATTTAGCACCTCACTTGAAATGAATGAAAGAGGTACCAGAAACTCCATGCATTGATGATGTTGTAATAGAGACACAGATACAGGGATGTCACAACACTGGCAAGACCTAAAACAAGAGAGTAATACAAACACTATTAAAAAAGCTGTATCATTAAACATTTCAAAAACAATGAGTTTCCATTTAAATATGTAATAACCCATTTAACCTAATTCTAAATCTGCTTATCCATGAGAGTCGACAAGGAGTCTAAGGGCCCTTTCAAAGTCTACGCAAGCTACGCGGGCGCAGTTGGCGTTCCATAGTAAACGCAAGGTCCACGCGCGTATTTTTACAGAACGCGCGTCAGTTGCTGCGCTGTGCCTTGTCAGACGCCATACACCGCTCATCCAACAGGGGGTAGCAGATTCTCCGATGACTTGTCTGTCTGGTAGAAAAAAGAAAAATGGCTAGGGTTAGGGAGGAGTGCCTCATTTTGCTTCTCCTGAATCGCGGCAGCTTGATGTACTCAGCAAGCCAATCGGGACGGGAAAGTATTGCGGGGTAGCCGAAACTCAGCAGCTCTGGAAAATATTAAGAGTTTTCTCTTGTTTTATTATTTAAAGGTATGTCTTTGAGTTAAATGCTTTTCCTTTTTTTAAATTGTATTCTAGTAGGCCTACTGACCATTTTTCTCTGGGTTAGAATTCAACAAACACTGTAATGGGTGCCATACATGTGGAGATAAAGGTTAAAGCACAATTTTGAGTGGTCTCCTTTTTTCCAGAGCTATATATATATATATATATATATATATATATATATATGAATTAATCAAATAAATCCACTTGATTCCCAATAAGTAATCAGCACAACATTCTCCTTTTGATGTACCATAGTGTTGAAAGTTCGAATCATAAAAGCACATTGCCAAGATATGGCATAGGATGCAAAACGCTTAATAAGCACAGTAACTTCATGATGGATTGGTTGGTCATAATCAGTTGTTTCTGTAGACTGCTGAATGATAACATCACTTTGAATGTTGCGACTATAAAGAACTGTGGAACGGCCTTATCTTCCTTCATTTTGTAAAGGATGGTCCGCTGTAACGCATGCTAAAGGAGATAACAAGGAAACATTAAAGATCCTATCTTTACCATCTGGAGATGCAAACAGTTCTTATCATAGCTGCCACTTAAATACTTCTGTGTCATATCACTCCTTTAGGAACTCTCCAAGCGAAGTCTTTGCAACAATGCCCTTTGCTGCAGGTAATTCCTTCCATTTCAGCCTTCACGCCCCCTTTTTTTTTGGACTGCACTATCCGATTTATAAAAATATAAACCCGATTGAGTCGAAGTTATCTGACATAGAAACTAAGTCCCATGAGATGGGCCTCAAAGAGTCAAGAGCTTCCTGAGTTTTGGTTTGTCCAACAGGGTTGAAAACATATTGGAACACATTGAAACCCTTACAACTACTACATTGTCATTTCACTGACAATATGAAATGAGACGGAGAGGAATTTGAAAGTGTCCTACTTTTACACCATGTACTCCATATCTCTAGCCTTGTAAAATCCAACAAGCAGTTTTCCTTTCTGGTTTTGCTCTCCCATCACTACTTAACCTGGATACAGCGAATATTCAGTACAGTACAGTCAGTTAGCACTTACCCACTCCTCCTAAGTAAGGGCTGATGGCAGTCCATGCCCCGATGCTACCCAAACTCATCTTCTGACCAATGGCAAGCTCCATGTAGAATAATGGAATACCCTCCAGAACCAGCATGATGAAATAAGGAATCAAGAACCCCCCTGAAGGTGGAAAATGAGTATAAAAGTAAAAGACAAGTCCAAGAAAACATCAAGCTCCAAAAACTGAACATGCGAAGAATTGCTGCTAGTAAAGGGGTACTTTTCTAAACAGGAAATATGGATATTTGACCCACAGGTATAAAACCAGTAGAGTGTCCGATCTCCAGCCCCAGCATGTCTTATTTTCCTTGGGCATGATATCGAATGGTATGTGAACATGTGAAAATATGACTGTTGCTATGAATAGCTGACATTTTGCATCATATGTAAAATAATGGCTCTGTATTAACGTGTGTGAATCCTGACTTTAATACCAAGTAGTTTTCCATACTTTGTGCCACAAACACAAACAAATACTAAGTTTTGAAACCCTAACATACATTGAGTACAATTTTCCTCACTTATATCAGTTGGTACACTTATTATAGGGTTTGCCTTTAAGAGAAAAATCAATACGTATTTAAAAAGTACTACGTACTATTATTAACTTAAAATTCTCCAGATAAGTGCTTTAAAAGATGTTTAGTCAGTATTCAGCAGGTCAAGTTTACAAGTAGGACAAATATATAATTAATGGAGGACATTCTTTACTTCATAGGGAACTATTAGATATTTATAGAATAGTAGAAGAGTGTAACATCTTTTAAAGGGGCCCTGTGATATTCATGGGAATATAGTGTGCTCTCATTTGATGCTAGCATATTAGTGATGCATAATATTTTTGCACATGGAGAGTGATTAAGCAAGCCTAGTTAATAAACCAAGTAAACATCCAGCAAGTTGAGTCCGTCTGATGAGTCATCCCAGCACGGAAACAATACAGTACTAATTATGCTTTTTGGGGGTTTCCCTTTCCTGTAGTGGGTTATATAGGTTTTTGTGCATGTTAATGGTCTGTAAAGGCTAAAATCAATGTGTTCCCTCCAGAGGGAGTTTCTCTCCAACACAGCCCCCACCCCCCCTGCCTGAAACACCTCCATTAGACTCCTTTGTTTACTCCTGAGACATAGTGATATCACTTTGTAACACTAGCGCTCCTATTGGCTAGTGCTCCAACACATTGTACATGATAGGCTCAGGGGCGGGAGATCTTCAAGTGGTTGGCCAATAACAACAGAGCTAGCCAGTGAACCAATCAGAGCAGACTGGGCTCTGGTTTCAGACAGAGGGTGAAAAGAGGTGCTGCAGCACAGGCAGTATGAGAACAATAAAGAGCTTTTTGAACATTAAAGCATGGAGACATGTCCCAGAATTATGGTTGTTTCCCCCTTTAACTTCCATTGGTTAAGTTAATGTGTGCTTCTTTAAAATTAAAAGCCTGATTTTATAAGCCCTTTTTTTCATAAAAGTTAAAACAAACAAACAAACAAACTCTTGATCTTAGGATTCAGAAATGCATCACATGATGTTGTTTGCCTTTGATTTACTAAATGATATTGACTTCAATTGGTTGGGTTAATGAACACAGCAGGAAACACGGTCGCATGTCTCGTGTTTCCTGCTGTTAACCTGCACTTTAAGGACAGTAATTACAGTAGATGTGCTCATTGCTCAGTGATCCATGCAAAGCACCAATAAAGACATAACAATTGTCCCATCTGAACACATTGTATCTGCTGTGGATGTTTTGTTCGCAACAATATTTGAGATTCCTTTGTTTTACACATATTGCCGTTTTATCATTCCTGTTCCACATAGGAAAAACAGTATGAAAGCAACTCTTCATGCTCATTAACAGAGAAAACTTTGTACAGTGGGGCACACCAAGAAGAAACAATTAATTGAATGGAGTATATTCAGTGGTGGAAGAACAGATTTTATATTTTAATATCAGAAGTAGAAAATACTATATTGAAAAAATACATTTCCTGCATTTAAATCGTACTAAAGTAAAAATAGAGAAGTATTTGCTTAACCCATAAATGTACATGTACATATTTCAGACGTGAATTCAATTACTGGATTCAGTTTATTGATGCATTAATGTTTTCATAGCAGTTGTTAAATGTGACGCTAATAGAATCAAGTTCTATATTTAGGTTGATTTATATTTTTGTATTGGTTTATAATCTGAATCTGTAAATAATTAAGCTTTCAGATAAATGTAATCTAGTTAAAAGTTAAAACTGGCTTCCATAAAAGTACCATAAAAAGTTAAAAACTTTTTAAAATGTTCTTAAAACCTGAGTAAATGTACTTCTTTACATTCTAACACCGGTCATTTAGTAGATCATTCTACTCTGTGCTAATGTTTGCGTTGTCTTGAATGATATTTAATTGTTTTGGTCCCTTATCATTCCCTTGTGGTGCTCCGGCAGCAGTTAGAGTGTAAAGTCTGTAGATAAGCGGCACACTGTATCAATGTTTACTATTTCCGGTTCGACCCCAGTTTATGACCTGCAATAGGTTTATGGCTAGCTTAAACTTTAGGTAAATTCACCGTATAACATTGCTTTTGACATTTCAAAAACTGCTTGCATGACTCAGACTATAGGCAATAAACCATTGATTTATACGCTCCTTTAAGTACATTTACTCAAGTTATGTTTGAAGTTGTTGTATTTTGATTTGATTTTGTTTTTTGACTTGACTAAAACTTGGTAGCAAATACTGTTCTTTTAAGCAGCTTCATGTCATCAATACTATATTTAAATAAACTAATGAATATTGAGTCAGCTCCACCTTTCAGTTCGTTCAGTTCATTTTGATGCTAGAACTTTAATCATTTTATTTAAGTAACACCATGAATAGGTTTTCTTTTGTAACAAAGTCAATGATCTGAGAAATGTCTTCCACCTCTGATTTTCAGAGTATCTAAGTAGACTTACTCAAGTACTGTACTTAGGTACAATTTTGAGATACTCGTACTTTACTTGAGTATTTCCATGTTACGCTACTTTGTACTTCTACTCCACTACAATTCTGAGGTAAATCATTTACTTTTAATCCACAACATTTATTTAATACCTTTAGTTACTTTATAGATTTGGATTAATGATGTGAAATATATTCAACACTTGAATCAGACTTTAGTTCACCTGGAGTAAATTCAGCAGCTACCCTGCAGTATACAAAGCCATTAAAACTAGCTGCACCTTTACCAGCTTTGAGAACACTTAAATGGTCAATAATTATAATAAAACCCAATCAATGCTTTTAACAGAGTATTCCTACACCCTGGTAATTTTACTCAAGCACAAGATCTGAGTACTTCTCCCACCTCTGCTGATTTTAAAGAAGATGTAAAAGGGTAAAGCCTACAGCATGTACACTAGCACAACCCTGTTAGACTAATATGGCATTCTTACCCAGTCTCACATGAGAATAAAACTTGCTGTGTAATCTACACAGTGTAGTCTATAGGTGCATGAATAAAAAATAAATTAAAAAACCCCGGATCTGCTCAAGCCTTATAACACGCAGTTAGGAGGCAGAGTCCTAGTTAAAAATGAACTAGTCACAACCTAGTGGAAGGCTAACTTATTATCTGAGTAAAGCAGTCCACAGTCGGGAATGAATGACTTACCTCCACCGTGCATTTGGCAGAGGTATGGGAACCTCCACACGTTTCCAAGTCCGACTGCATATGATACACATGCCAAAACAAACTGTATGGGGTTATCCCAGTTGGGCCTCGCTTCGTTTCCCATGTTTGCGTGCTGTAAATAGGTTTGGTGGTCCGGAGTCAATGGAACAATAACAGGTGGATAAGTGTGCGCTGTAGAACAGGCTGCTGACACCGCGCGCGCTGCCGACCTCTATGTGATTGTAATGAGGTTTCTCTCAGGAGGAGGAGCATTTTATTGCGGGGCAAATCTTATTTTTGTGTAATTGCATAACTACTCCTTGAATGAGCCTTTGACTTCAGAGCCCTGTAAGAGCTTCTTGTAGTGGATATGTAGTTGGCGAGTGGTGGAAAATGTATTCAGATTAGTTAAAGTACTAATACAACACTAAAAATACCAGACGTGGGAAGTCACTAAGTACATTTACTCAAGTAGGCTACTGTAGGCTACTTAAGTACACTTTTGAGATACTTGTACTTTACTTCAGTATTTCCATGTTATGCTACTTCACTACACTACAATTCAGAGGTAAATCGTGTACTTTTGCTCCACTACATGTATTTAATCCCTTTAGTAACTTTACAGATTTTGATTCAATGGAAATTTACCAGGACATTAATCCCCCTCCCTCACACACCCGTCCCTCATCCAGCACCAGTCACTTTCTATTCTCCGCTGCTACTGAAAATGTAGTTTGCACAGAGTATTTTTTGCACTAAAGAACTACTTGCACTACCGTCAAACTGTGTTGATTGTGTCTAATATATATATTAGTATATTACTTAGTTTTTTTTTGTATACCCCTTTTTACCCCCCCACTTGTTCTTGTATTTGCACTGTGGGACTGCCAGAAACGGGATTTCAATTTTCTGTATGTATAACACATGTGGAAACTTTGACAATAAAGTGGACTTTGACTTAATGATGGTAAATATAATCTCCCTTAAATCAGACTTTAGTTCACCTGGAGTAAATTCAGCAACTACCCTGCAGTATAAAAAGCCATTCAAACTAGCTGCACCTTTACCAGCTCTGATAACACTTTAATGATCAATAATTATAAAACATATCAGAGATATTATTCTGAAATGGACCAATCAAACAATGACTGCTTTTACTTTTGGTACTCAAACAAGTAGCCTATATGTTGATGCTGATACTTGTGTACTTTTACTTGGATAACATTTTGATTGCAGGACTTTTATTTGTAAGAGAATATTCCTACACTCTGGTACTTCTACTTTTACCCAAATACAAGATCTGAGTACTACGAGTCAATAGGGTAGGAAACGCTGGAGAGCTTGGCGATACACACAAGACAATCTGGCAGAGGACAAGAGAGAGTGAGGAGGTATATACAGTGGGGAGAACAAGTATTTGATACACTGCCGATTTTGCAGGTTTTCCCACTTACAAAGCATGTAAAGGTCTGTAATTTGTATCATAGGAACACTTTAACTGTGAGAGACGGAATCTAAAACAAAAATCCAGAAAATCACATTGTATGATTTTTGAATAATTAATTTGCTTTTTATTGCATGACATACATATTTGATCACCTACCAACCAGTAAGAATTCCGGCTCTCAAAGACCTGTAGGTTTTTCTTTAAGAAGCCCTCCTGTTCTGCACTCATTATTAACTGCACCTGTTTGAACTCGTTACCTGTATAAAACACACCTCTCCACACACTCAATCCAACAGACTCCAACCTCTCCACAATGGCCAAGACCAGAGAGCTGTGTAAGGACATCAGGGATAAAATTGTAGACCTGCACAAGGCTGGGATGGGCTACAGGACAATAGGCAAGCAGCTCGGTGAGAACACAACAACTGTTGGCGCAATTATTAGAAAATGGAAGAAGTTCAAGATGACGGTCAATCTTCCTCGGTCTGGGGCTCCATGCAAGATCTCACCTCGTGGGGCATCAATGATCATGAGGAAGGTGAGGGATCAGCCCAGAAATACACGGCAGGACCTGGTCAATGACCTGAAGAGAGCTGGGACCACAGTTTCAAAGTAAACCATTAGATTTACACTACGCCGTCATGGATTAAAATCCTGCAGCGCACGCAAGGTCCCCCTGCTCAAGCCAGCGTATGTCCTGGCCCGTCTCAAGATTGCCAATGTCTGGATGATCCAGAGGAGCAATGGGAGAAGGTCATGTGGTCTGATGAGACAAAAATAGAGCTTTTTGGTCTAAACTCCACTCGCCGTGTTTGGAGGAAGAACAAGGATGAATACCACCCCAAGAACACCATCCCAACCGTGAAGCATGGAGGTGGAAACATCATTCTTTGGGGATGCTTTTCTGCAAAGGGGACAGGAGGGCTGCACCGTATTGAGGGGAGGATCGATGGGGCTATGTATCGCGAGATCTTGGCCAACAACCTCCTTCCCTCAGTAAGAGCATTGAAGATGGGTCGTGGCTGGGTCTTCCAGCATGACAACGACCCAAAACACACCGCCAGGGCAACTTAGGAGTGGCTCCGTAAGAAGCATCTCAAGGTCCTGGAGTGGCCTAGCCAGTCTCCAGACCTGAATCCAATAGAAAATCTTTGGAGGGAGCTGAAAGTCCGTATTGCCCAGCGACAGCCCCGAAACCTGAAGGATCTGGAGAAGATCTGTATGGAGGAGTGGGCCAAAATCCCTGCTGCAGTGTGTGCAAACCTGGTCAAGAACTACAGGAAGTGTTTGATCTCTGTATTTGCAAACAAAGGTTTCTGTACCAAATATTAAGTTCTGTTTTTCTGATGTATCAAATACTTATGTAAAATGCAAACTAATTACTTAAAAAGCATACAATATGATTTTCTGGATTTTAGTTTTAGATTCTGTCTCTCACAGTTGAAGAGTACCTATGATAAAAATTACAGACCTCTACATGCTTTGTAAGTGGGAAAACCTGCAAAATCTGCAGTGTATCAAATACTTGTTCTCCCCACTGTGTATAGGGAATGAGTAGCAGGTGAGGAGAAGGGCTGGTGAGACCATGTGAGGGGAATGAGCTGATGGCAAGCGTCTGGGGGAAGGGAGAACCTGAAATGACAGGAGAGTTATTCATGCAAACAACTTAAAATGTATAGAACTGTGACAGTATTAAGAGTTAAGGTACTCATTGCAGAAAAAGTCAAAATATTGAAAAATATTTTAAAGCAAAAGCACAACAACGTCTTAGCAAGATGCCGCCACTAAGTTTTCTGTTCACTTACTTATGCTTTTAGTTAATTAAAAATAAGGTTGGATGATTCCGTCTCTAAATAAATGTATTTTAAAAGTTATTTTTCAAAGTATTTTGCGTCAAAATCTGAATTCATAATAGCTAGTAAATAAATCTATAAAAAGTACAAAATTGACCTCCAAAATGTATTGAGTATAAAGTAGTGTGAAATGAAAATACACGGGCATAGTTTCTCTTTTCATTTTATAACCCTTGCAATCACCCTGAAACATGTACTCATTCAATTAAAAAACTGCTACTATATCCCCAGGTAATTTAGTTGCATTTAGGGTTGTGGTTATTTTATTATTGTGTATTCTAATTTATTATGCCTTTTTTTAAATTTTAGTAGTATGTTTATTTTTTTGTATTGTGTACTCTGTCAGTCAAATCTGTGAGGAAGGACACTGAAGATAACTTTGTGAATGTTTAACTGATAACTGACTTTTATAATGTTAAATTGTAGTTGAGTTCATTTAAATGCAATTACTGGTATACTGTATATATATTGCTCAAGAGTTGCTCTTAAATGTTTTATAGCTCAAAAATATGGTGGCCGACAGGTGCAAATGCGCTACAATTTCCATTTGGAGAAACGCTCTGCAGTTTCACAATTGATGCAAATAGAAATACTCAATCGTATCAAAACACATTAAAATGAAGAAACCTCTGCACCTCTGAAACTGGAAACTGTCACTGGAAACTTAAATCTAATAGTTTTATTGGCTCATTTTAACAGTGATCATATGATTCCTTCTGACATTATTGCAGATCTGCTGTTAGCTAGCTAGCTAAAGTAGTTAACCTAGTCAATTCAAATATACTGACAAAACACTTACAATTATGAAACAGTCAGTTTCTCAGTAACTCTGCGACAGTGACAATTAGCCAACCTGATAATCCCTGAACGTCAAGAAGCGCTCCGGTCCCATCTCTGTGCATCACTTTTTAGTGTCCCCGTTTCTGTTGTGTTTGGAGCTTCTTGCAGCATACTTTAATTGCACTGTATTTTAAAGCAGCGTTTCAATTCCGCAGCGCTTTTAGTAAACGCTGCGAGTGTTGGTGAAGATGTTTTTTGGCACATTTGTTATTTTTTTGTATTTACATCATTTTTTAAACTGCAGCGCGTTTCTGCTATTGGAAGTGTTTTTGGCCGATATAGCATGTTTTCACTGGTTGGCCACCGTAAAACAAATAGAATAACTTTTGCCGATTAATAATTGATCGTTAATAATATTGCAAGGCCAGCATTATATGGTACTGTAACTCCGCTGCCAACCCTTAGTGTACCAAAGGTCAATTATATAGCCTCATTAGCCTCACCATTTCCTTCAGAGACACCTTACTGTATTACCTGTTTTGAAATTGTATCTTGCCTCATACTACTTTTAAACTCTGAGTAGCTCTTGTGGAAATGTATCATAAAGTCTGATATAAACATATGTAGTCTTTGTACACTTGTTGCTTTGGCTCCCTGTGGCTGTGACTCCGGGATTGCAATTACTTTTAATGTAGGTTGAACCGACAAGTTCTTATAAAAATGCATTTGTACCGGTTTTAATCAAACTCCTGCAAGATGTCAGCTATGTGATCATCTAGCTTACACAGTGACAAGGCTCAGCATTACAGAGCTACGGTGAACATGACTCTTGCATAAACTCTACAGATGACAAGGCTTTGACCACAGAGGCATGCTTTTCCAGTCTGCATGCTGCTTTCCTCTCAGGCATGTTTGGAGCTCTAAAATGTTCACCCACAATTCACATCCAAACATTTTTTTTTGTGGGAACATTCACTCCGCCAATACATTTAATTATTGCAACATTGTTTGATAACTATTTTTTTACATTATTGTATTTACAGGCTCCATTTAAAGTGCAATGTGTAGGTCAGGGACACCTGCTTCTAGACATAGTGGGTAGTATTTTACCTTTACTACTGGCTCCATACAATCTTAATTCAACCAATTATCTAAAATAATCAAAGAAGCCAGTTATCTTACATTCACTTTAGCTGTAATAGTTTGGCAAATTCATTGTATTCTAAGTTTTTGAGTATTGAAATGTATTCATCTCAAATCTATACAAGTCATCACATAATAGTTCTTGTTGCAATAATAATATTCAATCAAAGGCAGTTATCTTCAAACACAACTCATTTAAGCATAAAAAACACAAACACATCATGGGAGGTTGGACCCTGTTATGCCTCTCAAAGTTGTTCTTTGGTAAATGGCTAAAATGTCCTGCCTCCAGAGATCAAAAGTATTGGTAGCAACCCATTTGTATGGCTAGTAACCATGACATGTTTTTTAAAGAATTTAGGGCAACCAGTGCCTTTAATATAATGACAGTTGAGAAATGGGGAGACAGAGGGGATGGCATGCAGTAAAGGGTCTCAGCCTGGATTCGAACCTGAGTCCACCGCATGGATGAATGTCTTTGTGATTTGCTTAAAATTAAATAGTAAAGGTTCTAAATAAAATAAAAAAGACATTCTCACTTTCTCTTCATTTCCATATATTGCTATGCATTTTTATCTGCCTCCACCACCAGAATATTGATGTAAATATCACCTAAAGCAACTTGAAAAGCTCAACATGTCCAGGTTGCTGTGGATAATCCACAAACCCCACTTTCATTGAATAGTCTCTCTAATAAAGAGACTACGACAAAGCAAACTGTAAAACACTTGCATGCAGGTCCCTTGTGTAATGATCCACGTGTGGTTTCCTGCTGTGTCCCACTTAACTGTTGTTGAGTCCAGCCAACAGCAGACCATGTTTTCAGTGCATGTTGGGGGCTAACAGGCTTAACGTTTAGGACAGTATAGTCTGTGTGACATGACAGGATCCCTGTTTTGTTTGTTTCATGAAGTGATGACAAAAATGTCTGTGTGTAATTGCTTCACCATTTGAAAAGCACTTCTCCTTCTTAAACTCAACTTTAAAGTTCAAGCCCCGTCTCTCGTCCATTGAATAAGCACAAAAGAAACAAGCTCTAAAAGAATTCCATTAGTCTGGGTTCCAAAAATCTCTCCTGACAGAGTCTTCGTGCAACAGACGGCTCCCGCTGTTTGATTCAAGTTGGAACAAACATATCTTGACAGTCAAACCCCTTCACATAATTACTGGGAGGAGCAGGTGCCCAAAACCGAAGGCAGAGATTAAACACTAACATCCTAACATGTTTGCTTATAGAAAATAAGGGCAAGGTTACCTACTTTATTATTT
The DNA here is from genome assembly GCF_036324505.1 of Eleginops maclovinus. Taxonomy (NCBI): domain Eukaryota; kingdom Metazoa; phylum Chordata; class Actinopteri; order Perciformes; family Eleginopidae; genus Eleginops; species Eleginops maclovinus. Next base: position 22,567,493 of record NC_086351.1, read on the forward strand.
ACAGGCCTTTTGGATGAACAAATATGTGCAATGGAATTTCATAATAAGGATACAGAAAAAGTCATCACATTCCTGGTAAAAGAACATTTTAAATAAGGATTTTCAGCAGGATAACAATGTTACAATAACTGTAAAAAAGATGTATCCTGTTCATTTTCAAGTTCATCATTGTGTTTAATTCCTCTCCTGGGACATGTCTCCATGCTTTAATGTTCAGAAAGCTCTTTATTTTTCTCATACTGCCTGTGCTGCAGCACCTCTTTACACCCTCTGTCTGAAACCAGACTCTGATTGGCTGGCTCTGATGTGATTGGTCAACCACTTAGCGATGCGTCGGAAACGATGCGCTCCTTAGTATGTCACATACAATGTGTTGGAGCGCTAACCAATAGAAGCGCAAGTGTTACATACTGATGTCACTATGTTCTGAGATAAGTAGTGTGTGGAGAGAAACTCCCTCTAGACGGAACACAGGTATTTTAGCCTTTGTAGACCATTTACATGCACACAAACCTATATAAGCCACGACAGGAAAGAAAAAATCCCCAAAAGCACAATATGACCTCTTTGAACAAATAAAAACACAATATATTACTGAGCACGCCAACATTAAGACACTTCCCAAGTCTCCCAACAGCAGGTGAAATGAGTCTCAAATGTTCTGGAAAACAGATTGCTGTTTGTTTGTTTACCAACCAAGAGTCGTTTTTAACAGGATCACGATTGTCCAGTCATAATCAAGTACACATGCAGTGACTTTAAAGGTAACCTTACTTTAGCAAAGTTTACATTTAAACTCAAACCATAATATTTTTCTAAGTTCCACTTCAGTCATCTTGTTGCGCCTGTTTACGTAGTCTGTTTCTAAATCTAGCTAGCTAACCTTGCATCAGCATTATACATTTTGCTTTACCTTTTGGCAAACCGTATATGCATGGTACACACTGCAGCCTGTGAACATGGTGTGTACCTTAAGAATTAAAAAATTCCATTTAATGGTGGCAGATCAGGGCTAATAGTAAACATGAGAACTCATGGTAACACTCAAAGTGGGGTTACTATAGTTTCGTTGTTAAGATTACACCAGACGAGGCGGCAGTGGGGACAAGCTTTATCCCTGTCTCTTCATAACATTCTCCCACATCTGATGCTGAACTGATATCTTTTCCAATCCTCACAAACATCCTTCTCTGTTCATGTACTTAATGCATCTTGTAGACGTCTCAGCTTCAAAGGAATGGGTAGACATTATGCAAACACGAATGTTATAATGCCGCCTCTTGGCTTATTTGATAAACATTTAGAATCAAGTAGCAAATAGTGAACTTATTACAGTAAACCCGCATTGAAGTAAGCTGTTGGTCCTGCTCTATGGTAGGAACCTGTTGGGAGTGTCCATTGTGCACTGCTGGAGTCCATGTGATGCTATGACCGCCAGCTGCAGCTGCACAGAAGAATCTGTTTTGCCTTGTTCCCCACAGTCAGGACAGCGTTGTGTCCTAGATACGTCCCTCTGTTGCAGATGCTATGTTTATTTGGGATTCCGTCACACATCTGCTTGGGTGGTTCAGAGACCTGGAAAACAAACTGTGTGAAGTGAATGGATTCTTTCTGGAGGGGGAATGCTACAGAGCAGCATGCCTGGCAGAGGGGGGCTGAGGAGGACGGTTCCCCACTGGGACCTACAGGTTACTTCAATGCTGGTTTACTGTAATAAGTCCAATATTTGCCATTTCACTTTAAATGTTAAAAATTAAGAGGCAGCGTTATACAGTGGTGGAAAAAATTAAGAGACCACTTCCGCATTATCACTTCCTCTTGTTTTATTATTTATAGATTTGTCTCTCAGTTAAATTATTATTTTTTATTATTATTGTGTTCTATGAACTACTGACAATTTTCTCTGTGTTGAAGTTCAACAAACACTGGAAGGCTGCCATAGATATAGAGATAAAGATGTAAAAACATTTTGGAGTAGTCTCTTAATTTTTTCCAGGGCTGTAGATGCTCCTGTGATCAAACTGTACCTCCAGAGCTGTAGGAGTCCTGTTTGCATAATGGCTACCCAATTTATCCTGGATTGCTTTGGAGCTAAGAAATGAACGCTATACATTGTGTTTACAAAATGCATTTGCAAGTGTAGTACATCTCCTGAGCTGCAAGAGGAGGGGAGAAGTCCAGCAAACCTTCCATCCTGAAACAAGGGACATTCAGCTGTCAGAGCCACAGCAGTCATAAGCGGGAAACACGTGAAGGACAGGATTACGTAATCAGGATATGAACTGTTTTCCCTAACAAGCAGGGTTTTGTTTTTCATCATCTTGTCTTTTAAATGAAAGAAAATGAAGAAGTTAAGTCTCTGTTGACAAAACTTTTTTTTAATAATGTTTCCAATAATGTTACAGTTGGTGAGGTGACAAGGGACACCTAGCACAACAAATATTACTGTATTCTTTCCTTTAAGACGAATAATAGCCACTGATTTTGAATTTCAAAATATCATAGATTGGTATGGTGGAGAAGAAGTGACACATCATTCTGCATCACCCTTTAACTGCAGTACCATCAATATGGTAAAGGGAATATTTATGTTGTCCATGACTCAAAGCGGTGTTACATGCAAGAAAGTAGCATTGAAATATATATATTTTTTAAAGTACTGTACTCGCTATGTTGATATGTAGGTGTAAATTGCACCTGTATATGCCGTCAAAAAACAAATGTTATTATCATCTGTAGATTAATGCTAAATGTAAGTAGTTGATACTCAGAGACCCGGCTGGCCAATAGGTGTTGATTCAATATGAAGTTGTTCTGCTACAGTATGAGGTCAGCTACAGGGTTTACACAGACGTTCCCATAGTTCACAGTGGATCTGGATTCTGATGGATTATCAAGCATCAGAGCGATGGTTGGCCCTCTCTTTGGCTCCTCTTCTGACTTGCTCCAGTTCAGCCATCATGGGTAGAGGACCCTCGTACATGTTGGTCTTGATGGCTCTCAGCTTCTCCTGGTAGTCCTTTGGCAAGCTGTTCTGCTCTGCTCCCATCACGATCACCTGCGGTGGATGAAACCAAAGATATTGACTGTCCGTACAGCCGAATAACCCTGTGTTCTCAGATCATGCATCGTGGATTTTTTAAAACTCAAGTGTCAAATGTGTTGAGTTGGATCAGATGGGGTGTTTCCTGGGGCTGCCTTCACAAACATTTTCAAAGTAGCTACTGCCTGGAAATACTCCTAGAAAAAAGGCTTGGAGGCAGGGTGTGTTTAAGATTAGGACAACAGTTACTTTTTGTTCCTGATCCTATTTTAGAAGATGGTGGATGATTTTCACCTTAAACAGAAATGAAGTACATTCGACTGATGATGCCTCTCTTTTCTCCCTTCACTTGAAGTAAACATGTGAATGCAGGACTTTTACTTTGCCATGTAAATGTTTACCTATCACTATGACAGCCATTCCCAGTTAGAGCTTTAGGATTACTGGGGACTGGAGGAAGGTTGTAGCTGACTTAATGCACTTTAAAGTAACCTGCTTGACTTTATTGGTGAAGTGACAGACCATGGCTGTGCTGTGTAATAACTTTCATTATGAGTGATCATGGTCTGAATGAAAAAGGCTTATTATTTACTTGTTTATTCTTTGGTAATTCTTTGTGTTGATCATTTATACATTCTGATGGTCTGGTGCTCGCCATGTGATCGCCAATTAAATCTGGTTTAATTCATGCAGTAATTAATCCTACCTGTGTCCATACAGCAGAGGCTGAATATGTAGACTTCAGTACAGGAAGTGCTATAATTAATATCGGTTTACGGTTTATGTTTGAGCTTAATCACAAAGTGGCTAGTTTCTGCCAGACATACAGTACGTAATGAAGCTATTGGATTTCAAGATATATGTCATTCCATTTAATGGTGGCAGATCAGGGCTAATATATGTCACTGCAAAGAACAGAGAAACAGCATCTCTGGTGATGTTGCTTAGTGGAATCCACAGCTTATCTTGCAGTTCAGCTCTTAAAATACTTAATTATTCATTTTCCAAGTCCACATCTCATTTTATAGTATTAATACTGTTGAATACTCCATTCTGATTGGTCAATTTGGCAATTCCAGAAGTCTGTTAATAAATCAACTACTGTGTATGCTTGATATGTATGTATGTATTTATGTTTAGTGTATTTGATATTGAGATATCCTAAAGTAACGGAAAGTAATCAAGTTACATTACTTTTATATTGTGCTACTTGGTTACTGATGATTTACTAATTGCAACAACATACCATTTTGAAGTGGTCCTCCCAACCCTGCCCACTATAAATACACAAGATGTGATGCATTACACAACTTTTTTTCATCCACCTCTGTACTGTACTTGGCACTGGTTTGTTCTTTGTGTATCAGCTATGTGATCATCTAGCTTACACAGTGACAAGGCCCAGCATTACAGAGCTACGGTGAACATGACTCTTGCATAAACTCTACAGATGACAAGGCTTTGACCACAGAGGCATGCTTTTCCAGTCTGCATGCTGCTTTTCTCTCGGGCATGTTTGGAGCTCTAAAATGTTCACCCACAATTCACATCCCAAACATTTTTTGGTGGGAACATTCACTCTGCCAATACATTTAATTATTGCAACATTGTTTGATAACAATTTTTTAACATCATTGTATTTACAGGCTCCTTTTCTCTCAGGCATGTTTGGAGCTCTAACATGTGCAGAAGAACAGTCTGTTGTTCAAGCTCACATTTGTCCGATCTGTCAAACGTAGCATTGCAGAGCAGGGGTGTTGACTGTATGGATCTGTTGATCACATAGTCAGATGAGCAGACTTATTCCAAAAGCTTCATGGAGAGAAAGTAGTGCAAAGGTGATGATGCCCCCTGACCTGAATCTTGCCACACTTAGTTAATTCAAAGCACTGCTATTAAGTAACCCAAGAAAAATAGCCCAACCACAGGAGGTGACATTTTGTCAAAACCAAAAGCTCAAAAGATCCGTTTAAGGGCAGCAACATATACTAAACTTATGCATTATACTATATATGTTTTTAAGTAATGCCATGTTTCAGTCAATACGTTCTCAGTAGTTCCACCAAAGAGACATTTAAAGAATTGTTGTCGACCCAAAAGGTCAAATGATCAAATACTCACACAGAAGAACAATGATTTATAAAGAAAAGAATTGTGTTGAGTATTAGTCTGTTATTTTTCTATACTCTCCCATCAATAATCTCATGTTCCCTAAAAAATATCTTGTGAACCTTAAAAGGGACTTGAACCCCAGTTTGGGAAACACTGGACTCATCTACTTAACTGTATTTAAAGTAGATAAACTAGCTCCATCCAGAAACAGCTTAAACCGTTGCCATATTTAAATTGTTACTAACTTAGTATCAAATCAATTAATCATGTTTTAAAATTAACCCCCAATTTCACAAAATTAGCCGTACAGGACTTCACAACACCTTCCTCGTCCCATGTTCTCTCTTCCACTTCAAACAATGCAACACTGTTTAGTCATGTTTGCCAGTAACCAGCTGTTTTAGGTCTTTTTAAACTTGATATTTCTTAGCCTTTTAACATTTTCAATAAGAAGCAATGGGCATGAGCTTAAGTCAGGCTAGTCAGAATGTATTGAGAAAAGGACTCACACCAAAGCTTTGTCTTAACTCAGATACTTCCCTTAGTAAACTGCATGTTGTGCACTGTGAACACGCATAAACACAGATGAAAACACATGACTTTAAACTTCTGTCACATAGGGAAGATGCCACATGTGAAGTGAGGAATTGTTATGGCAAGGGAGTGTGCCTTTATTGTTACATGCTGTGTGGACATTGCCTATACAGTTGAACTTATGGGCCGCTAGCTCTAACAACTGAGCTATGAAGTGACCCTATGGAGTGCTATAGTGTCCAGCATTGCTCTTTTAATGTTTCAGAGTGCACCATCCGTGTGTTTATATTGCATTTTGGCAAATTTTGTGATGCACTCAAAACAGCAAATCTGAGGGTCTGTAAGGGTTTTAAAGGTATGTTGCCAGTAAAATGTAAGGTTGAAGAAATTGTTTGACACTCGCAACTGCCTGTCAAGAATCATTGCTCCAGCATTACAGTGATTTGATACGAGCTGACAAGCAGTGAAAGCAGTCTTACCTGCATGTACTGTGGTGACGGGGGGGCGTACACACAGCTGTTCATTATGTAAGTACGACAGTTGATCTCCTGCTGTTTTGTCTTCACTGACAGCTCCACAGGACTGTAGGCACCTAACGTCACATTCTCTTGACTGAGACCGCATAGAAACACACACATGGTACATGTCAGTTTCAGAGGAAAACATTCAAGAAATCCTGGTGAGGCCATTGAAGAAATGTTCAAATGAAGAATACACCTGTCTAGAGACTCCAGATCAGACATGCTCATCCTCCACACCACACCCCACACCTTGTCCCCTGGGCTGTGCTCTATGGTGGCCACACCTCCATGCCAGCGGTCACTGGCAAGGCCTTTATAGTTCCCAAACATCAGCCTATAGTTCTGAAACAGAGACAAGTTGTGTGTACAGCTCTTATGGGGAGGGAACATACAACTCCGGAAAAAATTATGAGACCACTGCAGCATCAGTTTCTCCTGTTTTACTATTTATAGACATGTCTTTGAGTTAAACGATTTTTTTTTTTTCATTGTATTTTATAAATTACTGACAACATTTCTCTGTGTTCCAATTCAACAGACACTGGAATGGCTGCCATGCATGTAGAGATTTAAGAAACATTTGGAGTGGTCTCTTAATTTTTTCCGGGGCTATAGGTGCTCCTGTGATCAAACTGTACCTTGAGCCTGGCCACACAGTGAACTGCTGCAGAGGGGTTCTTTAGCTGGAGCCGCTCCTTCAGCAGGTTGCTGCCATATGCAAAGTACAGGAAGGTGTGCTCATTCTGCATGTTGTCACCAGCTTCTGCCAGGGGAGGATATGAGAACAAGGAGGGTCGGAGGTGAGGAAAGGTGGAGAGTTTGAGCCGAGCCAGCGGAATGTGGAGGAGCGGAGGGCGGAGGGGAGAGAGCATGAGCAGCAGGGACAGATCTAAGCACCAGCCTTCCAGCACCCACACACCATTCTCATGCTAATCCTGCACTGCCATAAAGCCCTATTCACAGTCACAATACATGGTGCGCTTATGTGTTGAGCCATCAGCTCTGAACCACACACACAAACAAACACAAACATGCACAAATAAACAGGCCATTCAGTAACATAAACTTGAACTTTATTTCTTTATATAAGGTCTTCTGTGCAAACCTGCAATACAAGATAATACAATCCAAACACAATTAACATCAATTTAATGGACAATAACATGTATTACAAAAGTAATTATAACATAGTAGAAGAGTGTAGAAAAAAGATGACTATACACAGCTCAAAAGAAAAACACTTAAAGGGGCCCAATTAGACTTCTTGGGGTTTTCCCTTTCCTGTAGTGAGTTATATAGGTTTTTGTGCATGTGAATGGTCTTGATAATCTTATAGTCTTAAAATCCCTGTGTTCATTTTTTGTTCATTTTTTTGACCTTTTTGAACATTAAAGCATGGAGACATGTCACAGTAGAGGCATTAAATACACATATGAGCCTGATAATTAGCCTTATATGTCCTATGGTTAATGTTTGTACTACGTCCATGTTGCATGTTACCAGTTGATCAATAACAGGGCCTCTTTAACAGACAGGGGGATATATTTTGTTGAGGAAACTCTCCGGTGATGGCTGATGCTTTGCTTTACATATTCAACTGAGATGTGGGCCAAAACAATGTTTCTATGTAAACTATGGCCATATGCCACTGATTTCACACTACTACTTCCCAATAAAGCTCTCATAACATTCACTACTACTGTACCTTGACCACTTGTTGTTTTCCGGTTGAGTGCTACACCTGTGAATTTACATGACTGAATGTGACGCTACCAATTTGGGTCGTACTTTACACTGTGCCACCTCAGGGATAAACAACCCTCTGTGTGTAAAAACAGAGCCCTCCTGCAGCCGAGCTTATCAGGAGCTTCATCTTTATTTACTTCTGTGTGTGTTATCGAGAAGTAAGCTGCTTCCAGTTAAATAACTCATGTTTATATTTGAGCTTGTTGGAACAAATATTGAGAAATTATGGGATTAGTTGTATTTCTTGTGGTGTTTATAACTAACAAATAATCTCATTCCACTCCTTATCTGGTGTATATGTATTGATTTATTGATGGCCTGTTGATGTTTGATTGTGTTTTCTTGTCTAGTGACAAAGTCTGCTCATATAATAGATTAATAATAAACTGTTGGGTTGGTCACAGGCTGTTGGTTATAGCATCGCTGAGAGGAAGCAGCTCATACAGGGTCTATAAATACAATGTGATATTGAAAGACACGTGCAGCATAAGACCCTAAACCAGTTCCACATAACCCACAACTTATCCAGCACACTGCCAAAGCAACAATCAAGAGCAGCTGTCCTTCATCCATTGATGATTCAAATCGTAATGGTGAAACATTCTAAAAATACACCAATCAATAACATTATGACCACTGACCACTGAGGTGAAGCGAAAAACAGAGAATATCTCATCAGAATGGCACATGTCTTTGTCCTCAAAGTTGATGTGTCGGAAGCAGGAAAAATGGGCAAGGATAAGGATGTGAGCGACTTGGACAAGTGCCAAATTGTAATGGCTAGACGACTGAGTCAGAGCATCTCCAAAACTGGTCCAAGAAAGGAAAACCAGTGGACCGGTGACAGGGTCATAGGCAGCCAAGGCACATTGATGTACGTGGGGAGGGAAAGCTGTGGTCCGATCCAACAGAAGAGCTGCTGTAGCTCAAATTGCTGAAACAGTTTGTTGCGTATGGGGCTGCGTATAGCCCCAGACCGGAGGGTGCCCATTCTGCCCCCTTCACGGAGACAGTAATCCCTAAAGGCAGTGGCCTCTTTCAGCAGGATAATGCGACACTGCAGAAATGGTTCAGGAATGGTTTGAGGAACACGAAAACGAATTCAAGGTGACTTGGACTCTCAATCAAACCAACATCTGTAGGATGTGCTGGACAAACAAGTCCGGTCCATGGAGGCCCCACCTCACAACTTACAGGTCTTAAAGGATCTGCTGCTAACGTCTTGTATCTTTCCTTTTTTATATCTGTGTTTGGACTGATTAGTTAATGATTGGAGATCATTCAGTAGTTAGGCTTAGGTTTAGGGTTTTTTAGGGTATTCCGTAAGTGTTTGGTATTTTTTAGCTTGTACATGCTTTTGTAAATGGCAATATGGTATTAAAGCTTAATAAAGTGTAATCCTAATGAAATGTAACTTTTAACAAAGTGGTATCCTGGGTACATATGATTTGCATATCTGAGGGAGAGATTTATGATAATACAGGAAAACAGGGGGAAAGGAAGCAATCTGCCCAAGGGGGGTATCCCAATTGTTCTTGGTAGGGTGTGAGTTTTGCACTTTGATGTTTCCTTGTAAGAGAGTTTGTCACACACAGAGCAGGGCACACTCAGAAGCAGTAGTCAAATGGTCAAGGGCTACTGAGAGAGATATCATTCCAGAGTGGTAATACCAGAGAGTTGAACTGTGATAATGAAAACAATTTAGTAAATTGGGCTTTTAACAGATATAAGAGTACCTGGGGTTAGGAAGTGTGGAGAGGAATGATGACAGTTTAAAGTTAAGCTAAACATAGTATTGTGATGAGACAGGAACTAATTTAGTCAGCACCCTGTCTAAGTCTAGTAGAGACTGAGAAGGAAAGGTAAGTTATAGTCTTAGTCATTTGAAGTTATTATAGGGAGAGCAACAAATACAAGAATCGTTTAAAGAGCCATTTAAATTGCTTGAAGAAAGAAATTTGATGACAGTATGTTGGATTTCTGCAATTCATCTTTTCAGCTTGTTAAGATCCAAACACTAACAGGTAAAAGCAATTTTAAATGGTGCCATTGATAGGATTTACACACACGATCCAGGCAGCGAATGGGTTGTGGTGAAAGACTTCAAAAGATGGAATTGGAGAAAGCCAAGGCGAGCAGGGCCATCGCAAGTCTTGCTGTTGACCAACTCCGTTGTGAAGGTATCTGAGAGGGCAACTCGAGGGAACCACAGGAGACACTGCAGGAAGGCGACACCTCGCGCCTGAGGATCCACAGGGCGATTAAGGGAGCTCTGACTACATCTTTGGAGCTTGTAGAATGGAGTTTGTATGGAAGGAATGGAGCCCACATTTGGGCAAATGGGGAGTGGCACAACAGAAAGCAGTTGCTGCCTTTTTTCATGATTGCAAGCATTAAAACAAGGATGTAAAACACATTATATATCGATATTTTGTTTCTTTGCATATTTGCCTAATTGCCTAAATCATTTTCTCTAGACAGCAACTGATTTTAAGTTGCGACGATAAACACATGAGCTCTCTCTAATTCTAGATGTGTCAGAAAGATATATTGTTAGTTAAGTAAGTTAAGTTTTGGATAGCTTATCAGGGAGTCCAATTTTAAATATCTCCATTATCTGTTATGATTGTACTTGTTAGCCCTGTGGCCAATCAGATTCTTCCCTCTTTAGCTCCTTGTGTTGTGGTTACTTGAATATTGCTGTGTTCTGCATTGACTTTCTGGTTGTAAGTGAGTGAGTAGTTTTTGTTATAGGAACTAAGTCTTTCACGCTTCAACAAATCATGTTGTTTTTTACTTTGTTCAATCCTCTGACAGAAGGCAAATTTGTCTCAATTTGTTTTGACCTGCCAATGTTGTTGTTTTATTTTGGGCACCAGATGGCGGCAAACATATAAAAATGCACTCCTATACAGTTTTCCAACAAGGCAAAATTCTGTATCATTGTGCAGCTATGAGCTGAAGGGGTTCATGTACGGTGTTCTCCATATTTTACAAACTGTACTGTGAGTGCAGTATGCTGTGGACCTCTTCACCGTTTCTTTCATAAATTCCTTCTATGATCAGTGGTGAAAGTAAGTAGTACTCTACTCGAGTACTTCACATATATCTCTATTATACATTAGCATTTTCAACAACAAATACATTTGCCATTAATACAACTTTTCCCATTTTTTTGGCAACCAGTGCCTTTGTTGTAAAGATAGATTTGAAACAGCTCTACTAGCTCTAAAACACAGTCTACAAAGTGAGCTAAACGACGGTCCCTTAATAGAACTTTTAACTTAAGTGTATATTTCACTTCAAGTTCATTTTGCTGATGACATTTATATAGTTACTTGAGTATACTTTTTAATGAACGATGTTTACTTGTCATGGAGCAGTTCAAGTTGTACTATTGGTTTTCTTTTACCTCTCTCAGCTCTTTATGATACACTGTCTGCCACGTGGTAATCCAAGAGAGAAGAAGCACCCAGCAAAACAGGAGGCAACACATTTGGTACGAGATTTTTATTTTAAACAAATAGGAGACTACTGTCTGCAGTTAAGTGTTGCATAGGATTGTTGAATACGGTGGGCTGGAGGACAAGGTGTTCTGTTGAAGCTTTGTGATGACACAGCAGCACTTCTCACTGGATACATTGCCAATGAATATGAAGTAAAACTAATTAAAATCAATTAAGGACTAAGACTGCCTCTACCACGAAAAGAGAGATAGTTTCAGGATGGGATGCGTAGTTTAAAATACTCATTATTATGCTTAAGGTCAGCTACTTCACACACTTTAAATATTCCTTTTTGATCTGGTACTCTGTTAAAAACGTACTGTAATAATCCAGTGGACAGCTAGAATATGTCACCCCACACTGGTGCAGTGAGCCTCATGGCCTCACAAAAGACATATGTACAAAGTGCACTGTGGTGCTAATCAATTACAAACAACACACACTCATCAGGTATTCCCACGCATATCAGTCATTGCTTGTGCCCTATTGGTAAGATGCAGGAGTTTGAGGAACTGTGTATGGAAAGGTAAGAGGTTAAAGAAAGCTGATCTATTCTTTGAGGTGATGGAGTTTTGGTTTGACCCACCTTGTCAGAGGTAGAGCAGCTCATTGAAGAAGGAGCAAGAAAATCACAGGGGGTCAACTCAAGTTCATCACACTTGAAAAGCAAAGATGGAGCTTTCGTCAACATACAACTGAACATGAGCCAAAAACATTTCGTTGAATAACTTATCAACGGAGAATCTAACTGTAGAAACAAAACTTAAATGGCTGCTTATCACCTATCATTTAAATGCACTATAAGCACTAAAGAGTTACAGTATAGCTAAAGCAACAGCTAATTGTTCAAATAAGCACTAAAAGGCTCAGCTCGCTTGTTTTATATTGTGATTCTAACCATGTTTTAATCAGCTCTACCAAATCCAATATGAAATAAATGGGAGTGTCATGTCAAATGTAGAGTTTCTGTTCTCTAAGCAGCAATACTGTTGGAAAAAAAAAAATATATATAGTATGTTTTTTTTAGAGTTATAAGGGATAACTGACCCATTTAATGCAAACATGTTTTCCTAGGATCAAACTGCAGCGTGGTGAATGTTCCATTGAGATCGGGATTCAGCAGGCACAGATTCACTACTCTCACAGCCACTGTCTAGAATAAAATAGTGGTTGGCTGGAGGGGTTTATTAGATGTAAGGACAGTGAAAGTTATATGAGAAATGTATGTAGAATAGTTTAAGGATCCCTTCCCCTAAGGAATATAACTTCAGATAAAACACTAGTTATAATCTAACAAAGTAGTATTGAGTTTAAATAAGTTCCATTAGTCTGCAGCTTCAAACTAAACTAGCCCCGCCCGCTCTGGATTCTATAAAATAGGGTTGTAGCTAAATTGTTTTGCCCATCCATTCTTTCAAGCATACCCCTGTACATGAAAACACACACACACACACACACACACACACACACACACACACACACACACACACACACACACACACACACACACACACACACACACACACACACACACACACACACACACACACACACACACACACATTGTATTGTACAGTGAATTGTGCAAAAATATTTATGACCAACATGGTTGTTTAGTACATTGCGCAAACAACTAAAAAGTGAGATGAGCAGTAAATGTTTACAGGGGTTTGTTCAGATCTGAAAAAAAATCCCATTTCGACTGAACACTGTAATCTCAAGAGAGGCAGAACTCACTGCTGAACCAGCACACTCCTGAACGCACAGAACTGGAGATGTGGCCGGTTTCCTTGGGTTGTCTTTGGTAGCACTTCTGTTTTCTTTTTCTCTGTCCGTCTGTGTGTCTTGCCCTCCTGCTGTTTCTCCTCACGTCTGTGTCGACGAGCGCTCGGCCTTCGTCGCCCCATATGTCGCCTTGGAATGTTGAGCTGCTCCGCGTCACTGCGCCTTCCACAGAGGGTTGTGATACACCCAGCCTTCACCCTACACACACACAAACATAACAGCACATTCATTAATAAAAATAATTTGTAACACATTATATATCAGTGAATACCTAGTTATTGTCCCAAACGCCTGCGTGTCATAACGATTGCGACCACGTGACTTATTGAGACTACTAAATGTCATCACGCCGGACATTAGAAGCCTTTAGCTCAATGGGGATGCACATCCATGCGTAGTTTAACATCTGGCCAAAGCATTTACGCTTCAAAAATCTAAAACTGGTGAAATTATGCTTCTGAAATATAGTATCATACACATTGACCAAAGTCTTATTTCCTGCAATATAATCCATCAGAAAAATCCCCTTCCTTTTTGTCAAAAGAGCCCTTTTGTGATGCTAACTTCAGGGTCGGTCTACAAAAATAAGCAACGCTACACCACTCTATGATTTGGCAGAGTTCCTAAACAGGCTTTTCAGAACATACTGTAACCCCTGACGTGATGCCAGTTGTGATGCCAAAGACCCTAATATTGGATATCCTCAAGTTGTGATGCCAAAGACCCTAATATTGGATATCCTCACCTCTTTAATGAAATATTTGGGTTTCCAGGGGATGTGGGATGCAGCTCTCTGTTTGGCCTCGCGGCGCTGCCTGTCTTCCAGGCAGCGTTTGTGTTCTGTGGCTGCGTCTAAATTTCCTCCCTTCAGTGACGATGTGACATGCTGCCAAAGACACCTAGTGACAAAAATATAACAGAACAAGAAAAATCTTCATTATTATGCCTGGAGAAACCGGCAGAATATAGCTTGCTACATAGATACTACATTCATGTAAACAGCATTTCCCAACTATTTGTCCAGGGTTAGTAAAGAATCAATTAACAGCAATGTATTAAAACTAAACCTCAATCTCAACCTCAAAAAAAGCTAAAAAGGCTGTTGAAGTGACGTCCTAAATTAGAGGGCAAAAATAGAAGAGCACACTGATTTCTCATTTATCCAAGCCTGTTTAGCTGCTCCACTATAACTATGATGCTAATAAACAGAAACACAAAGGCTCACCGGGACTCGTACTGGCCCTGCTTCTCTATAGGCTGGATCTTCTTCTTGATGATTGGCTGCTTGGAGGTATCTATGACCTTGTTCTCCCCGTTGCTGTAAGTGAACTCCAGCACCCCGTTCCACTCCCCCTGGGCCTTACACACAATGTTTCCTGTTTGGTTGTGCTTCACTTCTGCTGTCACTCTGTGGGAAATCAACATGAGCATTGACACTGTAGGAAGGGTTACTTTAAAAAGTTACCTGCCTTTCATTTAGCAGATTCAGGCAGTAGGCGTATAGATCTACACTTAAAGTATTAACAGCTTACAAAGAAGGAATACAATATAAACCCTTTGCAACAAATTAAATATGCCCTTTTAGTTTTCTACAGACATTGTAATCCTGCTAGTAATCCTTCATTTTAGAAATGTAACAGTAATCTGATTACAAGGTGTTGGAGCTATATATTGATTTGTTAATTAATGGTTAATATATATTTTCTTGCTATTTTGTTTATAGCAAATGTATTATTATTTAGTGTCATTATTTAAGTTAATTAAAGTAATTCTTCATGCTTTATTTTGAAGGTGGTTATGTACACCTGGTGATTATTATATATTTGAGACAGGTGGTGGTGGGATTGGCGCACCAGACAATATGTGGTTCTTTACTGTAACGGCTAATCAAAGACATAAAATAGAAACTTAACTTAAACTAAAACTGCTGCTGGGGCACCATGTGTATTTCTTTGTTACACAAGGGAAAACACCAACTTTTGTTGTATCCTAATACTGTAATCTGTTACTTCCCATGCCTGAGCATTAATGATTGACATATAGCCTCTAGCCACATTGCTATGTTTTCAACAGTATTTTTGGATTGGATCTTCCATGTATTTTTGTTAGTGATACAAACCGGATAATACAACATTCTATGATAAGGAAATACTGGGAAAAAAGCCATTCTGCATACTGATACTTTCGATATTTTGCTTACACTGAGCTAAAAATACTTCTGTATCACTACTTAAGTTACATTTTGAATTCAGGATTATAACTTGCAAGGGAGTATAAAAAGTATGTGATTACGTCTTCCATTTTTACACATTGTCACTTTGCTGGTATTCTATATTTTGAGCCAACACTTTTATCGGTAGTTTTATCGGCTCCAAACTGTTGAGTACCGGTATGTGCTGAGGTGGGAGGAGAAAGTGTTATATTTGTGTTTTTTTGGGCACAAATCTGCATGTATTCTTTTGTATAACACTAATACTGCGTGTGAAAACAACATACAATGCCTTGTTGAGTGGTAAAATGGTACACAAATAACCTAGGAAAGTGTGGCATTGGTATTTCTAATCATAAAGCAGCGTATGTCTCTCTCTGCTTACCTGTGTACTTTTCCTCCGTAGAAGGGTTTTGTGTGGAAAGTGACGCTGGCAGAGTATCCACTTTTGGCACAATTGATGGTGACCTTTCCCCCAAGTTCCACCCATGGCACTGTCAGGATGGAGCGGGCGTAGGCACAGGGCAGAGTGAACACGTACTCCTCATCATGCTCCAACAAATACAGCACACCTGGGAGACACAGGACACATTTCACAGCTCAGCAGACAGAAAGGAGCTTTACTGAAATGAAGCATCACTATGGACTGCTCCGATAGAACTCAAAGGTCAGGATTTATTCATCCTGCACAGACCCGGCGCCCATCCAGGATTTTGTCTCCCCCAGGAGAAAGCAATGTTAATATTGTCAATGTGTAGGCCATGGATGTGTAAGAAGAGAAGGAGTAGTCCTGCACACATTTTAAATGTAAGCCAATGTGAAGAAATGTTAATGTGAGACAGTCGTAGGATAACGCAACGTCAGAATAAACGCAGGTGTCTGGAATAACTGTGTGTGTGTGTGTGTGTGTGTGTGTGTGTGTGTGTGTGTGTGTGTGTGTGTGTGTGTGTGTGTGTGTGTGTGTGAGTCTGGTTTCAGCCCTGAGCGACACACACAGAAGAGGATATAGCAGGAAATGGCATAGCGTACATATTATTACATCATATTTATCTTTAAAATAAACGCATGTTCGAGGTAGCGTTACACACATTTGAGACATGTTTATTGCATGTAAATGAGGCCAGAATGTATTACAGCTTGTTTATCAAAAAAATCCCCCGTACAGAGGTCCAAGTAGTTCAATGTTTATGTTGTTCCTACTATATCCACCCATTCATTCAGTAATTTTGTGAATGGTACATATATCACACAACAGAATCACCAGGGGCGATTCTAGGGGAGGCCAACAGGGGCCAGTGCCCAGGTAATGCTGACCTGGGACCCCCTTGTGACCCCCCCTTCCAAAAGAAAAAGTTGATATATATTTGAAATGATTGGCTATAGCGCTGGAGCTGGGGCAGAACTAATGTAACTCAGCATTCTAGTCGGACCCCTTAGATCGGTACACTGCACGGCTGAAACGTGCAGGAAAAAAAACAACACTTCTCCGACCAGAGGCTGTTCCCTTTTTACGTCAAGAAAGATTAAACATTTGCCGTGGAGAGACTAAAAATCATAGAAAGTGCAGGATATTGCTACTGTAATGTGAAAGAAGAAGAAACCTCAGCCTGGGATGCAGAGACCCGGATGTACAGCCTGATATTCAGTGTTGCAGCAAATAATGTTTATGTAATTTAATAAAAGAGTAACTTAGATACTGAAACAAGTCTGCAAAGGAAAAACATAACTACTGAGACAAAGATCTGTAACTTAAAGTCACTGAAATAAATATCTGTACAGAAAGAAATATCAATTGCAATATGCTTTATGTTCAATTTAGCAATTTCTTTCTCCTGTCTTTTTTAACTCGCGTTTATTTTGCCCCTCTCATAAAATAAGTGGCCGCAGCCTGGCCCCCCCAGTAAAATTGTCGAGAACTCAGAGCGGTTTATAGCCCAAGATACATAAAGGAGCAGGGAGAAGAAACTCTCCTTACTCAAAAATAGATGGTCTGTCTTCACAGCTGCCACCAAACTTTACAGTAACATAAAAACAAACAAACCAACAAACAAGAACCAGGGTCAACACAATTATCTATGAGCAGCAATTATGGACCTGGGCCGCTCGTTTTGTCCAGTAAAACCCGCTGCTCGGTGCGCTTGCTCAATATTGAAATCCTCATCGACATTCAGCTTCTCTCAAAACAGTTTTGCCACAAAATCAGACGTGTTTGCGCCCTCATTTTTCAGGCATGGAGTATATTCTTAATTATTCCATTGAGCACTGCTTTCAATATATTCACATTTTTCTTGAATGTGCAGACTGTGGATAAGCACAAATCAAAATTCTCTATTTTATTTAAGGATTTTATCGAGCACCACAAAGCGTTCAGGTGTTTCCTCAGGAGCATTGCTTTCTCCTTTTCACGGCTTCTTCTTATTTTTGGTCTTTTGCAGAAATAAAGCCTGCATGACTTTAATGTTTCTTGGTTGGTTTGGTTAAATTAGTAACAGAAAGTAACTTGAACCTAGCCGCTGCTGCTCACAAAATGACCGTGGTGGCCCTATTCCACTTCCATATCGCTCCGTTGGTCCCAAACTGGGTCAACATATCAGCGCTGCTCCAGAAACTAGCACTTTAATTTCTTGGTCTGAAGCCCTGGTGTCATTCTAAATATATTAAATGCGAATATATATCCGTAACTATGTTGTTTTCAGATCAGTTAAATTCCAGATGCACATGTCACTTATAGAGAGGAAGATATGGTTGTTATCAGTGTTCGAACTATGCCGAGATTTTCGGGGGGTCCCATTTTTCTCTCGGGGGGGGGGGGGGGGGGCGGCGCTTGCTCTTGCGCTTGACTCGGATCCCCCGAGTCCCCCCGTAGTTCGGACACTGCTTGTTATTAATCGGCAAGATCAATAGCCTGATGTGCCAATGCCAGCTTTTATTTTTACTTAGGGCCCGGCCTCGGAAATCAAATGCCCCCCCATGGATTTAAGTTTTCCGCCAGGTCTGATGCTCTGTTTCTAGCAGAGGTGGGGTTTGATTCTTTATTCTTGGCATTCGTTAGCATAATATATGTCAATTTATTAATTTGATCCGTGTTGCAAGTTGCAAGTGCCAGCATTAGAGAACACACTGAACAGACGTTCAATCTCCACACACACACACACACACAGCTTTAGCAGTGAATGGAGAGCCGTGACATTTCATCCAGACATTCAGGGACCCCAGAGGAAACCCTACTGACTACTGGTTAGCCCCATTGTACATTGGATTTATTCTCCTGTCTGTAGTTTGAGCCATGCATTGCAAAAAGATCTGAAGTATACTGTCAGTTGGCCTCCTGGGCACACGGCCACCCCCACCCCCTGCTACTTATATAACAGACAGCTGTCCTGTGCCCAGTCTGATGCTATGGGCCCAGGTCGAACACAACACATCTGTTTGCCAAAGACACACTGACATGTACACACACACACACACACACACACACACACACACACACACACACACACACACACACACACACACACACACACACACACACACACACACACACACACACACACACACACATCATTTAAAATACAATGTTTCAACTGACATTTTTGCACATTTCTACCACGTTTTAATCCAGATATGTATTTCGAAATAACTTTTCGTATGCTAATTGCATTTCCTGTTTTTATATATTTATTTTTCCTTAAGGTGTTTATTTGTTTTATTACATATATTCTTTTTAAGTATTTCTCTTTTTTTTCAATTCCGGCTCTTTTTTAAATGTATTCTTCTGGGTATAAGAATTTACCATGTTTGTCTTTCGTCGATTTTTTCCACAAATGGGTTCACTCTGTAGTGTGCAGGCATACATGCGTGTGTTTGCGTGCGTGTGTGTGAAACAATGACCCACATGCTGCATTCAGTCAGTCGTGCTGTTCTCTGCTGCACAGGGAGCTGACACAGAATGCAGGCTGTAACATCATGAATAGTGTACATTAAAAACTGGGTTTCTTTGTTTTCATGCCACAGTACACTTCATGGCAACATATTGTCTTTGTGCCTCAGGGGTCTGTATTAAACACATGACTTGTTAAGGGCCAACTCTTTCCATCAACAGCAAGACAGAGTTTGGGCCTCACTGTTGCTCAGGGGGTGAATCGAGGGCATGGTAATGTTTCCTCAGTGTAATCATTGGAATGCTGCATTCAGTGCTGCTATCTGGGCTCTACCACATACCCTATACCCAGCTCAGTACCATTTAAGGAGTTTACATGAGAGGTTAAGGTGTCTGTGCATGCGAGAGGGAGATGTACAGTATGTAATAACCCTCAGGGAATGCATGTATTCCTTACTGAGAGTTTATCTCTGAACTTGTAGTATAAACCCAATGAGGGTGTTTAGTCAATGTATCAAGTTCCTGGGCCACGTAATCTGCATTATATTTTATTTCAGATAACCTTCCTTGAGTGAAAATGCAAGGAGCTCACGGGAGGCACGTCAAACTTGAACTACTTGAACTTGAACCAAAGACAAATTACATGTCAACCGGTCCACTCCCGACTGAATGATTTAAAAGCAGGCCATATGATGTAAAACTGCATTTCACAATTCAGTTCCACGACTACATGTTAACTTGGTAAGGCACTATCACCTGTCCTAAATAATAGCAGAAACATAACCTTAACAAAGCCAAATGACCACCACCAGCTCAGGGAGACTAAGATTCACATACACCCACACAAATCGTTGGCTTAACGAGCAAATTTGGAAATGTCGGTGACTAGGATACACCAATACGCTCACTGCAGGGGCGGGGGATCAAACCACCGAATCCACATCCTTAGTCAAAGTCTCCCCAAATTAAACTTAAGAGACCATAAGAGTCAAGCCAACTTGACTCCAAGCCAACTCTGCATCTGCATGAACATGGAATATTTATCACTGAATTTCAAATGTTCATCTTTTCCAAATCAAAACAATATGGTTAGGAGGAAAATTCAAAAGTTATCCCTGATAATTGAAGCTAAACAATAAAACAAAGTGAATTATTACTGCTGGAAACTACATCTTTACATCACATACACAACAGTGTTTCCAATGGAATTAATAACATAGGGAATATTGGACACTCTGAGCTTTTGATGTCCAATACGTTTGTAGTACTTCCTCTTCGATACTCTTATCCTGTTCTACTGCTCTGTTTTTGTTTCAATGCGCCTGGTCCTGGTTGTGTAAGATCTGATCAAGATAACTACATATGGAATGAACACATGCATATGGCACTCTGTTTTGGTGCAACATTTGTCCAATTAGAGGCTGCAGATGGAATATGAGTGCTGCTGTAGGGATTCACCGCGCTGAAGGAGGAGGCTCTGAGTCTGCAAACAGCTGTGGATGTCTGATTGTGGACAGCCATTTATCTATCTGACACCATCTGATTGCTCTGTTGTGTTTCTGAAGCAACATTACCTTCTTTGACAATGATTCAGAAAAGTGATGCAGGAATGAGTCCCAAAACCGGGAAATTAGTTAGCATTAGCACTTCCGGTTCCCTCATCATGACATTATTGGAAAGTGCTTTTGGTTTGATGCCTGATGCCTGTGGTTAACACAAGCTTAAAGATCCCCTATTATACTTGTTCTCAACAGTATATTATAGGTCTCAGATGTAAAATTCATGTCTCGCTAGTGTTTGACTTAGACATCGAACAGATCATTGTAGCATCCCATAAACCCCTCTGTTTCAGCCCTGTTCCAAAAGTGCTGATTCTGTGTCTGTAGCTTTAAATGCTAATGAGCTGCTGCTCTAGGAGGAGATTCAAGTGGTTAGGTGGGCGGGCGTTACCTTGGTTGGTTATTGACTAATGGTTCCACAACCCCAAAAAAACTGGGACATCACAAAGTTGCCAAATCTGATCAGCTCATTCTCAGACAACTTTTTATATATGGATCAGGATGAAAAAGAGAGAGAATCTTTTACGTGAAAAATGTCCCAGTTTGGGAAAAATAAAGTATTTCTGATTCTGATTCTGAGATTATCCTGCTGATCAGAACACAGTAGGTATCATAAAGCCACAGAGCTGCTTTTCAATATTCTTAAGTAAGTCCAATGGAAAAATCCCCTTGCTTTTTGTCGAGGGAGCCCTTGCGATGCTACTTCCAGGATTGTCTACAAAACTATGTTATCACTGCACTGCTTTATTTGTCCACTGGTATTTACATTTATTTATTTCAACCACCATTAAAGAAGTTGCTGAGGATTTTTGTGAAACATTAGAAGGTCTACAGTAAATTTTACCACAACACAATCAGCTAACCATGCATAATGTAATATGTATAATACTCCATAGTTAGCCTCTACTAACACTTGAATGAAAAAACAACCTTTCAAGCTCCAGCGCGGTCAATGTGTTAGTGTGTAACTCATTGCAAAACCATGAAAATCAAGCCAATATTTAATTTTCAAACAAGCTACAGATCTCTTACCTTCCCCGACCATAGACACTCCGACAGACATGCCCATAAACTTGCTCTTGGTCCAGACATGCGTGTTGACACACATCCTCTTCTCCTTGCACTCACAGTAGAATCCTGACACAGGTGGATGATGGGAAACCTGCTCTGCCACAAAACTAACATGATAGCAGTCTGAGTGTTTCCTGCTGCTACCACCCACCCCCCTCTTTGGGGACCCAGGAATGCCCGACGAGTCTGTGGGTGCTGAGTTGGGACCGGGACAGTTGGTGGTCCTGAGGGGTCGCACGCGGACCCGAGGCACATACCAGGAGCAGTGGAAGTTCTCGCCCAGGATGGGGTTGTAGGGCTTCTTGGCCACAGCACCCTTGCGACCCTCGTGGAAGGCGGTCAGGTAGTACTCCACAAAGCGGACCATGCGCTCCTCTGGCGTGCTGCCGCAGGTGATGGACAGGAACATGTCAGGGTGAGCCATGAAGTTGGCGTACATTTCTAGCAGAGAACGCTTCTCCAGGATGAAGGTAGGGAGCACCACCTGAAGAGGGATGGACAGAGATGAGAAGGAGGTATGGCTGTATAATCGACTGTTTGATCACGGAACATGGAACTATGGTCATGCTTGCACTTTTTCTGGATTCTTAGACTGTTTTGCCTAAACATGATGAAACAGAAAACCACATTGAAAAAATATTACGTTTTAGACAAAACTTGGACATTCATACTTAACAACATAAGAGGTGCTTAAGTACTTGTGTTGAATAAGAATAAGAAACAAAGGGATTTAAACAAGGGGTTTTTGTACAAATGGGCTCAGGTCTGTTATAACGTTATCATGAATTGTTCAAATGAAAACTTGTAAAATGTTATTTTTTGGCCAAGAAACCTACGGATGAAGTTGTGTTGTTGAAGTGATTTATTGTTTTTTTTTTGTTTATGAGCCTTTTGTATCAAATTGGTATTGAATATCGTGGAATTTCCGCAGTAATGTCATCTATTACTGCAATAATGGGTGACTGATCATGGTTTTTTTTTCTAGCAGGGATCGCAAACTTATGTTGGCTTGGAAACGCAATATTTTTAAACACTGTTTAATTTTGAATAATCAAACAAAAAAAAGTTGTTAGTATTCATGTTTATATCCATTAATGTTTAACAGTGCTGTGTAGTTGGGTCTTGGTAAACTGCAATGAAAACTGTCAACTTGACGACTTTTTACCTAACTTTATTTTATCTCAAATAGCTTATTGAAACCTTGCTCTTAAATAACAAATGCAAACCTTGAATACTTTGTACTTCTGTTTTTTTTCATTGCATGTTAAGGGGTGGTTTGAATTGGTATGAAACAACAAAACAAATAAATAAAAAATCCTTTAATGGAACGGAAATATTTTTGCCAACAGTTGCAGGCCTGAGGGAGTGTGCATTGAATGATGGTATTGATGTTGCCATGACTCTATATTCTCCTTCTTGGGGTCCCCAAGTCCTCTGAGAACTCATGCCAGTGTGCATTGTTCACTCTGCTGATGTTGTGATTCTTGACTGCAGTGTTTATTGTTGAAAATGCTGATTCAAAGCAATGTGTTGCAACATCAGCATGAACCTTTTAAGAGAAAGTGACAGGGTCAAAGGGAGCTTTTTCTAAGAGCTCAATAACACATTTCTGACAAGAAGCTGGTTTTCATTGCCGGTCTGGAAATACTGTATGTTTTCTCTAAAAAAGTTTGACATTTAAGATATTCAGATGGGACAACATATCAGAGAGAAATACAACAGCTTCCATTTTCTGTTGATTTGCAGAAACTTTACAAACACTTTGGCTTTTCAGTCCAAGAAATGGTCCAGAAAAATTTGATTCATTTTGAGGTTAATTTTGTCTGAAACCAGAGTCCAGTCTGCTCTGATTGGTTAGCTGGCCAGCTCTGTTTTGATTGGTCAACTGCTTAAAGATGTCCTGCCCCTTAGTCTATCAAGTAAAATGTGTTGGAGTGCTGGCCAATAAATGCACAAGTGTTACATAGTGATGTCATTATGTTAATGTACTGAGAATTTAATTAGCTCAACAACCTCAAAGAATCAGCTGCTTTTTATGCGTTTCTTTCCTTATGTAATTCAATGGTATTAAAGAGTGAATAGTTTTTAAAGACCATGCTCATAAAGGCTGCCCCCAGGCTAGATTGAAAGGTACAGCTGCCTCTAAAACAAACACTTTACTAATTTGGAGTCTTTGTGGACAATTTAGATCCCTTCAGCGCGTCATTGGTAGCTAAACTAAGCTAAGCTATGGTTTCATGTCATGTAAAGTGGTCAAATTTAATCGACTCTCTATTGGATTCCTCATTACATAAAGCCAAGCCTGTTACATAACCTGACTGTCCAAACAGTGTCAGCTCACGCTCAGATTTGGTGTTCTTTCAGAGCCGTGCCAGAGGGCAGCCCGAGTGTCGATCCCATTGCATAGCATCGGTCAATATGGACATGGAAGGAGCGGATGGTTGGAGAATGATTGGAAAGATGTGCAGATGGTTTCTTATGTCATCATAAGTGGATAAATGATGTTGTTCTAATACAGAGTTGAATCACAAGGATCCCCCCACCCAGCCACACACACACACACACACACACACACACACACACACACACACACACACACACACACACACACACACACACACACACACACACACACACACACACACACACACACACACACACACACACTACATGAGTTATGGTGTAATCCCATTGTCTCAGGTATTTGAGGTCAGAATCCCCTTCTGTTGCACATTGTCTGCACATTACCCCCGTGATCCAGAGCACTGGGCCATGAGTAATCAGCTCACTGGTCTGAAACAGTCGCCCCTATCACATGAGCAGAGTCTGACTGCTAACCATAACCACAACCAGGGGGGCGGAGACAGCAAAGAGAAGAGAGTAGTATTTACCCTCCCGGCCCTAAAAAGGACACACTACTGCATACGGTGGGAACATGTGCTGGGTTTACATCCTGTGCATACGCTATGAGAAAGGTTGGGAGGGTTAATCAAAAAAATTGAAGTTTCACACAGTAACCTGATTACTTTCAGTTGATTTTTGGATTACCTCAATATCCAATGCAATTCAATAAAATATCAATAAGAAGGCTTTAACTTTAGTATGTTATGTAATACTGAACAATCCAACCTTAGAAAAGAAGAGACCAAGATATTAAGAATACAAAATGTGGCCTCTATTTTGATTTTGGACTGGCAGATTAGCTATAGTTTCACTCTGTGGTGTGAGACTTGTAAAGTGTTGTAATGTCTTTTGTAATATATTGTTTTTTCCCGTTAAAATGTACTGTAACATTGTAATACTGCTAATTATCCCCTTTTTGTATGTAACTGTAAGGGATGATAGTTATCTTTTTTCGCAACCTGATTATGAATCAAGTTGTAATCTGTTACTCCCCAAGCTGGGCTATAAATATTCCACATACTGCCCTTGCTATATCGTGAACTTCCGTACACACACACACACACACACACACACACACACACACACACACACACACACACACACACACACACACACACACACACACACACACACACACACACACACACACACACACAGATAATAACAGACAAATATCATAATCTCAAAATCCCAAAATCCTTGGGAAGATTAAACTGATAATAAACAATAACATAGAGGAAGTAGAGATTGACTACTAAAACATATCTAGAGCTGCCTCCATAAAATAAACTCTTCTTCTTTATATTTGATGTCGATGGACAGAGCAAATAAAAAAAGGTTTCACGAATGCTGACTACTATCATTTGTTAGTGAGTTATACTAGGGGCATTATCCATTCTGTAATACTTTTAATCTTGCTTTATTTCTTTCGCTTTTAGCAACCTTAATATGCTTGTTGTGGCTGTTCTTCAATGGCAAAACAACACCGTACTGGTTTTGCAGTCTTGCTCACAGACACTAAATCAGAGTGGAGCTCCTGCTGTCAGAAAGCTTGTGCAAAGACTTGTAATGAACGGTAGTGAAGGCAGAGGCTTACCCGTGTGAGGTCCATGCCCAGTTTGAGCTGGGACAGGAGGTGAAGCATGATGTTGCGTTGGTCATCCAGAACTCCCAGGTCCTCTTCCTCATGGTCCTCTGTGTCTGTGGTCTCGTCACTGAGGTCTGGGGTCTCTGGGCTGCTGGTCTGGCCCTGCTGGTGGAAGCACAAATTATCACTAAAGTTAGTATGAATGGTAAATCGTAAACAGTCTGCATTTTTTGTACTTATGCATTCTTTGAAAAGCGCTAATACAAATACAACTCAGAGTAAAGGATTAACCTTTTTGCACATTACAGCCAGCAAGTACAATTTGTGGTCCACACTAACTTTATAGAAGGGAAATGTTAATTCTGCAGCAAAAAAGAATGTTTTTTTAGACAATCATGTGCTCCCAGCCTTGAGGCAAAAGTTTGCTAGTAAGCTTTTCCTGTTTCAACACGACAATGCACAAAGCAAGGTCTTTACAGTTTAATGTGGAGGAGTGATTGATGACCACTTGCTCGCTTTTTGCACTGTAATTCATGCCAAATACCTTCAGTGGTTGAGGTCAGGCCTCTGACAAGGTCCGAAAATTACCCGGAATATTAAACAGGAAGATACAAATGTAATTGAATAAGAGCTTTATCAATAGTTTTAGAGTGGTGCAGTGATGACGTATTTTTGTAGGCCAACTGGAAGTTAACATTGCAGGGCTAATATGATTCTTACACATTTCACTAATCAGATGAATCTCCTTAATTAACACCATTTTATGAATTTTAAAGCATTAACGCAACCGCTGTAAGTCAGACGCTAACATTAGGCTATAAACAAACTACATCACAATTGCATGCCCATCGCCACCGCTAAGCTAAAGGCGGCTAATGTTCGGTGTGATGACATAGTCAATTTTTTAGCAAATTGTTAGCAACCTTCATTTTTATGACACGGAAGCTTCGGACATTCACCAGTGAGGTATTGACTGACACTTTTCTGACGTAGCACAAAAAGGGAAAAATTCTTTAGCTTGTCTTAACCAACAACCTTATTTCAGGCTTCTAACAACAAACACAGAACATATGGGTTTAAGGACTCATTCCTGCATCACTCTATAACCATGTGATAGTTTAGTTGAGGATTGACTGATGCTAGTCTTAAAACAAAAGAAACAAGAGCTTGGTCTGTTCTGTTGGCTCATCCATCCACCCGGATATCACCTGACCTCTTGTTGACTGACACTGATTTTTTCTTTGGAGGACAGTTTCCCCTTTCTTCTTCTTCCAGTCTTTGTACTATAAGCAATGCTCAACATGTCCTGTCATCACAATATCAGTGCACCGACATGGCTCCCTGACTCAGAAAACAATGTGTAGTGTAGTGAACTGTCAGACTCTCCGTTGAAGCCTTAGAATAAAAAACAGCAACATATTTCTATTAAATCATATATTAAAAATCTGTTTATTCTAAGGTTATGTAAGACTATGGAAGATGGATGTACCATTTTGAGCCACACACACACACACACACACACACACACACACACACACACACACACACACACACACACACACACACACACACACACACACACACACACACACACACACACACACACTCACACTAACACACACAGACACTCAATAGAGGTTTCAAACTCACGTTGTTGGGCTGGCATGCAACCCCTGCTGACTTGTTGGGAGTTCTGCTGGATTTCATGTCCACCATCCAGAGAGGTAAGGTGAAAGACCCGCTCACTTCAAAATATTACCAAAGTAAAAAGTGACAGAGAGAGCCGAGGAGGAAGGGGGGACAGAACCAGAGTAAGGAAAGGCTGAGAAACATTACAGAAGAAGAGAAGAAAGAAAGTGAGCTGAGATAAGAAGAAGAGGAGGGAGGAAGAAAGGGGATGTGGGCAGAGAGGAAGCAGAGCGTAGAGCTGCTCCTGCACTTCTGATAGGCAGATTAACATGATGCTGGCAATCCTCTCCATCCCCATCAGCCTCTCTTTACACAAGCCCCGCCCCCTGCACAAACACACTGTGTTACATCAGAACCCGTCCTCACTCTGTTCCCTCCCCTGCCTGCTTCACGGTCCCATCCCCCTTACTCCTTGTGTACCTCCATCCACCCCTGGCTACACTCCACAGCCGGTGTAAGCACCAGCATGGAGGCCGCTGAGAGCGCAGAGCAGCTGCTCACTGTGCACTAATTTAAGTCTGCCATGCTGCAAATTGTGTGCTTTGTGCAGTTCTTTGAAAAAATGGGGGCAATAATAAAACACAAACAGTGTCACTGAGTGCTGCACAGAAGATCCTTTGGAAAATATTCAAACTGTTTAGTTGTTTTAAAAAATATATATTCCATATTCAAAAAAATGTCACGGTAAATAGTAAACAAACTCAGTTATAAAGCGCTTTTCTAGTCTTCTCAACCCCTTAACTACTTTAACATACAAGTCAGCTCTCACCCATTCTGCACATTCATACAGAAGCAGGGGCTGCCATATACTGTAAGGTGGAAGGAAATTATTTTTGGTTCTCAATCTGATTCATAAAGTCCCTTTTGTTATCCATACTCAAAAAGCAACAGCAGGTTCTTTCATATAAATATTGAAATGTAATGAAAGACCATCTGCTATCCTGGAAAGAACACATTGAATATATCTGTAAGAGGACCAAACAAAGACTGTATTTTCTCAGCTGCCTTAGGTATTTTGTGGCGAGTAGATCAATTAATTGTTTTCACATCTGTGATTCTGAGTGTTCTACAGTATTGTAATACTACATGGTACAAAGGTTTGTGTAAAACTTGTTCCACCAAATGAAAATGTGCTCAAAGATTTCAGGTCAACATTTTGTGAAACTGTATAAATAATCCTACCATGACAACATATCTGACCACAACCATGTCCTGAACAGTGAATATGAATAGTTCAAATCGGAGATTCAGGGTCCTGCGATTTAATAAAGTTGGACTAAAGAAGTCCGCAATCAATCCTCAAATTAAATCCCAATTAAATCCCAGTTTAAATATATGATAAAAGGTCTTTAAATGATCATCCTCAGTGATTGTAATGTTATAACAAATGTCTCTTTCCTTGTTTTAATATTTGACCTTGTTGATGTTACAAACAGAGCCGTTGAGTAAAGATTTATTGTATTGTATCATATTATCGCACCTGCTCAGGCAGACTAACAATCACACACACTCACACAAATATGGTCATCTGGATAAAATGTTCAGTATAGTTCCAAAGCAAAGTCATCCTGATATCAGTGAATTCACAGCTACACTCACTCTTTTATGTTTAGCAGGTTTAGAAGACAGTTATTTGAGTCAGATATATTTTAATTCAACATCTGTTTTTTAATGCAATTTTGTAAGGTTATTCTATGGGTTTTGCGCTGTCATTTTGCAGCTTCATAACACTGCAGAGGTTCTGTCTTCTCAATCAACAAACACTTTAAGTTTTAACTTCTGAAGTCTGAAGATAAATACATTTATAAAGGATGTAAAACAAGATTCAGATTTCATAAAAAGCTCACTCTGCTTTTAACAGTTTTTGCCTTTGAACTGTTGTTTGGAAGTAATAACTTACCTTTTTGTTAGTGTTTCAGTGAAAATGTGGAAGTGTATGTGTATGAAGCAATTTTTTTAGGGTTTTAGTATCGTATGTGCACAGTATGAGTATCACTGAAAGGTCATGTGTCTGTGTGCGCGTGGTTATTTATGAACATCTACCCCCTCCTCTTAATCCTCCTTATATCCCATGACTGGTCTTTATTCCTCCAGGCTGATCAGCTGCAAAACAAACACGTGACTATTTCCACCAGCTATATTTATAAATTGTTTTCCTTTATTGATTCGTGGAAAAATGCCACTGACAAGAAATTTTAGATAAATAAAAGGTGTGTCAAGGCATTTAGGAACTGGCAGAAGGTTGTATGATTTCAGATGTCATCTATAAAGACACATAAGTGGATGTAGACATGTGATCGGTGGGGTGAGTGAGATGATACAGGACACCAAAGAAAAATATGAGACTTTAGTTAACTCTAATCTAATCTCTTGTTAATCCCCCCCTCCTTTCCGATGGATTGCACTATTTAAACCATGTTCACTGACATTGCAACCGGCAGCTTATAAAATCAACACATTTTTTCCATATATCAGCACCTTGTCATGATCAAAAGATCACATCTTAGTATAAATGTATTAAAATATGTGTTATTAGTCTGATTTTGTCATTTCCAATCCGCCTACTGTTTCAGTCACCGAGGGTGACTGCTTTTTATCATTTACTATCAGCCATTTAGACAGATCCTCCATCACCATGACCTCCACCTCTCTTCTACCCTCTGAGGTCTTTCAAGAGATCCCTAAAAACTACTCTTTTAAGAAATAGGTTTTCTGTAAGGTCGTAGGAACTGCACTGGCAGTTTAATTTACAGAAATGCAACATCATGCATAAACTCTTAAATTTCACTTTTTGTACAGAGATAAAATGCAGAGAAACTAAAGCAACCACTCAAAAGTAACATCAGTACAGTGATGTATAAAAGCAATTCCTACGGCTGGTTTAAGCACTTTTCCATCAAGTTGTGCCTCAACTTTTTGCCTCACTTTGTCATCAGCAAAATGTATCAAAATTAAGAGTTCTAATCCTGCAGATAAATTGACACCATTTCTAAAACATGTAAGGGATAATGACTGCCTCGTTGCAAATTATCCCGCTTATTACACAGCTACATACTAAATAAACCAACGACTTAACTCGTTTTATTGACTTAGTTTAAGCCAAACTGCCCCCCTAATTACAGTGTGGATGTTTAACCATCCACACTTGTGTCTTTTGCAAATGTATTTTCTTTTTTATCTATAAACACAACACATCTCTCCATCCTGGGTGAAGGATCCTTTGCTCTCCCCAAATAAAAAAATAGAAATATATCTTCATTAATCATGGGGTTTCTTTGAGAATATGTCATTCTTACTGTGAGGGTCTAGGGATAGAAGATGTTGTTTACTGTACTGCAGCTAAGATTCAGCTGAGATCGAGATTAAATAAAGCCTTTTAAACAAATTATTTAATCATTTAAAAATGAATTCATAAAAATAGAAAAGATACTAGGAGGAACAGATGGACAAGCATACTGACTTGGCCATGTACAGGATGTGCTATGTGGCTCCCCCTGCTGTTTGACGAAAATACTG
Organism: Eleginops maclovinus; assembly: GCF_036324505.1. Taxonomy (NCBI): domain Eukaryota; kingdom Metazoa; phylum Chordata; class Actinopteri; order Perciformes; family Eleginopidae; genus Eleginops; species Eleginops maclovinus. The sequence continues at coordinate 22,598,655 of NC_086351.1, forward strand.
TGTTAGATGAATTGAGGACAAAAAATAGAGATGGAGAAAAGCAGAAGGCAAGAAGACACACACACACACACACACACACACACACACACACACACACACACACACACACACACACACACACACACAATTTAGGTGTTATATGGCGCTGTCCTCCTCTCCTCTAAATGATATTTACTGCGTAGCTAATGGTGCTGGCAGAGTCGTACAGCTCTTCTTTACTGCCCTGCTCCTACACACGAGGAAATCACACTCCTCGCTGTTTCACTGAGCTGCATGAGAGGAGTGGTAGATTTATGGTATTTAAAGATACAGTATGTAATATATATCTTGGCATACAATGAGGGTCGGGAGGGTAACTATACACATTTTTTCAGTTTCAATTCTAGTTACCTTTAAAAAAATGTAATTTGTAACCTGATCTTAAAAGAAGAAACCAAGATACTTAATTTGAAAAATGTGACCTCTGATCCGAGATTTTATTGATAGGAAAACCTGCCTTTCATTTAGCATATTCAGGCAGCAGCCAACAATGAAACACTTGAGCTCATACTACAATATGAATCAAATCTGAGCTGACAGAAAATGCTCTGTTTTAGTTTAATACACAAAGTTAAGTCTCACACACTATTTTATGAACATACAGGTTCACCTGCTAATTAAAAACTGAACAAATGAACCAAAGAAAGCCATAAAGCAGATTCAGGCAGTAGGCGTATAGATTCACACTTAAAGTATTAGCCTATAGAACAGCTGACAAAGGAGAGAGAACATCTGATCCTTTACACCAAACACTAGATGCTCCCCAAGCCTGTACAGTATATAATCAATGTCAACACTTTTGACAACTTATAAGTGATGATGATGTCTGAGTGTATCAGTATGATGGCACCAAGTCTAATTTGATCAGTATATGAATGATTGAGCCAGATGAAGGCCTGTCTGCATGAAGTTAATGAAAGCTGGTGTCAATCAGAGATGGTGAGGGCACTCCAGAGAAATGAAGCAGCTGTCACTCTGCTCAGCACACAAAGGACCATGGGAAAAACTAATTACACACTTTTAGATCTGCAAAACATTTATAGATTTAAAGTGGCAGTAAGGTTTTTTTGCCTTAACTTCTCATATGGTACATTTTGATGCCAGATGCATTGGACACACTGGTTCCATTAAAAAACGCTTTCCATCCTACTATGCAAAAACACACCATACTCCCATATATCCACTGTAACAGATCCCGAAAGGGCGTTTCATTATCATTGACAGCAACAATCATAAAAGACAGTATCTCTACACTCTCCAATGCGTTACACTCCCCCTCCATATGAACACTGCCTTGATTACATGTATCCAAAAACTAAATAAAGACCCCACACACTGCTTCATCAAAGGGAGTCCACAGAAAAAAAGCCACAGTTATTCAACAGACTTAATCAATTCAAAACCAAACCTGATACAGAAATGAACCACTTTGCTGCCATCATTGTCGCACTCGACACAGAAAAACCGATAGGATGGCCCTTTGTCTTCACCTCCTTTAACCACTTTGGCTTCTGACACTGGATTAAGACAGTATACAACCTTATCAGCATCTGTAATCACTAATGGAAAAATATCTCAGCCATTAAACCTAAACAGAGGAAAGGATTTCCATTATCACCTTTACTCTTGGCACTTTTTATTGAACCACTCGCTTCAGCCATAAGACAGAATGACAGCATTTCAGGCGTAAAAACTAATTCACATCACCATAAAATCAGTCTTAACACCAATTGCTTTATATAACAAACCCATCAACATCCCGCCCGTCAGTCCTCGATCTGATTAACAGCTTTGGCATGGTTTCCGGCTACTCCATCAACTGGTCCAAATCTGAGATTCTGCCTCTGAGATTCTGCCTCTAAACCATTTTAACTGCGGAATCTGTTTAGATGTTACATTCATGGCTTAAATATGGATGAATAGGGACTTCCCATACATTTGCCTTGCTAGCAGAGTTATGAGGAGAACAGCGACCTTACAGTCCCACCTGCAGACAGTTTACTTTCAAAGGGGCCGTAAAATTCGGTCGGGCTTTTTAAGTTCCTGCTTTCTAGCAGAGGCCAATTTCCCCCTTCAGATCCATACTTGTTAATGGGCCTAAGCCTCACCTCAGACCAATCAAACCAGGAATAAGAAGTTTAGCCAAAATGGCAGTTTATCGTTATCTCTCCGGACGCCTAAAAAATCCATCATTGTACCTTTGGGCAACTTTTTTCGCATCCAGATGTTCCCCTTTAAAATCCATACTTGTGAGTTTGCCTAAACCTAACCATAGAACGCTTGAATCCGGGACTGTAAGTTTATCCAAAACGGCACTTTGTCGTTTTTTCACTCAGTTAGCCCTACGTACCTCAGAACATATAAGGTCGTAATCGAGACGAGAGGATCTGGCCCTGTACGTGTTTACTAATTAAATCAGAATGCTTAAAGCCAAACTTGTCAGAAGGCCAAACTGGCACTTTGTCGTTTTTTCCCATCCCTTCCAGTCAACCGAAGCTGGAGTATCGAGAAGAAGGTCCAGGAATTTTCGGTTCGAGCAATTGTATCTGTCGATCTGAATTGCCCCTAACAAATATGGCCTGTCAACCTGCAAAATCCTCAATTGTCCCTCAGAAATCTGGCCGTGGCCTCGATTGTAACTCTCAAGTCCGAATTTGAAGGTTCAACTTGCCTTGAGTTTTGGTTAGGGTTTAGAGGGTTTCAAGCTTAGGTTTTACCTACCCTACAAGGGTTATGGTTCGGGTTTATTGCCCTACAATCACATTACTTAATCAATTAAATACCTTAGAATCTATATGCGTCAACCAACCAAATTGACTTATTGATTTCAAATGGTATCCCATTACTACAAAACCGCAAAGAAGGAACAAACTCTGCTTTTTTGATCTCAAACAATAAAATTAACATTTTGCCAGGACTGGATCTCCTCTCGCAACACAATACTCAACACTTTCTACTACAAGTAAAAAGGGAAGAATCAAAAATAACTACAAAGCCTGTTATCTGTGTTGTGGCATTATGACAGTAAAGATACAGAATATAAAAAAAGATATGTTTGAGACGTTCTGATGGCTGGGTGCAATATCTTGATAAAAGTGCTTTAGTGTAATACAACACAAAAAGAAAAGCAATGTAATTGTGTGTGAGTTTAGAATTAGGTTGCTACTATGAGAATTAAAGTTAGCTTAAAGAACCCAGAGAAGAACAATGAAGTAATGTGGTTTGGATTACCTCAGGAGGGTCCTTCTGTGTTTGAGGAGAAGAAGGCCGGGTAGAGGAGGAGATAGGAATCTGTGCACCAGTTTTCCCCTGCTTCTCCGAAAGCGATCTGGACCGTCCAGTGGAGCTATCTGGAGGGGAAAGGGAAGAACATTTAACCCAAAAGGTGTTCCAAATTTTCTTAAAATAACTTCTCTTGGCAACAACCCAGCAGGAGGACTGCAAAGACTCAAGGGATTCTGTTGAAAGGATACCCATTTCCATTACCTTTTAGAACATGGTCATTTATGTTCAAGTAAGCAAGACTGCTTTAATCGTCCATTATGTATAGTCCGGGTAGAGGCAGAACATAAATGAAACAATTTAGAGTGTTTATCACCTCGGGTGTGCACATTTAAGGATACTTTTAAGGGTGGGAGTAGATAAAAGCCATTTCCTTCAAGTTGCAAAAGCTTGACCTTTTGTAGAGCAGGAATTAAACATCAACCATACACAATTTCACTAAGGGACACCGAGTGTGTGCATTACACAAATCATTGTTGTATGTGGATTCAGTTATATAAAGACTAAATTAAGGTTATTGTGTTTGGAGACAGGAAGAACGGATTTAGAGTCAGTTTTGGATTTAAATGGGCAATGTTGAAAAACCAAGAACAGGCCAGAAATCCTGACTCCATTTGAACAGCCTCATTAGGACAATTACAAAGTCACCATAATAATATTTGAAGGATTAAAAGATATATGTCAAAGCAGTATACGTCAAACTTGTCCATGCATTTGTCTTCAGAAGACTCGATTACTGGACCAGGTCCTTCCTTCCTGCAGTGGTCAGACTGTACAACACACCCCTGCTAGACCCCCTGCACAATACTGCCTGTTGAGATCTTGTTCAAAACGGCAATGTACAATATATGGACACTTTTATTGAAACACTGTGCATTAATCACCATCATCATCCATCCCTAATGTCTATAATGTATCAACACCTTTCATTACATACTGTATGTAACTAAGTTCTGAAGTTTCTGCTCATCATTTTTTAGCCATGGATGTGTACTAACTTACCTACTTTATTCCAGTATAACTAATGTGTGCTTTTCTTCTATATGTTAGCTTATAATGTGTTGTTGCATGCCTTGTTTTACCTGCTATGCCCATTTTTGTCATGATCCGTGTTTCGTATCTGTCATGTGTTTGTGTTGTGTTTTATTTTGAAATGTTTTCCCCTCTTGTGTCACTTGTTAAGCTTCACTTCCTGTCTGCGTTTCCCTCCTGTGCCTGATTGCGTTATTGTGTTCACCTGTTGCCCCTGTGTTTCTCCTCCCCCTTCCAGCTGTCTCTCTCTTGTGATTACCCATGTGTATTTAGTCCCTGTTTCCCTTTTGTCTGTTGTTCGGTCATCGTCATTTCTTCCCTGATCTTGTCCATGTGACCTGCCTGTTCCTGTCGCCCTTCATGTCTGGAGCTAAGTGTTTTTCATGTCCTGTGTTCCCCTTGCTTTGTGTTTTCATCACCAGCTTTTGAATAAAGCTCGCTTTTAGTTTTTGACCCTTGATTTACTGCACTTGGGTCCTGTTTCCCCAACCCTGACAATTTTGCTGCAACAATGTACATTTCCCCGCTATGGGACTAATAAAGGATTTCCGATTCTGATTCAGTGTCCTTCACAGGTCTCATTTAAAAATCAGGCTGCTGCTGCTGATCCAGAACACGGCTGCTTGAATCCTTGGTTCGGGTCTGTTCTGCTTAAGGTTCAGTTTTTATGCTCCATATTTCTGAAACAAACTCCCAGAAAACTGCAATCCTGCTTTTCTTCTTAAATCAAATAATTATTCATACCTTGCAAAGCACAGACCCTTTTGTTCTTTAATCATGTGTTTCTACAGTATGTCTTATAGAGTATTATTGGTTTTTGGTACTATTCACCACTATCACGATAAAATTGAATTTTTTTTGTGGGACAAAATCTGTTCACTGACAGATGGACATGAATGTAGACAGCCGGTAAAGGACTCAAAACCCCGTCTGTGGTACTTTCTGGGTCAGAGGTCTAGGGCCACATTCTGCCATGCTGACAAACACACAGGGGATAACAGCATCTCTGTGACGGCTGGTAAGAAACATGTGATGTATGACTCTCCCAGTCTTGTGAGACTATTAAAAACTATTAAAATGGAATCAGGTCACATCATTTTTATTTGCATTTTCACTATCAGACAGTGCCAGAAAAAACAACTGCAAGCACATTTAAATGGCATTTAAATGTGCAGTCGCCCAAAGACTTATCCTCTAACTGGTGGCCAATCTTTTTCTTTTGCCCAAGAAATGTCATGATATTCTATAAAGACCATAATGAAGCTTTAAGGTGATCCACAGCTCATCATTTAATGCTTTGTTTTATTAGGTCTTCTTATTATCTTGATTCTGTCCGAACAGCAATTGCATTTTAATATGCACATACACTGAGCTGGTAGATTTGTTAACTAAATGCAATGATACTTTTGAGGTACCGATGATGCAAGGGTCAAGTGACCGTTGGAGACAGACAAAGGCCTACTTCTCAGTGGTGTACAAGTACAATTTTGAGGTACTTGTTCTTTACTTGAGTATTTCCACGTTATGCTACTTTATACTTCTACTCCACTACAATTATTAAATATCTTTATTCATTTTACAGATTTGGATTAATGATGGTAATTATAATCAACCCTTAAATCAGACTTTAGTTCACCTGGAGTAAATTCAGCAGCTACCCTGCAGTATACAAAGTCATTCAAACTAGCTGCACCTTTACCAGCTCTGAGAACACTTTAATGATCAATAATTATAAAACATATCAGAGATATTATTCTGAAATGGACCAATCAAACAATGACTTCTTTTACTGTCGCTACTTTAAGTACATTTAGATGAGAGTACTTTCTACTTTCACTGGAGGAACATTTTGAATGCAGGACATTTACTGTAACAGAGTATTCCTACACTCTGGAACTTCTACTTTTACTTAAGATCTGAGTATGTCTCCCACTTCTGCTACTCCTTTAAGTTGTTTGCTAACCAAGCTAACGTTTTTATCTCGTATTGCTGCCTTTCCTGGCCAGGTCTCGATTGGAAAATGGATTTTCTTATTTCTCAAACGATAAATTATTTCTTGTGATGGGCAGTCAGGTGTAATGCATTCCTGTATATTTATATACCTGCTACACTTGCATTTGTTCAGTTCTGAATTTAAAATTGGGTTAGAATGAGGCCCCATGTTATTATCAAAAAAAATGGTGTCAAAAAGTTTCATCCTTTCCTCCACCGGTTATTTTGATTTTACCAACCATCAGTCAACTCACCTGCATGTTCCCGGGCTTGACCCTGGATGTGGTTATGGCTCTCATTAAAGTTGCGAGTCGGGCTCTCAGACCTGAGGCCCCCGGGCTCCACCTGGCTCACACTGGAGCTGCAGCGCTGACTCCACGACCTGACTCTGTCCGAGGCGGCTGTCTGATTCAAACCCGCCGAACTGGTGCTGAGGCTGGGACTCTGCATGTGGTTCTGGTTCTGATTTTGGTTCTGGTTGAGGACCTGGACGACATTGTGCTGCAGCATACTGAGGCACTCCCCGAGGCAGCTCAAAGTGGCTGCAGAAGTGGCCTTAAAAAGGAGAAGGTCCTTGATCAATGGAAGGAGGAAAGAGAGAAGAAAAAGAGGGCGAGAAGGGGTCAAATTTACATTTTAGAATCAGCTTTTTCTTTCATTATCATACATGGGTGTGAGTGTTCTATAGTATTGCAATACTACATGGGGTTTGTCCACTGCTTTATAGTCAAACTGCTCCACCAATTGAAAGTCTGCTCTTTGTAAGTACGAATGTTGAGACTCTATAAATCATCCAAATATAACACCATATTGAGGCTGGCCAAAAACATTATCTCTGACCCCTACCATGTCCTGAAAATTGATTATGAATTGGTACCAACAAATCAGAGATACAGGGTCCCAGGATTTAATAAGGTTACACTGAAGCACTTTGTATTCAATCCTCAGAATAAAAACAGAGTTAAATCCCCGGACAATAAAGTATAATCGGATCGTATTATTATGTATCGTTGTTGTGAATTCCCCGCGCTGCCCCAAACACTGCCCCTAGAGGGATGACGTTTACTTAACTTACATTCCCTGACCAGCACTCCTTTATTCAAGACCCTTAAGTGGTTAACAATTAAAACCTGCAAATGATTAGTCAAATTAATTACAATCAATTATAATGTGTGTATCATACCGTTATGCGTCTTAACGTACCATATCATATCATTACGTGTGTGTTACGTAGTTTCGTAATGTATCGTAACGTGTCGTATCATGTCTTGTAATGTCTTATTGCATCATTACGTTTTGAATCGCATCAATTTTTTTATTTGTGTCCTGGATTGTCTCATCCAACATGGGACTACAAGACAGCTTTTTTTTACAAAACTCTTCTGGTCTTGCTTATGCAAAGCATAAAGAAAAAAAATGCAACATCCTCTTCACTTCACAAGAAACTCTGAGTGGCTGCTCAGAAGGCGTGGAAAGAGTAGCGGGGTCAACAAGGGCATGAGCGCATTCAATTTTAAATGTACTGCATCAAACAACAACCCTGTCTTGAAAGTGCTGTTCTGTCTTCAATTCAAAAAGGACAGAACAGAAGTACCATGAGCAGACTTTGAGAGATTAAGAGTAATTGGTTTGATATAATTGGATCATGCATTATACCTTTCATTGGTTACTTATCTAATTACCTCATCCAGAGAAGAGAGGGGTCCACCTCGTGGGGGTAGGGATTCTACAGAGTTGACCAGGTTCTTCTGCTGCCCTTCCGCCTGAATCATCACCTTCATATATACACAAAGAAAATATTTATAATCAAGGAAGCAAAAGCATCATGTAACCATCCTGGGGAAGCAATGATTTGTCACCCCTTCTTCCTCAAAGCAGTAATATTTTTCTCTTATGCTGAAATCTTTTTCCAATGGCTAAAGATACAGAGTTGATGCTGTGATTGACTCTCTGGTGAGACCTCCAGTCAACAGAATCAGAGAAAGCCTCTGCAGAGTTGACAATGAGCCCTGGTTGTGCAGAGATAGAGATTAAAGTCCTGGAGGGATTTCAATAAAGAGCGAAAGGTAGATTATGGAATAGAAGTGGGAAGAGGGGGCATCACGGTATGAAGAAAGAAAGGAAAAGTTTTTCCTCGGACCGCAGGAGGTAATTACTTCTGACATGGCCGCTGCAGAGCAGAGGCAATGAGGCATCGCAGAGTGTTTAATCATGTTTAATAATGACTCATGTTTAATGAGTGTGTGAGATGGGCTGTGATCAATGTCTGTCACATGCGCTCTCATACTTGTGAGTTCCACAGCGACTAAAGCTAGTTCTTTATCCCTTCCCCAGGAGATATTACTGCGTCTAATCTCCAGTCTTGGGGGCTCAGTCAGACAAATTCCACATACTACTATTACACGATGCTCTCTATAAATGGAACCACAGCAATCAGTATAGCAGCAAAGAAACCCACTGCAGATTCAATGTTGTATTAAGTTTAATAGAAAAATATAAGATTCAATTATGCAGCTATACTACACATGTTGACCTCAAATTATCCCTCATGTTTTCAGATGTCCCAATTTGGAGTGGGTGCCAATACTTAATGTATGCCCCCAGGTGAATGAGAGGATCCATGTAGTGTGAAATTGGTCAGGTTAGTTTTGGACTGTCTCTTGCCCTTTAGAAAAAGCAGCATTGGATTGTCAGTCTGTCCGTTACTCCAATACTTTGATCCGACACAGACACAGACACAGACACAGACACAGATACAGATCCGGAGTAATATTGTATGAATGTTTTTGGTCCTTAGAAGGTAATTCTTTACATTTTGACCCCCTGTCATCTTTTATCTACCATGATCAGGTTAAAATGCCTTCTTGTCAACCTTTTTCCTCCATGATGCAATTTGGGACAACTGATGGTCATCAACGCTCCCCCGAGGTGAAGATAAATGACTGATCATCCACTTGAAATACAATGATACAATTTAGTGTGATGTGTGCCATGAGGCTCTGGGAGAACATCAATTCTCCCAGAGCCAGATCAGAGCAGACTTTACACTTTCAGCAAGACGGACAATCAGGCTTTGGGAGTAATGGATTACATGTAAAGTTATCAAGATGCAAAACCAGGTAACTCTATTCTCTTATAGATACATGAAATATGACATTATCAGATTACTGGTACATTTTTAAATAAACAGGGAGGAGGATTCAAATTGTACAATACATTTTAAAATAAAGAACGATATATTATAGGTTGATGTACTGACTGAATTTTCATTTGCTTTTCATTTTGGCTACTTTAATTCTTCTTAATTTAATATAATTTGATATTTTTTAAATATATTAGGTGATTTATAAAAAAAAAACAACTGTGTTTAATTTTAATCCATGTAATAAACTAAAACAGCATTTGTAAACTATACCATTATGTACGCCTAACACAATTTTGATCCTAAATATCTTGGTTTCTTCTTTTCTAAGGTCATATTGTTCTGTTGTCTTACATAATACACTTGAGTAAAAAACATCTTATTATTTCTGTATTTATTTGCATTGTATTTGATATCAAGGCAATCTAAAAACAACAAAAAGTTATAATATTATATTACTTCTAAATTTTGATTCTTGGATTAGGTAACTGATTACATTGTTTTACAGGTTTTAACTAACAGTCCAAACCCTATATACATGTATGCTGGGAAAGGTGCAGAAATATATAAAGGGATCTAATTGTGTCTTTTAACACATTTCCTGTCACTCTCTCAGACACTATCATACACACAAACAGGCAGCGCTCAGATCGTGCTGCACTCACACGCGGCGCTCTCAGGGGAGGGTGAGTCATCAGCGCTAGGTTATGAAAAAGCAAGAGGAAGCTATTACAAGACACAATGCTGTCACAGCTTAAATCATGCATGCAGACTTCAGAAATAATGACCTGCAACTCTTGCTTTCATTGTTGACAGCTTCTTTCAGTCAATTTCTCTGTTAAATTAAGAGAAAGTAAGAAAGAGTAAAGATAAATGGAGAAGTATGTGCTCTTTGTGTGTAGAATTCAAATGTTCCTTACAATCTGTGTGAGGTAACTAACATTACTGTGTGCTGACTCTTCTGTACTTGTTATTGTCACAAATACAATTTAATCAGATTCATCTCAAAAGTAAAAAGGATAGACCAATGAGGCTGTGACTAAAATCTTAAAATAAATTAAATTCTACTTATTTTATTTCTAATAGTTCATTCATTCGACCTTTGATGGTTCTCTGACTGTGTTTTTAGCCTATAAAGGGAATAAAGTACACAACGTCACCATTACTATGCTGCTTTAAAGAGTTGCACGTGTTGTCTGTAGCGGATCATGGGCCCAAGGCTGAATGTTCTGGGTACTTTTTGAATCTTTAGTCTCTTTGGGATCATGCGACACTGAGCAACTCTCATAGGAATGAACGGGAGCCCGCCTCCCACCCTGTAACCAGTTCTCTTTAAAGATTCATGCTTAATGCTTTGCTCTCAGCCATTGGAGGCAGGAGGGACTAATATTTATGTGGAGAACGTTGATCCATTTCAATTAAAGGTCCCCCAATTATACTCTTTTTCAACAATAGGTCTTAGTTACATACAGAACATGTCTCTTGGCTGAAACACCAAACAGATCGTTGTAGCATGCCATAAACCCCTCTGTTTCAGCCCTGTTCCAAAAGTGCTGATTCTATGTCTGTAGCTTTAAATGCTAATGAGCTGCTGCTGGCCACGCCCCTCTAAGAGATGATTGGTTTAAAAAACCACAATGGTGCTCTTGGAGGAGATTCATAAGGTGATAAGATGGGCAGGTGTAACCTTGGTTGGTTATTGGCTAATGGTTTCATAACCTAAAAAAACATTGTGACATCACAAAGTGGGCAAAATCTGAGAAGCTCATTTTCAGACAGCTTTTTAAATAGATCAACCAGGAAAATGTTTTAGAAAAAACTGTTTCCTGACATTTTCGGATATTCTTAACACAGATCAGACACATATTCATGTATAAAAGACATGAAAAAGTGGACTTTGCATTATAGGTGACCTTTAAGAAGTATAAAGCCATTAAAAATAATAGAACAGAAGAAGATGGAACATTTACTCTGTGTTTTTGCTTTGGTGAGACACTTTGTTCCTTTTACTTGGGTCTGCATGTGCTTGGCGAAAGAAAATCACATATGTCCTTACCTACAGTACTGAATCACAGTAATAATATCCAGCCTCTCTGGATTTCTGCCTCTTTCTTATAGGAGCAATTTTTTTATGCTGGGAGCTTGTTTTCCTGCATAAAACAATGTATTGTGTGTGTGCTTCAAAGGCCTGTTTTTCCTCTTACAGCTCTGTAACAAAGCAAATCACAGTCTACCAGGAGAGAAAAATGAGACAATCGCATCCTGTCTCTCTTCCCCCCCGGGAAAGGTAGATTTATTGCTTTATAATTAACTCAAACGGAAATGCTGATGTGAACCATAATCATCACAGCGGGAAAAGGAGACGCACATCTTCAAAATGGTTTTTCACTAGAAAGTCTACAGGATTAGATGCTTGTGGTAACAAAACAAAAAAAAAGATCATGCAGACGTTTTTCTATCAAATGATCTCAGACCTAAACTAGGCTGAGAAAGGTTGGGACAAAAATGGTCATTAGAGAAAATTGCATATTTTTTCCTACAGTTAAGAGGACTTCTAAACACCACCTGTAAAAATAATGCTACACATTTTAACCTTTTTGATTCAACAAAAGCAGAAACAGCATTGTGGGGTTATATATGTCATACCCTCTGTCTCAATGGTGAAACAAAGGCACTCTCTCACCCAAATAATATCTTTAAAAAACAAAACAAACACAGCAGCTGAATATGTCATGGCCTCTTTCTGTCTCTCTTTCTTTGAATTTAAAAAACCTTGAGTAGACACACTCCATCATCTTCACTAAATGACTCATCTGAGGAATAGCAGACAGTGTTCCTCATGTTCAGACGGCAGACAGCCAGAACTCAGGCAGTCAAATCAATTCCTTAACTCGACCTCATAGGCGAGTGAAAACACTTTTATATTAGCCGTCCTTCTATCCTCCCAACTTGTAATGCTCTTGCCCTAGCAAACCAACATTTAACTGCACTCTCACCTCCATCGGAATCAGAATTCCTTCATTCATCGTACACTGTTACAGCAAAAGTGGCATAGTAGGTAAAAAAAGGCATGCAATAATAAAAAGTAAGCTATGTTATTAACTATAGAGAAGAAAAACACACATAAGTAATAAAATACAACAATTTAGACATATAAGTACACATACAGTGGGGCAAAAAAGTATTTAGTCAGCCACCAATTGTGCAAGTTCTCCCATTTAAAAAGATGAGAGAGGCCTGTAATTTTTATCATAGGTATACCTCAACTATGAGAGACAAAGTGAGAAAAGAAAATCCAGGAAATCACATTGTAGGATTTTTAATGAATTAATTGGTAAATTCCTCGGTAAAATAAGTATTTGGTCACCTACAAACAAGCAAGATTTCTGGCTCTCACAGACCTGTAACTTCTTCTTTAAGAGGCTCCTCTGTCCTCCACTCGTTACCTGTATTAATGGCAGCTTTTAAACTCGTTATCAGTATAAAAGACACCTGTCCACAACCTCAAACAGTCATACTCCAAACTCCACTATGGCCAAGACCAAAGAGCTGTCAAAGGAGACCAGAGACAAAATTGTAGACCTGCACCAGGCTGGGGAAACTGAATCTGCAATAGGTAAGCAGCTTGGTGTGAAGAAATCAACTGTAGGAGCAATTATTAGAAAATGGGAGACATAAAAGACCACTGCTAATCTCCCTCGATCTGGGGCTCCACGCAAGATCTCACCCCGTGGGGTCAAAATGATCACAAGAATGGTGAGCAAAAATCCCAGAACCACACGGGGGGACCTAGTGAATGACCTGCAGAGAGCTGGGACCAAAGTAACAGAGGCTACCATCAGTAACACACTACGCCGCCAGGGACTTAAATCCTGCAGTTCCAGACGTGTCCCCCTGCTTAAGCCAATACATGTCCAGGCCCGTCTGAAGTTTGCTAGAGGGCATTTGGATGATCCAGAAGAGGATTGGGAGAATGTCATATGGTCAGATGAAACCAAAATAGAACTTTTTGGTAAAAACTCAACTCGTCGTGTTTGGAGGAGAAAGAATGCAGAGTTGCCTCCAAAGAACACCATACCTACTGTGAAGCATGGGGGTGGAAACATCATGCTTTGGGGCTGTTTTTCTGCAAAGGGACCAGGACGACTGATCCGTGTAAAGGAAAGAATGAATGGGGCCATGTATCGTGAGATTTTGAGTGAAAACCTCCTTCCATCAGCAAGGGCACTGAAGATGAAGCGTGGCTGGGTCTTTCAGCATGACAATGATCACAAACACACCGCCAGGGCAACGAAGGAGTGGCTTCGTAAGAAGCATTTCAAGGTCCTGGAGTGGCCTAGCCAGTCTCCAGATCTCAACCCCATAGAAAATCTTTGGAGGGAGTTGAAAGTCTGTGTTGCCCAGCGACAGCCCCAAAACATCACTGCTTTAGAGGAGATCTGCATGGAGGAATGGGCCAAAATACCAGCAACAGTGTGTGAAAACCTTGTGAAGACTTACAGAAAACCTTTGACCTCTGTCATTGCCAACAAAGGGTATATAACAAAGTATTGAGATGAACTTTTGTTATTGACCAAATACTTATTTTCCACAATCATTTGAAAATAAATTCATTAAAAATCCTACAATGTGATTTCCTGGATTTTTTTTCTCATGATGTCTCTCAAAGTTGAGGTATACCTATGATAAAAATTACAGGCCTCTCTCATCTTTTTAAATGGGAGAACTTGCACAATTGGTGGCTGACTAAATACTTTTTTGCCCCACTGTACATGGCTAAAAGTAGCAGAAATGTGAAAAACTAAATGACATAGGCAACATATAAAAGTCTTGAGACTTTTATGAGAAAAAAGTGATAATTGCACAATGCAATTGCAAAAAAGGTGTCTGTATTGGACATTGCCGCTTTACATAACATTTGACTTCATTTTAGTAGTCAACTGCTCCAACTACTATGACCACAGACTGAATTGAAATGGTTAAGTGTTTATTTGATATAAACTAGTGATAAGTTGTGTTGAGTATCCAGGACGTTATTTTTTAAGCGCATATAGAGGCTTGTATCGTTTAAGTCCAGTGAAGTCATTGATGACATCCAAAGCCTCGCTGCCCGTAGATGAAACCATCTTTAAAATCCTCTAGGATACCTCAGCAGTGACCAGGAAGAGAACTGTCACCTTTCAATTCCTACTAGGGACATGATCCAGCAACGCTTTGGTTCAAAGACCAAGTCCCTACAGACTGCACCACTGTAGATACCAGGGGACTGGTTCAGATCGGTCAAACTAGGGAATCTTAAAAGAATGTTTCCAAGCCTTTACTCATAGGGGACTCATTATACCCTGTGGATGTGTCATATCTGCCTGTTTTACACTCTCTGACCAACAGGGGGGTTTGTTTGCAAATTAAGCCTTCAGAAATAAATCCCTTTTACAACAACTTGGTTACCAAGCTTCATCCCGATAACACTAATTTAAACCAGACATTATTTAGTTTAGCTGAACACATTTTTAGCACAGGTTACACAGTTATTTGTTTATAATAGTACAGTTCTCTTTCTTTGAGTTACCATGGTCATTGGGGGAGGTACCTTCCTGGTTCAGCAAAAGGAATGGCTAGATTCCGAAGCAGCCAATTGGGCCAAACCTTGTGCTTTCATGTCAAGGGAGGAATTTGGGTTTTGTAAGTAACTGTGTGGTCTTTTCATCTTAGTTAACCCTTGTTTGCTATTTAGTTTTCCAATTCACTATATATGTTCCAATTTGAGTTATTATCTGTTGATCTCCTCTATAGGCTTAGTCAGTAAAGATTCTAATCCAGATCAACACATCTACCAGAGCGAAGACCAAAATTCCACAGGAACTTAGGCGGAGACAAAGAGATGTAGGGCCATTGCCAAACGCAGAGTCAGAAGTAAAGATAGAATTCCCTTTTTGCAATTAGTCATCATGAGGAAATAAATGTCAAGGTGTGTCTGAAATGTTGAGGTGGTCCCCTGTGCATCAGAATATTATCAGAAACATAATAACTCTCCGTGTGCAGCTATCAAAAAGGTATAAGTTTACATGGTTGATGCATGCTATCCTTGCCAGTGTACAGCAACAAACATTTTGGTTAATGTGTAGCTATTATAGTAAAATTCCAGTTTCAAAACTGTTTCAAAAGTGGATGAAAGAACCTGGTTTAAGAGCAACCGCCACAAGTATAGAGGCACATTTTATTGATGAACACTATACACTTCAGTGGTGTTAATATGTGGAAATTACACGTTGAGTATCATAAATGTGTGTTTGCCACAAACACTTATTTTCTGCAGAATACTGAAATCCATTGCAATCCAATTGCTTTCCGTTGAGGTATCCTTTGTGATGCTAACTTCCGGTTCGGCCTACAAAAATACGTCATCAATTCATCGCTCCATAGGGAAGCACAGAAGAGGATCGATATGGAAAGGCTCAATATCAGATTTAAGGTTAGCGATAAGGTGCTCACCTTTACTTTACATACCACTGTGTGTGTGTGTGTGTGTGTGTGTGTGTGTGTGTGTGTGTGTGTGTGTGTGTGTGTGTGTGTGTGTGTGTGTGTGTGTGTGTGTGTGTGTGTGTGTGTGTGTGTGTGTGTGTGTGTGTGTGTGTATTTGTGTACCTTGGCGCTGCTGTCAGAGTGGCGTCGGGAACACAGCTGTAGCTGAGTCATCCATAACTCTTGCTCCTTGGCGTCCAGTGCTATCAGGAACAGAATAAAGAGGCACAGAATCAATGTGAGTGTTTCCTGCTGTCTGTCCCTGGCCCGGGAAATCACCTGAAAGCAAAGGTTATGTATTTTCTGTGCTTTAACTGTTAAAGGGGAAACTCACTCTCTAATTAAAACTTTTATAATTGTCCACAGTTTGTCCACCCAACATATCTAAGATTGATCCTACTAACAAGTTTTGTGTTTAAATCCAAAACCTATACCTTTATATACTGTGTATAGGCTACATATATATAGAGCTCTATTAGTGTCCAAAGAAACCCCACATCAATGAACCTCATGGCGACTGCTGTTTTTTCATGCCATTTCTCCAAGTGTTGGAGAATGTGTGACCTTAAAAGTGTGAGATATGCTAAGTTTTCAATATAAACCATTTAATAAATCAGTACACCAATGATGTATTTTCCAAGACGTCCATGTTTTTGTGTTGCATAGATGTCCATCTACATGGACGTATAATATGAACTGGATACAGCGTTGGAGGCGGGTCCTCGTTCATTCCTATGAGAGCTGCTCATTAGCGCATGAAGACAAGATGGCCTGAGATTATCGAGTGCAAAAAGTCACATCATGCCTGGCTTTCGAGAGCATAGGGAACACCTTTGAGTTTCCCCTTAAGCCCCGCCCGGATCTCCCACTCTCGACCCAGCAGAATGAGTGGAGAGAGAAAATAAATCTGGATTCAGCCGTTAGCGCATTTTACAACTTTAAGGACCTAATGTTTTTAATTGGGCTATAAGTGTTAATACTGGGTAGTTTATATAATTAGATATCCACCGATTTACAGACGTCTCTTTCCAAATGGTCAATGGGAAAAAAGTATTTCTGGGCCGGGTGACATCACGGACTGATAGGGAAGTCTGGAGCACTTCCTTCGGGCTTGGATATCTACTGAAGTTAGCATGCTAACTTATTAGCCTGTCCCGTTCAATCTTGAATTTCTACTTCTTCCTCTAGAGGTGATAGTGAGTCACTATCGTACAGAATGTACTGTCCAGAACAGAGCCGGCTAAAAAGCTCAGAGAACGGGGACCCGCCTCCAATTATGTATCCCGTTCTCTTTAGACATTCATGGTAGTTCCCTTAATTGTCTCTGCACCCCAGACCCAAGCCAATAAACAAACTATGAAAACTAACACAACACGGACTTACAGCCTTCATAAGTGTCACAGAAAACACACTTTTGCTTTGGCTTGTTGTAAATTGGGCAGACCTCCAAAGTAAGGTCTTGGGCTGACAATACGCCAGTACTGTTGAAAGCTGTGACTTTCCTTGTGTTGCTTTTTATGAAAATTGTCCAGCTTCTTGAATAAAGGCTTCTCTCGGGGCTGCTTCTTGCAAACTATCATGGGCTGAAATAATTCAATTCACAGAAGATTCCCGGCTGAAACAAATTGCTACTTGTACTTTTTGTATATTTTAATGAGTCGAATAACATAAGCTCTGCTGTATAAATATTGTTCTGCCTCCACTACAACTCTGGCACTAACAACTGTTTGTAACATGCCTCTCTGATGGAACAGATTGTAACCATGTGTTTGAACCAAAATGTAATATTAAAGTTCCTCGAACATTGTCCCTGCATCAGAAACCAGACAACAAAGAACCAATAGCAGTCTGGACTGGTTTATCTTTGTTTCGCTGCTGATGAGATGAAAGCTTTGTTAGGCTACACAGAGGAGTGATAAAAATATCTGATCTGGATTGAACACCTCCTCGCCAAAAACCCATCAGTGTGACAAAGAGAGTGAGGAAGAGACAAAGATGGACAGGCGAGGAGGAGTGTGAACAGGAAATCACAGCTGTCGCATACGGAGATTAGCAATTCACTCAGCTCTGACAGTCACACATACTGTGGCCCCGGGGCACTTGGTATCTGAATGGTGCCAACAACACATTTCAAGGACTGCCTTCTTTCATCTTTGTAACATTGCCACAAAATCAGGCATATCCTCCCTCAAAACGATGCAGAAAAACTAATCCATGTTTTCGTTAATTCAAGACTGGATTATTGTACTTCATAATTACCAGGCTGTACCAAAAGTCTCTCAAAACTGTTCAGCTGATTCAAAATGCAGCAGCACGCCTATTGACAAAAATGAGGAAACAATATATATATTACTATTATTTTGGCACCGCAGTTACTCCTTATCAAATCCAGAATACAATTTTAAAATGTTCTTCTTGCCTACAAGGTCTTTAATGGTCAGGCACAATCTTATCTTGAAGAGCCCAGCGAAAACTTTACACGGTATGCAAATGCTGGAGGCCCCAAAAAGATGTAGATTTATCATCATTTAGATATGAAAAGCATTGATTTAAGTTACTATTCTAACTTATTGTACGCAAAATAACAGAAAAAATGATACTAAAAGTAGTAATACTTTTACCTGCCAGAGAAATGTAACATGTGATGTTCCAGATTCAGGTTCGGAGCGCTGGACCTCAATGTTAGCATGATGCACTATTTTCATTTAACTATGCAACTTTAGTTTAGAATTGAAAGCACCACCTTAAACAGCTGTTAAGTTAACTCCATTATGATAACGCTTTATTTCAATCTTCACTTGAAGTGATATTTAGTATGACTTTTACTGTAAGGCATAAATAGTTCACTACTATTTTCACTTTAATACCCAGCTTAGTTCAAAACTCAATTCTGATTGGTCAATTTGGACATTTCAGAAGTTGTTAATTCTCACACACCGCCGATAAGGAGAACATTACTGCTGCTGAGGAGAATTGAGGGGATTATGTGCAGTGATAGTCATATCAATCCGCAGAAAGAATTTGGTACAGTTAATGCCAGCTGTGGATGACAAAATAGAATAGAATACTTGAAATACCATTTTTTATTTTTGTGGAGAGCATCAAACTTTGGATATCTTGCTGTCACTGCAGTTCGGTCATTGGTACGCATTATAACTGACTTATTTTTCTTAGCAGAGGCAATACGATCACTTTGCGTCGGGATCCTAATCACCATGTCAGTGTTCTTATTTATTAATGACCAACTCGTTGCATATTATCCCTTACATAAATCACCTTAGAGAAAAAATGTTCTTCTTCCACCACTGCCAATACCAACATTCCCAGCTAGATAAACTGAAAATTAAAGCAAGACTCCAGGAAAGTGAAGTAGAGTCCGGTTGTAACATTAGTTATTAACATGCTTGACATTGTCTGCCCTGAAGCCCCACCCCCTCGCTGCTGCATAGAGCATAAATTACCCACTGCACTTCCTGGTCCCCAGCCAAACACCTGCCAACTGCTCGGATGAGTGGTTCTAGAGATATGCAGAGGACATACTCCCATACTGACAGTCACATGTTCCTTTCTGTATAATGACATTTTCTTCACAGTATTCAGTCATACAGTATCTGTTCTTCGGTATTTGGACGTCATTCTCTTACCTCTGAGTTTGTAGGAATCCCCAGTAGTGGAATGAATAGTAAACATGTATGGAAACTCATCAGCTGAGACCACCACGGCTCCGAGGAGAGGCATAGACCCTCTGGGAGGTCGCTGGCTCTTACTCAGTTCATTCAGATGATATTGGAGCTGACCAACCTCTGGATCCAATATAAAATATCTGGGAGAGAGAGATGAAGAGAGTTTTAAATGAAGAAACATGACATGCAGAGCTTTGGACAGAGAGAGTAGGGCTGGTTTGGGTGTTAGTGCTGGAGTCTCAGCCATTACATTTACAAATATTTGACTCAATTCAATGTGATTCAGATGTGGCTTATTAGGCTAACAAACTTGACTAGAAGGGGTTTTAATTTTTGGTTGCCATTGGCTTAAAAGCCATGCTTGCCATAGGTTTGATGGGAGACGCAGTTGAATTCATCACTTTATCTGCATGTTTATGCTTGTTAATTAAGTTGTTTGAAAGGTTGATTATATCTAGCTGAACCCAGGGATGGACTGGGACTCAAAAACGCCCCTGAACTCCGATCCCGCACATTCCACAACGATTACGGCCAGATTGGTTTGGTAGGCTGGTTTCAAATGTTATGCTACCACTCCCAATTAACACTCTTTAGCCAGAATTGGCCCAGCAGGATAGTGAGTAAACCGGTCTGCCTTGATCTATGACTGAATGTAGGTGATTCTTACAGTATCTGCCAACCACAGCTGATTTCTAGTATACAAAAGCTCCTTCACTTTATGAAATCCCTGCAGCATGTGAAGGCAGAAAGAATGATGTAGCCTCTGAGATGTGCCGTGCCAGCACGCAGAGCGCAGTGCCTTTGCGCACAGCCGGCCATAGATAACTTCATTAGATCTGCTTTAAAAGACAGCTGCTGCTACAGTATAGCCACAACCAGCTCTACACACACGACAGAAATAATTAAAGACCTTTTGTTGTTGACTTAAGTGATAGAGGGATTCCAAGCCGTATGAATGGGTGTGGGCAAAAATATCTTACGGTTTTTCATACATTGGCTTGTTTTATGTTTATTTGATTATCTTTTTAATGACTATTTTTAAATGCCATTTAATTATGTCTTTCTGCTGCACTATTTCTTAATTGTCTTAATTGTTTTTCATTTTTGTAAAGCATTTTGAATTGCATTGTGTTGAAAGGTGCCATATAAATAAACTTGCCTTGCCTTGCCCTCAGCAGCGCCACAATTCTTTAATCTAAAGTTATGGTATCATAAAATATATCTTTACTTGGCAATCATGGTATTTAAAGGCACAAACACATCATCATACAGTAATGCGGGATCATCAGTCGCACTTGACAGCCGTAATGTGATTCTCTAGAGCACACAGATGGCCAGTGCGCCCCCGGTCGATCCTCATCCGTTTTTTCTCCCCCCTTTTCGGCCTCTGTTTGTTCTTAGGCATGCCCAACCATAATTTACATTTCAACCATTTTCCAATAAAATAGCCAACCAATGGCTCTTAGACTCAGAACCAAGTTCATTAAGAAGTAGGCTTGTACGGACAAAACATTTCAAATAATTCATTTGGGAATTTAACGCATTGGACTGCACAGCATGAGGAATCACACATGGGGATGGAGATGAGAGTGGCTACGTTCTTCCTGAAGTCTTTGACCATCTCTACAGAGTGTTTAACTCTTACTACGTTTTTCTGTCACAAGATCACTGGATGGTCATCTCCCACCTGCAGGCGGACCGACCCTCCCCAGAGATCCAATGAGTTCAGTGAGGTACACTGTGTACTGTGGATAGTAACACCATGGGTTTAACTAACTTTGGGTTCTAAAACATCGGTGATCCCTTAACTTTCCATTTAATGGTCGGAGACGGTAAATGGTAGGATTTTATAAAGTGCGTTTCGAGTGCTGGTCTTCCAACCTCCAGCACTTTCACACCTCATGTTACTTCATGCACTGACGGCAGCTGCTATACAAGGTGCAAAACTGCTCGATATCTAATCTTATCTCGTTCACACCCTCTCAAACACCAATACTTTGGCACCTTTTGGGAGGATAAAGATACAAGCAAGGATACCATGGTATGCTATTACTTGTACAGACTTAAGGTGTATATGCACACTATATGTATATCGTATGTAATGTATTTTCATAATGCTTTTGCTTATGAAAATAGTTATATAAATCACCCAAAACATTATTATTGTAATATAAATTCTATATAATATAACTACATTATTTGAAAGTACGCACTAACCAATTTTTCTTTTAAACTGGGACATCTCCGTGCTTTAATGTTCAAAAAGCTCTTTATTTTTCTCATACTGCCTGTAATGCAGCATCTCTTTTCACCCTCTGTCTGAAACCAGAGCCCAGTCTGCTCTGATTGGTTAGCTAGCTGGCTCCATTGTCAACCAATAGAATTGCGAGTGTTACATCGTGTTGTCACTAAGTCTGGGAAATAAACAAAGGAGTCTAGCTGAGCCTTTTCAGGTGGGAGAGACTTTGGGAGAGAAAATTTGGGATTTTAGCCTTTGCAGACCATTTACATGCACAAAAACCTATATAACGCACTATAAAAAAGGGTAAAACCTAAAAATCCTAGTAGGGCCCCTTTAAATTCAGAGACACTGTGAGGGAGTGAGACAGAAATTATTGTAACTTCCTCTGCAGCGTGGTGCAGAAACAACATAAAAGCACCTCCATTGAGAGTCAGTGTCGTGCTCTGGTTGTATTATTTTATCTCTCCCCTTTGAACGCCCTGCTTACTGTCTCTGTTTTCCTCTCTTTCCCACTTTCACCCTCTCTATATCTCACACACACACACAATCATAACTGCTGTTAGAGTAGTATTGCTCAGTCAGCATTTTCCTCCAGTTATAGTACGAGCGTGAGGACAGATCTTATTCCATCTCTCACTGGAGCTCATATTCAAGTAACTGAGCACTGAGTGATTTTACCCTTGAGCCTTTAATATGGTCATAAAGCAGTATCTCTCAGCACTGATGAGAACCACTGATGGAGGGAACAGCAGAAGCAGGAATAAATAAAGGAGAAAGTGTGCTACAGGGAAAGAGAAAAAAAGTTTAGTAGAAGACAAGGAAACCAAGCAAAGAGAAGAAAGAGAGCGCTATGAATAATTTAAATCTGTTTTCACACAGCAATCTGTTTCCTCTGCTCCACTGCTGTCGTGTGATTGTGTGGAATGCAGTGGAACATCAAGTGGATCCAACTCAGACCTCCTTTGTTTTACACATGATGAGCAACCCATAAAGAAGTGTAGATTAATCACCTCCGTTCTACATCCTGTTTGTGTAACAATTAAAGGTGAGGGGTGCTACGTTAAACTGTCCGTCACCAGATGCAACCGGGAACATGGCAGAGCATATTAAGATTGCTGACACTTGCATGGAGAATGCCCCTCTTAGAGACCTCAAATAAACAACACAATTACAAATCCACAGCAGAATGTCACATAGAATCCTTCTTTCATCCGACCGACTGTGAGCAGTTAAACAAATCACTGCGAGATCTGATTTATAATGACACAAAACAAAGGTTAAGATGTGAGTTAGAGAAAGATCATGGTATGAACAGTTCTGGACACAGAACAGGTAGGAACCCACAATTCAAACTCAGAGACACACAAGGGACAATAATACAAAAGGTTTATTCCAAAATTAGGCAGGAGTCCAAAACCAGAGAGCAATCAAACAAAATCTGCAATACGCCGCACATAGCCGAATGCCTACTGATTGAAACTATAACACAACACATATTACATTATTTCAATGCATTTTTTTCAATAAATATTTCTCTGGATAATGTAAAGTGCCAAAGAATCCCAAAACCAGGAAAAGATATAGCCAATGTACAGCTTGTGGTTCCCCCGTCCCGGACTCAATGGTTTCTGGAACGTGTTTGTGGTTAGAACCCCGACATAAGGTCTGAGGTTATCACAAGCTGATGGCACTATGATGAAATCAACTTTGCACTGTAGTGTAATAACATCATTAATCTCAAGGAAAGAGACACATACAGCAGGTCCAGAGACCACAAATTGTTATCAAATATGTCCATCGCTATGGTCAAATAGTCAAAAGAATAACGTGCCCTTTTCCTTGACCCTCAATGGCAAAATCCTGTGGCCAAGGAAAGATTTGTGGCTCTGTAATTATGCAATGGCGGATGTTATTGATGTGGGTGTGCCACTGCTCTAAATGTTACTGCCACAAGAAATTGTGCCTCAGCATTATTTCATTTCCTCTTGTAAAGGATGGTCCAGTTCTTAAGAAGATAAGAAAGAAAGCATTGAGCAGTATGCGAAATTCATAACCTGATAGAATTGGTAGCCTTGGGCAGAAGGCTTGTAATGAGAGACTTGTGGTGTCATCCTCTATGATTAAATAGTCGTCCTACTCAAAGTGTGGAAGCAAAAAACTAAATTGGCAGGATATGGCATCTTTGTAATGACATCAGACGAGCCATTAAAGGCAGGAAGTGAGGTCATCTGATGGACAAGAAAGAAGTTCTTATCCACGTTGTCTTCGGCAAACCAAGGAGGGTGAAATAGGAGCTGAATTAAAGGCTTGAGCAGTGAGTGTATTGATCTTTCTCCAGCCCTGACACCTCACTCATCTGTAAGCGAGGTGTCCAGCCAACCATTAGATCATGTAGCTCTCGCTATCTCTTAAATCCATCAGCGGATCGGAGCGGCTGCTAAAAGCATGGAGAGGAGAATTAGAGAACAGTTCATTTAGATAGTAGCAGCAAGCAGAGGGGGTGTATACAAAGAGATATATACCCCTTTCCCACCAAACAAGTTCCAGCTCTAGGTCTTTGCTAGTGCTCTTCTGATTCCGAACTTGATCCTCTTTATGGAACCTGTTTTGTTTCCAGAGCCCACAACAGGTGCCAATTCCTGACATCAACATTTACGTCGCTGATTTTCTTGGCAATGCCGAATAACTTCTCCAACATTATAGTCTTTTCCAAAGTGCAGTGCAGTTTATCTAATTCGGATCAGCGGCCGCTGGAGTGATACGCTGGAGTGATACACTGGAGTGATATGCTGGATGGATACGATGTTCGTCGACCGGCGTTTAGTCTACCATTTACTCACGGCAGCAGCCAGTTGAAAACGGTAATTGCAGTCACTGTCTGACTGTCACACACGCACCATCTACTGATGCATATCCCCCATCCCCATAAGTGGAAGGGTTCAGTCTGAAGCGACATTGTTTGGCATCATAACGTTATTAGTAGTAGTACTCTTCATGAACTGTTATTGCTCAGGTTAATCTGGCCCCAGCCCTTCGATGTGAGCCTGATGTATTCGGTTCTTGATTCTTGACGAGCAGTTTTTGTCAGCAGATAACTGGTTTTCAGGTGGAAAAAGGAAGAAGTGGTTCGGAGGTTCGAACTGGCCCTGGAACCGCTTTAGTATTAAGGGGTCTTAGAGACAACAGAAGTCAATAGATGGGAGGGAAAAAAAAAAGAAGTGATGCTTTAGGGCGGGGTTACCTTGTTTGTCAGATCTCTACCCCAGCATTGGACGGTTTAGGTGTTCTCTGCGTTTTGCAGCCATAATGCTTTCTCAGTAGTTTCCAGTTCTTGAAAGTTAACTTTAAACTTTTTGGTTGCCTAAATCTGTGTTATGCAGCATTGGGTTGTATTCCAACTTCTTGTGTCACTTATAATTGGAACGAAAAGATGGCAACGTCTAAAAACCAAAATGGCAAGTCAAAATGCTGAACTTGTGATCCAAAACGCCATTCCAGAAAACCAATGGGTGATATCTACTGTAATATAATCTGACAGGCCCACAGGATGTCCTTTTGGGGTCTCCCCCCCATGGATCCTACTCATTGGCTCTCCAGCAACTGGGAGATGTAGTCAAAATGTGCTAAGAAGATCAACCAGTCATACTACTTCTCTACTCATAAAAGTTAATCCCACATTGAATATTTTCCAATAGTTATCATAGTAATTCTATCATGTCCCAAATAAATTACTCTTGGATTAATCCGATTAATGTCTCAGTCCAGTCAGCTTCTATCTAGTACAAAAAATGCCCCAATTTCTTCAATAAGGTCAGTATTTCTCTCCCAACAGAAACGATTTAAATAGTGTTGTCTCCAGAGAGCTTTGATGGAAACACTTGCAACAGCCGTTCACAGCCCGAACATTCCAATGGATTACTTATTTTTAAGAAATTATCAGATGACACAATTGCCTCAAATGTACTTGTACTTATATTTACCTTAATTCAAATTCAGAAAAGTTGAATCAGGACTTTCACATGTTGTTTTGACTGTTTTTTGACTGACTCATTTATTTTGAGACACTTGCAGAAGAGATTTTGTGGTTTGGGAATCTAACAGTGTTTTGTAATGTGTCTATTTTACCATCATTTTTTTGTGTAATTATTGCTATAACCATTATATATGTATTCAGTGATTTTCAATATTTTGTGAGGTCCCGTTTAAAAAAAATGTAGTGCATCTCAAAAAGTTTATCCTCAAATTTAAATCTGGAACAAATAAAATATACATTTGTTTTTGTTTCCCTTTTTTGTGTCCAGTTCACTTTTACTATTTTGTAGTGTCCTTTGTATGTCCTTCTTGTCCCGTGTCTGTACATACTATATATTTCATCACTGACATCTTTTTTTCATACATAGTAAGTCATTATTAAATATTTTCTTTTTGCAATTTTTAAAAAGCACAGAAAGCTGTGCGGCTCTACCAGTCAAACAGAAAGAGACTACAAGATTAATCAAGGCGGAATGTCTTGGCAGCCACACGGAAAGCAGCTATAACTCTCTGGTGCATATTCTCTATCAACCACCATGTCACAACAACCAACAACAACTAAATCCCTGCTGACAGACTGAGAACAACAATAAAGTCACAATCAGTGTGATGAAACTGTCTGTCTCCAGCCTCAGCTTACTCTCACTCAATGCAGAATGAAGGCACAGATCAGTGTTTAATAAAGAAGGGAGATATTTATATCAAATTCTAACACAGACATACACAGCATGCGGAAGTACACACAAGCTGAGTCAAGTACAGTAGTGTGGGACGGAGAGGGATCGAGAGGGTGTGTGCGTGTGTGTGTGTGTGTGTGTGTGTGTGTGTGTGTGTGTGTGTGTGTGTGTGTGTGTGTGTGTGTGTGTGTGTGTGTGTGTGTGTGTGTGTGTGTGTGTGTGTACATGGAAGTAAGTACACTAGACAAAATATGATCATGAAGCACATTACACGTTTGGATGCATTACCTATCGATCCCTCTGGACAGTGAGTGTGTGTGTGTGTGTGTGTGTGTGTGTGTGGGGGGGGGTGCATAAAGATGCAGGAGAGGAGTGCAGGGCTTTCCTAATCTAGGATGACTCATTCAGTGTTTCTGGGACTTCCACCTCCTCATCTCCACAGAGTGCAGCTGAATGAATAGTGCACATACAGAACAGATGAATGAGTGGAAGCATGATCTGATGGTGTGTTGTTGTTTTTTTAAGATGTAGTGTGATTTTACCCCAAATTTGCCATGATGTAACTAGAACAAATGAAAAATATCTAAATTATTTTGACACCCCTGCATATGTGTTTGATTATACAGAGATTTGGATTGAGGGGTGGGGACAAACTGAGTATCATTGAGTGTAAAAATATAAGTATAACGTTGTTATAAAGGTCTTAAAACAGGTTTAAGACTTCTATGTTGCAAAAATATAACAGAACAGTTAGGGTTATGGAATAAATCTATTGGGGTTGACTGGAGCTATAGGATCATCACAATCTAATCAATTTAAGTTTAAGTCAATTTAAAAAAGACATCTTAATATTAGTGAAGTTGTGTTAATAACTACATTACATTTAACTGCTTTGACCCAATATCAATATAGGAATATTGGAAACAGTAAACAACAGTCAACATCTCTAAATCCCCTAACAAGTAAAACAAACATGTCATTACAAGTCGATGAATACAAGCACACTACCTGCTCTGCCAGCCCTGGAGCGGGTTTGTATATTTCCTCAGGATCCCCTCCAGGTGCCTCTTGGTGCGGGCTGTTTTAAGGGGCGAGGGGCCCGACCCTGCTCCGCTGTCCCTGGTCCCGGAGCCTGCTCCGTGCTCCACGGCAGCGGGGCTGTGCGGCTGTCCTCCCCGCTGCTCCTGCCTCCTGCAGGGGCTCCGAGCGGGACTCTGCTTCATGCTGATTCTGGATCCCACTTTTCAGCAGAGATCAGGACGCGTAAAGACGCACAGAACAGAGATGTGAGGGTTTAATGGGGAACAATGCAGGGCTCTGGAAAGTGATGCAGTGATGAGAGAGCGAGGGAAACAAGTGGAGCATTACTCCATCCTCTCACACTGTGACACACGGGAGGGATATTCCGACTCTTACACTGCGGAGCTCTCTCTCCCCCCCTCTCTCTCTCTCTCTGACGTTATTGCGTTTTTATTTTGGAAATCCCGGGTTGGTCACTCCCCCTATAGCCCGGGATACACCCCTTCAGTCGGCCACTGGGAATCAATAATGCAGTAAAAGCCCAGAGAACATCCACTCTATGGGCTGTATTTATGATATTATTAAAAATGAGAGAACATTACTCCTAATAAACATGCCGCTTTAAGGACATTTGGACATGAAGCTGACATATTTTCAGCCGTGGGCTAACAGAGGATGATGGTTTTGCACATTTGGTGTATTTATGATAATGCATTCTGCAAACACTCGATAAAGCAACTGGAAATCTAACACTAGACTACTGAAATAAAGTTGTTTCATTTGAAGGCTCCTAATGCATAAGAGTAGCACAAATGCACAACTAAAGGATTTTATTACCAGACGGAAACAGAGACTGATTCCGCCTCCACATAGGGACACACTGTGTTGTGTGTTAGGTAGCCTCAGGTAACACTAAATGTCTATCATGAGTAATATTAAAGTGTTTTTTATTCTGTGATCTTTATCATGAAAAGCATGATTCCTGCTGCATATGCATACTCCTTACATAGTAAATCATGTGCTTATTCCAAATGATGTAATCTATCATTCATCAAGTATCCCTGTTATGTAATCGAGAGAGCGCCGTTTACGTCAACAAACACGAAAACTACAACTTCCGACGGTCTCGTCTGCGGCACGGTTGATAACGTCATCAGTATAAGACGCGTGTTGTGCAGATCGTCTCGATAGCGTCCCTCCTCTCCAACCCCTCCAACCCCTCCACCCTCCATGGAAGTGTAAGGTACCCCCCCAGTTTCTGCGTGAGGAGGACAGAGAGCGAGCAGAGGAAACACCAACAGCTCCACACATGGCCTCCCCGCTCAGAGTGTGCATCCTCGGCTCCGGGAACTGGTAAGCTGGGCGGAGGTGGAGTTTAGTGACAGCACTGTGTGATGCTGTACGAGGACAGAGGACAGGAGCTGGATGTCAATATCACTTTAAAAACGACACACAATAACAAATGACATGTAAAATATTGTCATCAGTAACCTAACCCCATTAATCACAATATACAAGTAATGTCATTTCAATATCAAATGCCATGCAAATAAAAACAACAGAAAGGAATAACACTAACATGCCTTCTACTTAAGTGTATTAATGGACTTATGAAGCCAACCCACTAACTGCCTTTCTCCCTATTAAGTTCATAATGCTTTCATGACTGTGTCAATCATACTGTTAATATGCCTGCAGTACAAGGCTCATGTCATGCCTGCATATTATATATGTCATTTATAATGCCGCAGTGACAGATTCAGTGATAGATTGAACACAAAACGGCAATAAATTCTACACCCTGTAAAAGTGTTTGAGCAAAAGTTGAATATTATAACCTACGTTTTAGCTAGGCGTAACCAATAAACTGTATAGTATACTTTAACTACATCTCACTGTCCTTACACAGTTGTCATCACTTGACCTTTTTATGGAGCATGACAACAGATCGTTTTATATACAAGCACCTAATATAGTGCCTTATCAATCACAGACAAACCTCTGTTTTAATTTACACCCTCTGAACTCCTGGCTTTTGGTTGCAGGGGCTCAGCCATCGCCAGGATCATTGGAAGCAATGCGACCTCGCTGCGTTTTGCCACCACAGTGAAGATGTGGGTGTACGAAGAGAATATTAATGGCAGAAAACTCACTGACATCATCAACAGGGAGCATGAAAACATCAAGTACCTGCCGGGATACAAACTGCCGGATAATGTGGTGAGAGAAATCTTTGGTGTGGTGACAGAGCTCTGAAGCTGGGCAGGTAACACTTTGTTGTTGACTTTAAATAGAAAAAAGGTTCTGAAATCATTAAATATCGTTATTAAAATGATAAAAGGACTGTCTGATGTGACTTTTGAACCAGGTTTAGCCCAGTTTTAACCTTGATATCAACTTCCAAATCAGTTTTTACTAAGACTTCCCTAGACAACTCAAAGCCGGCCTTGAGCACAGTTTTGATTTAGTTGAATTTGTATTTCTATTTTTGTTTTATCCTCAGGTTGCTGTCCCGCGCCTGCGTGATGCTGCAGAGGGGGCTGACCTGCTGGTGTTCGTGGTCCCTCACCAGTTTATTCGAAATCTCTGTGATGACATGAAGGGCTGTGTGTCCCCCAAAGCTCGGGGAATCACACTCATAAAGGTAAAAATCCTTCCTCTTTATTGAACAATATTCCAACTGGCTTTCTGGGCACTGCTTTCAGAATGTAGGTATATTATCCTGATAATCAAATATGCCAATCAAACAAATTGTAAGAAATAATAATCAATATTAGGTGTAACAGAAATTTTCCTACAATACCAAAATACTTTACCAACATTTGATTAAACACATTTTGTTTTGCATCACAAATACAGGACATCGTTTTTAAAGTGAGCATTTGTTTTTAGTGAAAATCAGACAATCCTAAATAAGGTAACCCCTGCATGTATTAAGCATAAATAAGAATAAAAAAACACAGTTATTCTCAACAATGATAGCATCTAGACCAATTGTTCAAGTTACTAATGAGAGGATATTTGGGATTTAATGGAAATCTAGCATTTAGCATCTTTTGAGCGTCTCTTCGTGTTGTGCTGTTAAATCCCAAATCGTGACATCAGTCAGACAGCAGAGGAGGCTTTTTATAGAACATCTGAAAACCAGGCTGCTCCACTCTGGGACTTGTTTGTTCGTTTCCACTGCAGCACAGATGACAGAGATGAAAGCCATGCGACACACACACACACTCTCGCACACTCTGTTTGTGTTTGTGACTACGTTTGGGGAAATGAATGCTCAGCTCTCTCCAGGTGAAAAGGCATATTAAAAACCGTGGCGCAGCTTCCTCCTTTGTTTCCTTAAGACACTTAGACGCCTATCAAACAGACATTTCTTATGTGTTATCTTTTATTTTTATTACTTTACTTACAGATTCTAAGTCTTGTTTGGCTTCTTATTATGTGCTGTTAGGATATGCGAGCCATGGTCAATCAAAATAAATTAAAAATCTTTCCACACGCATTTTACAAAGAAAATAAGCCTTTACAACTTTCAACCAATCAAAACAAAGAGGCCAAACTTAATGGTATCAAACTGAAATTGTCTTTATTTGTAATATGACATACGTAATATTCGTCCCTTGACTCCTGGGGTCCCCACTAGGTGAGGTTATTATTTGATCTTTTCACAAAAACCAAAAAAGCCTCTTACCCAGTGTTGGGGGGCATTATGGAGGGGGGCTTTACATCACATCAGGTGTAAGGTGTTGCAGGACAGAGAGACAGTAAGGCTGGATTCACCCTTCATTTCCCTCAGGAATACAAAACCAGGAGCAAACTAGGTCACATGTGTTACCTTACTGCTTTAAATAAAGCAGACCTTCAGAATAAAAGCATTGCCTCATCATATTTAAACTTAAAAGATCATATACATTTGGATGAAAAATTATAACATTTAATTAAAAAATAGAAATCTTAATTCGCACTTTTCTTTGCTTCATACTCACTTTGTCTGTCTATCTTAAAATATATTTTCTCTCGATGAGCAGCAGTTCATCCATCCGGCCAGCGTCTCAGACTATTGTCTCCAGCTGCAGTATAGTGCAGGTTGCCAGGTTTTGGCTTTGGTCTTTTTGTTTTTTTACTTCGAATGCATGTTATAGACACAGAGAAACAGCTGTTCATACAATACATTTGATTTACTGCAGCGCTAAGTCCGGTATCAATCCAGTCCCAACTCCAAAAAGCACAAAAATACAATAAGCTGAGTGGTTGAAGAAGTTGATAAAAAATCCCTGGGGTTTGATTATCTGATTTTTAAGAGCTCAATGTGCTGCGAGTAACAAAAAGTACAAGACCACAGAGTGAGCCCACAACACTGAGGTAGCCATCAGTTGTATTTTCTCTCCTTGGGTCAAAATGAGTGACCGTGTGAGTATTGCTAAGCTGTCCGTTCAGAACCATGGACAGCGCTGGTTCTTGTGTGTGTATGTGCTGCGCTGTCAGAAACAAAACAGAGATCGAGAACACATGTGCTTCCATTCAGTCTTGGTGAATAGAACTCCGGAGTCTCATTCAAGTCTCTTCATTCATCAGGTTTATGACTCGGCTCCCAACGACTCTCTGATTGCTCTGTAGCTTTCAATCAAAGCTCTGGTTGAGGCAGCTCTGCAGCTCTACCTACTGGACAGTGGTGTCAGAGGCATGCTAATGTTCATATCCATGTTGTTACAGTAAATATCTAAATTCAGCTGTGAACTGATTCGCATACACTGATGGAAAACTGTAGTTCAAATCTTTCCAGCTACTTTCAGTGCTGTCAACTCAATGTGTGTCATGAAGAAAGGGAATGGCTTATGTTGAATGATCCATGATGCAGTAATATTGACAATACATGCGTCTGGCCCCAGATGATGAATCATTTTTATTATACATTCAGCAGGAGTGCTCCAGTGTGGCTGTGAAGAGGCTCACACCAGAGCTATCTCTCCACCCCTTCCCTTCCTTGCTAATAAAACACATGGAATATTTCCATCTACCTCAATGTCCCCATCATCCCCAATGTTGCCTCAACTCCCATTACTGTTTTGCATCTCCTTAAGTGCAGCTGCTGACTGACCCCAATCCCCCCCACCATTCCTGCACCTGGCTACAGCCTTTGCTTACATTAGCTGCTGCGCTAGCCTGAGCCTTAGTGGTTGGGAAGACGTTAGCTTCACTGCTAGTGCCTTCTGTTCTGGCTGCACACAAACCGATATTTCTGTCCTTTTCTAAACAAAAACAAGTTCTGCTTTTGGCGTAATCGTTTATTTTTTCTTCCTTTTTTTTGCTAACTTATTGTTAGGCTCTATTATTAGCTAAAGCCTTTTGATTTTGAAATTGTCTGATATTCAGGGTTGGGAGGGTTACTTAAAAATAGATTGAGTCTGCAGGACATTAAAACATTATTCAGACATCTCCCTCCCATATGCTCACCTTCCTCCTGCCGTCACACGCTCCCCGTGTGTGTGTGTGTGTGTGTGTGTGTGTGTGTGTGTGTGTGTGTGTGTCAGGGTATAGACGAGGGACCTGGGGGCCTAAAGCTCGTCTCTGACATCATCCGAGAGAAGATGGGGATTGACGTCAGCGTCCTCATGGGAGCAAACATTGCTAATGAAGTCGCTGCTGAGAAATTCTGCGAAACCACTATCGGTGAGAGGGACACACGTGACTGTGGAGCTCATGTTTAATTATAGAATATTATGGTGAGACAATAAAATAGCATATAAAGGAATTAGAGACCAATCAATACTGAATGTTTACTAGCAAGAAAGAAAAACAAAACTGTGGAGAAGAATAAATAATCTGAAGATCTAAAAATGATACAGTTTTTAAACTGGTCCCTCTCTGTGGCGATAACAATATAAAGTCTAAAATGAATTGATCATTATACAGACTATATCATATCCATAGCATCTTTGATAACTCTCAACAACATTTCTTAACACTGCTGTTACTGATATTTCTGGGATAAACATTTTTAACTGGTAATATCAAACAGAATCTGTAATTTGTATGCATTAAAATATGATATATATTAATCAGAAAATGTTAAGCTGTAGTAATATCCTTTAGCTGCCATTCTGTACACAAACTTCACATGATTGCATTATAAACACAATTGATTTGTGTGTGTGTGTGTGTGTGTGTGTGTGTGTGTGTGTGTGTGTGTGTGTGTGTGTGTGTGTGTGTGTGTGTGTGTGTGTGTGTGTGTGTGTGTGTGTGTGTGTGTGTGTGTGTGTGTGTGTGTGTGTGTGTGTGTGTGTGTGTGTGTGTCGGTGGGGTGGGTGCGCATGCGTTCAGGCAGTAGGATTCTGGAGAATGGACTGCTGTTCAAAGAGCTGCTGCAGACTCCCAACTTCAGGATCACAGTGGTGGATGATGCTGACACGGTGGAGCTATGTGGAGCTCTTAAGGTACATGACACACACACTCTCACATACAGTACACACACTCTGACAGAGCCAAATGCATGTACTGTACACACAAAACACACAACCACACTCACAAACTGTACCAAAAAACCTCCCTTATAAATGATCCTTGAGGTATTTAATAAATTAATTAATAATTTTGAATATTTCGAATGATTAATATTAAATGTTGCGTTCAGGTGTGTGTGGTGTGCTGTGTGTGATGTTGGTGCTCTGTGTTGGAGCAGAACATCGTGGCAGTGGGGGCCGGCTTCTGTGATGGGCTGAAGTGCGGTGACAACACCAAGGCGGCTGTGATCCGTCTGGGGCTGATGGAGATGATGGCCTTCGCTCAACTCTTCTCCAAGAACGGCCCTGTTTCCACGGCAACCTTCCTGGAGAGCTGCGGTGTGGCCGACCTCATCACGACGTGTTACGGCGGCCGCAACCGAAGAGTGGCGGAGGCTTTCTCCAAGACGGGGAAGGTAGGTACACCGTCACCAGAGGACATGGATCTGATGGACGTCCAGGCTTCTCTAGTCTGACTACAATAACACTTTACTGTACATGTATTTAAATCCCTGCAGGAATTTTAAATAACACTTGATTCAATTAACTTCTGTCATAGGTAAATCATGTTTTATATTTCCATGAATTGGTATTGTTTGCTTGTCTGTCCTGTCAGAGCATTGAGGAGCTGGAGAGGGAGATGTTGAACGGACAGAAGCTCCAGGGTCCTGCCACCTCCGCCCAGGTATACCACATCCTCCAACAGAAGGGCCTGGTGGACAGGTCTGTATACTGTCTGTTAGCATGGGACATAAGATTTTCATTGCCAACATATACGTTGTATATGCTGTGCATATGACAAATAAAACCTTGAAACCTTGAAAAGAAAGTGGTAGGCTAAGGGGCGGGACATCTCTCAACGATTGACCGATGACAACAGAGCCGGCCAGCTAACAATTGTTTGTGTGATAGGGATTGGCAATGTTTTTATTGTTTGTTGTGTACCTGCCTAAGGACTGCAGATGGAAATGAGCTAATAGCTCAAATCTGGGATAAACCATCCATTCTCTATTCTGAGATTAATGTAATGTATGCATGGTCCTTGTGAAAAAAACAAACATAAATACAAAAAAATACTAACCAATCAGAGCAGCTCTGGTTTCAGACAGAGGGTGAAAAGAGGTGCTTGCAGCACAGGCAGTATGAGAATATAGATAATAAAGTAAGAAAATAAAGAGCTTTTTGAACATTAAAGCAGGAAACATGTCACAGTAGAAGGTCAAAATACTAATATGAATCTGAAAATTAGCACAATATGTCCCCTTTAAGTAAGGAGTTGGTTAGCGTAGCTTAGCATAAAGACTTGGATCATGTAAAAAACAGCTAGTCTGCATTTGTGTCCCAACTCACTGATTAACCTATTTTTGTTTGTTTTCTATTTATTTGTACTTCTTCCACCAGTGCTCCATGATGAGAGGGTCATGTTTGAGTCTATACTTTAGAGTTTATATATAGAGTTCTTGGTCTGAGTTTGTGCTCCTCTCTGCAGGTTCCCTCTCTTCACAGCAGTCTATCAGATTTGTTTCGAGGGGCGGCCCGTTCAACAGATGATCTCCTGTCTGCAGAGCCACCCGGAGCATGTGTGATCAGGGTTTCACAGCAACACATCAGTTACAGAGCAGCCAGAACACCACCGTTCAGCTCTATCTTGTGCTAAATTCAAACATTATTTACTTTTAACTTAAAACGTTTATGAAGTCAATATTTTGCACTTTATATGGCTATTATTATTTAGCTTTTTATAATGATATTATTAACAAGTTTGTATTCACTTCAGGTGTTTTCAACCTGGACTTATTTTTATAATTATGGCCATTCACACAATGCTAGGTTTGACTCTATCTGTTGTTTCCGGGGAACCTGACTCTGACAAAACAACATACACTGCCCGGGCCAAAAAAAAGGTCACAAGCCTGTGGGGGCAGTGCTGTGATCTGGGGTTGCTGCAGTTGGTCTGGTCTAGGTTCAGCAACGTTATGTGCCCAAAGAATGAGGTCAACTGACTACCTGAATATACTGAGTGACCAGGTTATTCCATCAATGGATTTTTTCTTCCCTGATGGCACGGGCATGTTCCAAGATGACAATGCCAGGATCCATCGGACTCAAATTGTGAAAGAGTGGTTCAGGGAGCATGAGACATCATTTTCACACATGGATTGGCCCCCACAGAGTCCAGACCTGAACCCGATTGAGAATCTTTGGGATGTGCTGGAGAAGACTTTGAGCAGTGGTCCGAATCTCTCGTCATCAATACAAGATCTTGGCGAAAAATGAACGCAAGACAGAAATAAATGTTGTGACATTGCAGAAGCTTATGGAAACGATGCCACAGCGAATGCGTGCCGTAATCAAAGCTCAAGGCGGTCCAACGAATATTAGAGTGTGTGACCTTTTTTTTGGCCAGGCAGTGTATATCGGGGCAAGCAGGTTTAACTCATTTTCAAAAACCCTCTACATTGAGAGATCATCTACAAAAAACATGTAACTTTATGTTATTTTAAAGATGGCACCAGTCCAGGTCAAAGTATATTTCCAGGTTTGTGAATGAATGCTTGAAATGAATCTGTGTTTACTTAATGGGACAGTTTTGGAAATCTTTACAAGCAGGTGCTGAAACAACTAAACACAGCAGCCATAACAACATGGGATCATACTGATGAACTTTAGTTAAGTCCTGCACAAGCACAACACCTGTGCAATATGCATTGTGACTTAGGTAGAGATAAGGGTTTTTACTCTGTGTTTCAGTATACCTTCACAGGATTTGTGTTCATGCATTTTCTTCTCCTCTCAGGTAAACATAGAGTAGTGCAAAAAATGCTCAAAAAAAGACCCTCTCACATCTAGCACTAAAAATGGATTCAATGTGTACAGGCAGACATGAGTTTCAGTTCTACATTAAGTCAATAACGCCTTTAAATAAGCAGGATTAGCTCAGTGTCTGTACATTGTTCTTTTCTTGTTCAACTGCCAAACTGTTGCCAAGTAATAGCAATACTGTAATATGTAATATTGAAGATTATATAGAGCTCTTTTCTAGTATGAGTGTCCTTACAGTCCCAATAGAGCGTCCCAGGACCCGCTGTGTGCTGGACAGTCCCGACAGTTCCCGTTGAAAAGTGCTGTGCTCGGCTCTTTATCTGAGGGGGCGAGCCATCTGCCAATCCAGTGAAATAGGCTGCGTTCAGCATAAAGCCTTTCGTCCTCTAAAAGTGAAACATTGTGAAAACATGTCCATTAAAGCTAAACTCTCACATTTGTGTTGCTTGTGTTTTTATGCTCAGCATTAGCACCTAATGCATTATGAGAACTGGAAACTGTTCCAACTCATTACAATGGTAATATTTTTTATCCGGCACATGACCCCAAAAGGTTTCCTCTGCTTTGAGTCCACTGCCAATGATCACAAGTGAGCCGACAGGCCTGTAGTTAAAATCCATCCATCTGAATTAAACCATAAAAGCCTGGGACAGATGCACTAAGAGCTTAATCCAGTTTCCACCAAGGACAATGAGCCTGTTGTGACTGGTGCGTCAGAGAATTTATTTTTCCTAGAACAACTGAAACTCACTGTGTAATGCGGGTCTAATGTAGGAGCTTAATACACAACCATCCAGACCATCAAATGTCCAGGTACTGATACACACACATGCACCAACAACTTTAAGAGGCAGTTCCCCTTCCAAAACACACACAGGAAAGGTTATTAAGTAAGTATTTAGTTTGTAGCCTTTTACTGTTAATGCCATTTCTTGACGCTTTGACAATATTCTAGTATTTGGATAATTTATCTTTTTTTTAATTATTAAAGCCCTAAAATTAAAGAGAAAAAAAAGAGATTTCGCACAAAAGAAGAACATAATTTATATTAAAAGCCATAGCCTTTGTTGTAATTACTTTCATTTAATTCAGTGTACTTAATATTTTAGTATATTTTTTATATGTTGTATTTATTATTGTTCAATATCTAAGCCATGTTGATTTGTTAAATTCTTCAAATAAAAAAAACAGATTAAAAAAACGAAGAAGTCCAGCTGACGGAAGTGGCGTAATGTTGTTGACGCGAGGTGTATGCTGGGAAAGTTTTGATAGTTCGCCATTTTCCTGTTAGAAAGAGAGGGAGAGCCAGAAAGGTTGTAGCGTCGTAGCTACCAACATTATCAGGTACATTAACGTTTGCTCTTCAGTGGGTAAGAACCAGTTTTATGGGTTTATTTATTAGAAACTGATGTGTTTAGAGCCCTACTCCTGGTTCAGTTGCGTTTACTGACCCAAATGGCCTAAATACGGCTCTGTTGCACAAAGAGATGTTTCTATAAGTCAGTGAAGCAAAGTGCAGTGGGAGGGATACTCTGCACCTGGTTTATCCACAGCTTCATCCGGGTATTTAAATACCCTTTATACTGATAGTGAGTCTTTGATCTCAGCCGTGTAGCATTAGCTCGGACAGCTAATATCGAACATTAGCTAGTTTCTGGTTGAACCGTTGTTGGCATCCAGCATCAAAGATGTTGCGTTAAACCAGATATGTCACCGACTGTCATTATGCACAACCCTAATGTATCTTCAAGTAACAAGAGAGGCGAGAGACTTAAATAGAAGTATTTTACAATTTCCAAATTTTGCTGCTCGTTAAATTTAGAGTTGCTCTTTTAATTTATAACAAGGAAGTGAAATGCACATGTGTCTGGTTGTAGAACCTTTGCACCATTTCACCATTTCAGCTCCAACCGTTCAAATTACATAGCTGCTACTTATATCCAAATTTCAAAATGTCCTAAATGCCAGTTCACCTTCTTGTTGTTTCCCTCTGTAAGCTTTGGTTCTGGGTGTGACATGCCTGTATGCCAGGGTCCTATTGACCATAACTATTATCTTTGTCTTGTCATTCCGTCAGTATTACATAAACATTAGGTTGCTGGGATGAATCTGCACAATATGTCTTGTAAGCAAAGTGGCACATTTGATATTAAATCGTTTTAGATTAGATTCCTTTAATTGTCCTTCTGGACATGAGTGATCGGCCCTATGTCAGACTTAATGTTGTTGTATTTTAATAGTGTTGATGTTGATCGTACCAAGTTAATGCATCTGTTTTAAAATGCCTATTATTTTTATAAGAGAACATGTATAATAAATGTTACAATATAACAACAACAAAATATTATGTGCAAGGCCTCTAAACGTATTTCACTGTTAAGACCATTATCTATAATTGCCTGTACAGGACTGCTGTTTGTGGTGGTTCTTAACAAAATGTGCTGTAGCAGGTCTTCCTAAAAAGATGTTATCACAAAGGCATGGATCTGTTTTATATGAGTCTTTGTTTTCTCTTTAGACACGATGGCGAGTCCGGGGAAAGACACGTTCAGGATGAAGAGCTATAAGAACAAAGCGCTGAATCCTCAGGAGATGCGTCGAAGGCGAGAGGAGGAAGGAATACAGCTACGCAAACAGAAAAGAGAGGAGCAGGTAAACACTCATCTTAAACCACCTTTAAGATCACATTATCCCCAGCACATGTAATCACAACAACAACAACAACAACAACAACAACACCACATCACATCAAATCAGCATCAAGGTGCAGCTTCTGTATGTATGATGGTATTGAAAATCATACCGTGGGGATTTCTAAGTAACCTAAGTCACACCCTTGGGTTCCTCTCAGCTGTTCCTCCCAGTGTTTGAAACACATTAATAAGTGATGTCTCAGGAAAGCAGTTTAATATTTAAAATAATAATTGTTCTTCTGATTAATAATAGGAAACCTCTTGGATTTCTGAAATTCTGCCAAAAGTTAAACTAAATTGTAATACTTGTTTTTTATAATCTTTATATTTTTGACCTACTTTTACAACTTATTTTATTAGATTGTTTATGTTTGCACCACCTGACACCAAATCATATTGTATGTGTTATCTACCTGGCAATAAACTTCATTCTGATTCGGAAATAGAATATAATACAGATAAAATTGTCAATAGAAAGCATTAAAAAAACAGCTCTAATAAATAATAAAAGTGGCAACAATACATATCACAGACACCCATCCTGTGTGTGCTTCTGTACTGTTGCTTTTAACACCCAAATTTCCCCCACTAGTTAAATAAAGTTCCATCTTTTCTTATAATCAATACTATGTGACTCCAAATAAAGAATAATAAAAAAATAGCAATAAGGTAAAACAAGTGAAACCAGTTGAAAAGAGTGTCTTAAAGAGGATAGAACAGCAGAAACAAAAGGGTCTGAAAATGGTCTCTATTGTAACCATGTGTTGATGAATGTGTGCCCACAGCTGTACAAGAGGAGAAATGTGTGTGTACCGAGTGATGAGTCAATGCTGGAGTGCCCGATCCAGGATCCAGACGTCAGCTCCACAGTGCCTGCTGCAGGGGTAAGAGCTGCTTCCCCCCTCTGTTTTCACATTTACTGAAAGCTACAGCTACCTGAACATGATTGTCATTTAGAATATTTCCCTAATGTTTACAGGAAGGGGTCATAACTCCAGATATGATCCAGATGATCTTCTCTGAGGACCCAGACCAGCAGCTCATTGCTACACAGAAATTTAGGAAATTACTCTCCAAAGGTTTGTGTTGCATCTCGGAATTATCTTTATTCCTGTCAATCATTGATTGATCTGCCACCGCTTCCTCTATAATATGTTGCAGCACACTGTAAATCATTGATATAATAAATGAAAGTTCTCCACCACAATGACCCATGAGAGACTAAGGCAATCAATCTTGATATTTTTGGAGTATCACCTTACAACGGAAAATTAACAAACACACATTAGGTCAATTTGTATTCCTGTGCTATAATTAAAAAATAACTAATTGACTTGACATAGAGTTCATTTTGTTGTTGTACAGATAACTGTAATCACTTGTGCTAATATAACCTTAATATCCACACAAATAAACACAGATACAATAAGAGCCTGTGTTTGTTCTTCTGTGCAGAGCCCAACCCCCCCATAGATGAGGTCATTGCCACGGCTGGTGTTGTCAATCTTTTTGTGCAGTTCCTGAAGAGGAGTGAGAACTGCACACTGCAGGTGAGAGCCACACAGCACACTCTCAATGCACACCATGATCCACCATGGTCAACGGATGCACCATGAAAGCTGACATTGGCCGATGGCTCTGGCCTATGTTTATATATTTAGCTCGGCCCTGTGACTAAGCACTGTGGAAGAGGTTGTATTAGCCATGCTTTTTTTTTAATTATGGAGGATAAAATCTGAATGAATTCATCCTTTTGAAGGAAAAGATCAGTGACTGAAAACTTGCAGTAAGTTTTTATTTATTTTTAACATTATATTTATTGGGTTTTTTAACATAGAAAGAACATATAGTCACACATACATACATTAACACACAGGAAAATAACACTCAACATCGAACATTCTGGGAAACTTCACAGATTGAAATGAAACAGGAGTAAATACAATCAGATAAATTAAAGGATGTGAAACAATATTGCAAAAAATAAATATGAGAGAATGACTTGTTTCTATATTTAGAGATAATTATTCTTATTCTTATCATAAGCAGCATTGTTATTATGCCTTCTTTTTTATCAGTTTTTGATAGCAATATTATCCACCAATTTCACTCGTCAATTTCCACTTGATAACTTGCAGGAACTTTGAAGTAGTTCTCTCTTCCTCCCTCCCCAGTGGGATTTCAGCCCGATAAAATAAGCTTTTTAAGGATCAGTAAATATTATTTTGCATCTTGTCAACATCTGATCACTCTCCCGGAAGAACATTTTCCTAACCTCTAAACTTTGTCTGACGTAGCGCTGTCAGTTCAGGGTGCAGAGTGTCAGCAGAGCACAAGCAGGTTCAGCTGTCACAGCAGAATTACCATGGCA
This sequence comes from Eleginops maclovinus, assembly GCF_036324505.1. Classification (NCBI taxonomy): domain Eukaryota; kingdom Metazoa; phylum Chordata; class Actinopteri; order Perciformes; family Eleginopidae; genus Eleginops; species Eleginops maclovinus. The sequence goes on from NC_086351.1 coordinate 22,640,708, forward strand.
ACAAGAAACTGTGTCTGTGGCAAGCACACACCAAGTAGTGTATAGCAAACTCAAAGCATGTTTTTTAAGGGAATTTGTGCTCATCAGTTAGTGTGATGAAGGGCTGAGGTTTTTATTTAAATGATTTATTTGTTTTCCTGGCACAAAAAAGGAAAAAGTATCAATTAAAAAAATGAACTGCAAAAATACTGTGTGTGTGTGTGTGTGTGTGTGTGTGTGTGTGTGTGTGTGTGTGTGTGTGTGTGTGTGTGTGTGTGTGTGTGTGTGTGTGTGTGTGTGTGTGTGTGTGTGTGTGTGTGTGTGTGTGTGTGTGTGTGTGTGTGTGTGTGTGTGTTTCACAGTTTGAGGCGGCCTGGGCCCTGACCAACATCGCCTCAGGGACCTTCCTCCACACCAAGGTGGTGATCGAAACAGGAGCAGTCCCCATCTTCATCGAGCTGCTCAACTCTGAGTACGAGGATGTCCAGGAACAGGTGAGAGCCCACAAGGCAACAGTAAACACTGCCAGAGCCCAAACCGTGTTCCCGTTAGGAGTTCTGAACGTGTTCCCTGATTGATCCAGCACACCCCACCTGGATAACTGAAGCTTGTGGTTGTGTTTCAGGCGGTGTGGGCGTTGGGGAACATAGCAGGAGATAACGCTGAGTGCAGGGACTACGTGCTGGACTGTGGCATTCTGCCATTTCTGCAACAGTAGGTGTTCCTCCTCTGTCTGAATGTGTGGAAACATCGCTTGATCGCTTCTGAAAACTGTGTTGTTCTTCAGGTTACTCGCAAAGTCCAACCGTCTTACAACAACCCGCAACGCAGTGTGGGCTCTGTCCAACCTCTGCCGGGGGAAGAACCCACCACCAGATTTTGCCAAAGTGAGTCTATGTTTGAACTATTAACCGCTTTTCCTTATTTCTGCCTGCAGCAGTCATTATTGTGTTGTCCATCCACTGGTATTGACTGTCCTGCTTGTGGTGTCTCCCTGTGTGGCAGGTGTCTCCCTGTCTCAAGGTGCTGTCCCGGCTGCTGTTCAGCAGTGATCCAGATGTGCTGGCTGATGCCTGCTGGGCTCTGTCCTACCTGTCTGACGGACCCAACGAGAAGATCCAGACGGTCATTGACTCCGGGGTGTGCCGCAGATTGGTGGAGCTGCTCATGTAAGCAGGGTTGGGAGGGTCACTTTGAAAATGGAATGTTTACGATACTATCGCGATACCTAAGCCACGCTACGATAGTATTGCGAGTTTACGACATGCTAAGTTTTGCGATATGGTGCATTTCTGATTTCTTTCTCTGCTGACTCAAACTTTGTTTTGACTAACTTCCTGCCACTGACTTTACCCATGGCCATGTCCGCACAAGAAAAAGCTCAGCACTTTCTAGTGGATTGAAAAAGCAGTTGTTAGCAAAAACTTTAATTTGGATTTGCAATATGAATAGTTATATAATAAAATATTGATACAATATCGCACACAAAGTGTCGCGATACTTTGCTGTATGGATTGTTTCCCCCACCCCTACTAGTTACCTGTAGATGTAACCTTTTCTTAGTATCTTTTTACTTGAGTATATTATGTAAGACAACAGAACAATGTGACCATAGAAAAGAAAAACACAAGATATTTAGTATCAAAGATGTTTCCTCTGCTCAGAGATTTTATTAATAGGAAAAGTGTAAGAAATGTAACAGTAATCTTGTAACATTTTCTTTATGTAACTGTAAGGGAATACGGTTCCCTGTTTTTTGTATTCTGATAGCGTAATCCTGTTGTATGTAATCCGTCACTCCCAAAGCCTGCATGTAATATATATTCAGTATGTGGATGTAATAAAGAACATAGAGCTCCCCCTAGAGGCCAAAATGAGTTTCTGTCAGTGTGCATGTGCAGGAGGGTTTGCCATAACAACACTAAAGTGCTGAAATGTTCCTTTTGTTTTGAACAGGCACAGCGACTATAAGGTGGTTTCACCTGCTCTGCGTGCGGTCGGCAACATCGTAACAGGAGATGACATCCAGACTCAGGTAGAGGCTCATATACAATAACAGCAGATACTATTCCCCTCCCTTTATTCCCGAGATGTAGTCATCTGATTTCCGTGTGAAACCCCAGGTTATCTTGAACTGCTCAGCACTGCCGTGTCTCCTTCACCTGCTCAGCAGTCCCAAGGAGTCCATCAAGAAGGAGGCGTGCTGGACCGTGTCCAACATCACGGCAGGGAACAGAGCTCAGATTCAGGTAGAGGCCGCTCCAGCTCCATCTGAAGGAGGGCTGCGTTTCTGTGTCGCTGACAACTTTTCCTCTCTCTGTCAGAATGTGATCGATGCCAACATCTTCCCAGTGCTCATCGAGATCCTCCAGAAGGCCGAGTTCCGCACAAGGAAGGAAGCAGCGTGGGCCGTCACTAACGCCACGTCCGGGGGCACGCCGGCCCAGATAACGTCCGTGTAGCGCGATTTCTCCTATGAAAAGCTTTTAACCTGACCTAAATCAAACCCTGCCAGTTGAATTTCAGTAACATGTCTCCTTGTGTGAACAGGTACCTGGTGTCCCTGAACACCATCAAACCCATGTGTGACCTGCTCACAGTGATGGACTCTAAGATCGTGCAGGTGTCTCTGAACGGTCTGGAGAACATCCTCCGGCTGGGAGAGCAGGAGGCCAAGCAGAGCGGCAGCGGCATCAACCCATACTGCGCTCTCATCGAGGAGGCTTACGGTACAGCAACACATCCACTAATAGGATGCAGCGCACACAATAATCCTGCCAGTTCAGTCCGTCTATATCTAACTTTAATCAGTACTTTTCATACACCAGGTTCAGCTCAAAGATCTTTCACAACACGGCACAGATTAAAACTAAAAGCTAGAAATTCATTTCAGGTCAAACGTTAAAACTTTTTTGCTTATATGAATAAATACAATAAAATATTAAAATCTATCAAATAAATAAAACAACAATAATATAAATTATAATAAAATAAATAATAAAAAGATTAAAATACCAATTTAAACAGAGATGTCTTTAATAAAACTATAACATTAAATATAAATAAAAAACAATTAAACCTATAGAATAAATAAAACTACAGAAAAGAGAATATTACAGATTAAAATACCATTTAGAACGGGGGTGTCGTGAATAAAAAGCTAATCTAAATAGATATGTCTTCTGTTTATAAATGTCCTCTGAGATGGCCTCACTGATATTCTCTAGTAGGGTGTTCCACAGTTTGAGTGTGTCTAATTGTGTGTGTGTGTGTGTGTGTGTGTGTGTGCACACACCCCTGCAGGCCTGGACAAAATCGAGTTCCTGCAGAGCCACGAGAACCAGGAGATCTACCAGAAGGCCTTCGACCTGATCGAACACTACTTTGGTGTGGAGGAGGAGGATGCCAGCCTGGCCCCGCAGGTGGACCACACTCAGGGCCAGTTCGTCTTCCAGCAGCAGGAGGGACCAATGGAGGGGTTTCAGCTCTAACCTAACCTCCACCCCACAACACCCCTCTCCTCCTGGACTCTATACCTCTGAGACAGCAGCCGGATGGCCTCCAGACCCTCAAAAGGACGTAACCTGGGTCAAAAAGCAGCCCCAGACCTTCAGTCCTGCTCTGAGTACAGCTACTCTGGGGGGAAAGACAGATCTGTGAATATGGAGATCAAATCTCTCTTTTTTTCCTTAAGGCTACAGATTCTCCTTTGACTTCCTGGGATATTATTTCTTATCATCCTAAATGATATTCAGCATCCACATGTAATTTGAAATGAGAAACTACCTCTTCAGGAGTAAAGGAAGAAAGCAAGGCTTACATGAAATCAAATCACATCAGTCATGTGTCAGGCAGGGCTTTAGACCGGTGGATGTACATCTGCTGCACGTCCTCGAAAGATTTCTCCACTTAAAAAGCACTTGACGAGCGCCGAGAGACCCTGGACTCTTATTTATTTGTGTCCTGACAGCCGGGGAGGCACTCCTGTTCCTCTGCTCAGTTCTGAAGGCTACAGCTGTAGCCCGCCAAGTGGACGAGTGTTGGCTGTTCACTCCTGATTTTTCTGCCTACTTTAAACGTCTTTAGTACAGAAAGCAGTATCAGGGCCATGCTGTCTGTTACACGATGCAGTGTGTGGTAGTTAAAGATGTTTTGGTTCCATTTTCTAGTCGACCTGAACTAGCAACTCAATTTATCTTAAAATATTAGTTATGCCAGTAATCAGTTTCTTGCCTTGATGCTGGTAGTGGACTGACTTGGAGGGTTTGTATATTATATATACATGTGAGGAAAGTTGCTACGACAGTGCGTAAAATGCAATTTAGGTTTCTTCCTGCAAATGTATTTCTGATATTTCCAGTACAACATTACGGTGGCTGACGGGTGCATACACGTCACAACGGTCCAAAACATTTTCATCAGGAGAAACGGTGCAGCTTCAGAAACGGTGCAACTAAAACACACAAGCCAAAACACATGGAAATGAAGAAACAGCTCCACCAACTTAACAACTTCATGACGCATAACTGTCACTGTTGGTGGAAACTCACCTGAAATATCAATTTAATTGGCCTATTTTAACGATGTGATCACATGATTCAGTCTAATAAAATTGCAGATCCGTGGAACCTAGCTAGCTAAGGTAACATAACTTAATCATTTCAAATATAATGATGATGATAATAATAATAATAATAATAATAATAATAATAATACACTTTATTTGTATATCACCTTTCATGCACAAAGCAGCCCAAAGTGCTTTACAAAACAAGAAGAAAACATGGCAACAATATTAAAATAAATCTGACCCAAAAAAAAGCTGACAAGAAATAAAAATAGGTTAAAAGAAAACAATTTTAAAAAAGAAAATATAAAATTAAAGGAAAACAGATCAAAAATACAATGATACCAGTGATAATAGAAAGTTATCCCAAATTCAAAGCCATGTTGAAAAGATGCGCGTTTCCTGAAGTTGGTGAAGACGTTGCTTCATTTGCCTGTGTTTTGGCCCATTTGTGTTTTTATATTTGAATCGTTCCTGAAGCGGCAGTGGGTTTCTTTCTTGGAAGTGTTTATGGCCGCTGTAGCGCTTTGGCACCTGTCGGCCACCGTACAGAATATCTTCTCCGTTATGTGCCCTTTTTTCAGGATTCACCCTTCACACATTTTAATTTCAGGAGGTTCGTTTCCTCTCAGACTTTAGGCTTCATGTTTAATTTTCCATGTCATTGATTTGTGGTTTAGTCTACAGACTGCAGTGTTTCCATCTGTAGACTCAGTGATCAGAGAGTTGGATATGAGCACATCGGCAGCATTCATCAGAGGATTAACATTAAATGGATTAACTGTGAAATGGAACATATTTGTAATGCAGAAGTGACATCAAGCACATTTATTCGTGTATAGTTTTCTAATAATTCTGGTTTGTATGATTGTGTATGTTCTTTTGTAGTGTTTTTATTTTCTCCTGAAAGTGTGTCCTTGTAGGAGAGATACATGCTGTGGCTCTTTACACCTTGATACCACACAGTCATCAGAGAAGTGGTGCCTCAGAATGCCTGTCGGCCAATAAGTGGCCCCTGAACGCTTAATCTACGGCGGCAGGCGCTCTGGGGGCCGATAATGGGCTTGGTGTCGGGCCCTGAACACAGCTTATCCCAGTTCTGATTCCTTGCTCTTCTTTGTGTGGATGCAACTTATATTGTAAAACAATAATGATTAAACCATTCTGTTGATACAAACCAAACACACTCGCATTACAGATTTTTTACATTTTCTTTGGGATATAGGTTTTTCAATTGAAATTCAAGCGTCGTTGTTGTTGTTGGTTGGAGGGAAGAAAATGTGTTTACTTTAGAAGCTCAACGTGTTTTTTTATATTAATTGGAAACTTAAAACTGCCTTTTTAGATTAGAATCAACTTTATTATCGTTGCACAGACACCGCATCTAACCAGAGGGCAAAATAAGTAGTACATTGCAGCGATCTTCTAGAAAAATATACATTTATAAAATTTAAACAATTTAACTGTTTACACTATGAACAGAATAAGGAGGGATATAAACATTATAAATAGCAGTATAAAAAATGAATCCAGTATAGATCAGTTATAAATAAGACAGCATAATACACAAAGTAGACCGTTATTTATAAGGGAAATGCAGTACATTTACTCGGCTCAATTAACAAAAATGTAGTTAGCTTATGTTTTTACATTTTATTTCATTTAGCTGACATTTTTCTCAAATAAACTGAATAAACCATAAAGATACAAACTCAGAACAACAAGAAAACTCCAGATATACAACTCCGGAAAAAAATAAGAGACCACTCCAAAAGTTTCTTAAATCTTTATCTCTACATGTATGGCAGCTGTTCTGAATTCCTCAAGTTAGAAATGTTTATATATTCATGCCTTTATTTTGAAGTGGGCGTTTTATTTTGAAGACGGTTTATGCAGTTCCTCTTCCTTTCCTCACGTTCACCACTCGGCATGTTTACAACGGTGCGGCAGTCACTGACGATAAACTGCTCTGTACCCAGAACGCATCGCTGTATCCATACAGTTCTACAGTAAACATTATAAACTCAACTGATGTCTCGCGTGCTTCCTGACCGAAGCCCTGCAGTGGTCAATTAGGCAAAACAATCAGCAGCAGAGGTCACATTCCTCAACAAAGGTCCTTCAAGCCGGATTATTGAGTACTGCAGAATATGTCATCAGAGGAAGATACAACATCCCCCACTAATACTGATGCACGAGAGCGACATGCAAGGCAACACCGTACACCCAAGCACCTAGAAGACTACATCCTTGCCTACAATCATCGTGGACCTGCCCTTTCCTCTCACCCCGACGACGGAGAGCATGAGGAGCAGAGAGGAGCAGCAGCCGCATCAGACAGTGGACAAGCAGATGCAGGTTTTCGTCTTGGTACCAGCAGAGCCTCACATGGCCCCGGTCCAGGTGATCCACTGAGCACCACATACTCAGGCGAACTTATGGAATCCATATCCAGGAGTGAGAGGGAGGAAAAGGCTGAAATAGCTCAAGTCACCAACAAACTCCGCCAATATGAACATCGAAAACGTCGTCGCCGAGAGCTGTTGGAGCATATTACATCATTCCGACGGGAAGAAGAGGAGAATGAGGAGAATCACAATGTGAGAGGTACCACGCCCCCAATTCAACCACTACGTCCCCCTTCATACATCCACTCTCCAAGCCATTCCCCATCAACAGAGAAGCAGGTGCACAACACGGAGTCTCACAATGAAAGACACACACCAGCAAATGTGATCTTAACATTGGAAGGAGAAGATGAGCTGAGAGACTACACCCCTGCAGTAGTAGGTAAAGGAGCAAAATCTGCATTCACACCAATACATCCAGCTTCTCCAAAGCACTCAAGCTCCTCCTATCCAATCATCTCATCTGGTAGAGTGGTAGCTGTTGAGAAAATGGTCGTCCGCTCTCGTGAGGACCAGGATGCCATGAACCTCTTGGAAACAAAAACACAGCGACTGGAAGTTGAAGGAGTTCACAGCTATGCAACCCCCCTCCTGCGGAAACTGGGAGCACCCAAGCTCAACGGTTCCACACATTCAGTCATGGCTCATTTGAGGGCCACAGAGAAATGACTCAAGAGGGAACCAGAGAAAGCGGCAATCTACTCATCTGAAATCAACAAACTCATCAACGCTGGGTACGTCAAGAAGCTTCAACCGAAGGAGGTGGAACAGTCTGCAGAAACATGGTATCTCCCCCATCATCTTGTGTGCCACAACAACAAACCACGTCTGGTCTTCAATTGTTCATTTATGCACCACAACGTCTCCCTGAATGAGCAACTCTTACCTGGGCCTACACTGGGTCCATCGCTGGTAGGTGTTCTCATCCGATTCAGGCAGCACCAGATTGCAGTGAGCGGGGACATCCGTGCAATGTTTCATCAAATCCGCCTGCTGCCTGAAGACAGACCACTCCTTCGGTTCATCTGGAGGGGCATGTGCTGCGAAGACCCACCAGATGTGTACGAATGGCAAGTGCAGCCATTCGGCACAACCAGCAGTCCATGCTGTGCTATCTTCGCTCTGCAGCAACATGCTCGTAACCACCTAGACAGCCATCCTGAAGTGCTACAGTCGGTGCAGCAGAGCTTCTACGTCGACAACTGCCTCGAAAGCTTTCCCACCATATTTACAGCCAAGCAAAGAGTCGACCAGCTACGCACCTTACTGGCAGAAGGAGGATTTGACCTCAGGCAGTGCGCCAGTAATCAACCAATGGTGGTAGCACATCTTCCCACTGACGCCAGATCTTCAGCTACAGAGCAGTGGCTGAGCCAGAGCCGTACAGACCCACTTGAACCCACCTTAGGCCTGAGATGGAACTGTGCTGCTGACACCCTTGGCTATCAGTATCGGATCATTGAGCACTCTATGCTGACGATGAGGACAGCCTATCAAGTGTTAGCCAGTCAATATGACCCTCTAGGGTTCATGGTGCCATTCACAACCCGCGCCAAAGTGTTAATCCAGCAGCTTTGGTCCAAACAAAGAGGCTGGGACGATCCTGACCTACCTCCTGCCCTCCGAGAAGCCTGGGAAACCTGGGAGAGTGAGCTGAAACATCTTAACAGTGTGTCCATTCCCCGCTGTTATTCACCACTCCCTGCCAAAGGTACAGATGCAAAGTATGATCTCCATATCTTTTGTGACGCTTCGGAGCGAGCATACGGAGCAGTAGCTTACCTTATGGTCGATACAGGAGAAACCATCCACACTTCCTTCGTGATGGCTAGGTCCAGGGTCGCTCCCAAACGGCAACAGTCCATACCCCGCCTAGAACTCTGCGCAGCACTAGCCGGAGCTCAACTGTCCAAGCTCATAGAGACTGAGATGACGCTCCCCATCCGACAAACAGTGTTGTGGTCCGACTCCACTACAGTATTGGAGTGGCTTCAATCAGATTCCTGCCGTTATAAGGTATTTGTCGAAACCCGTGTGTCGGAGATCCAAGAACTAACCGACCGACAGGCTTGGCGATACATTGACAGTCCAAACAATCCGGCAGACGATATAACAAGGGGAAAATCACTGCTGGTGCTAGCAGGACCTGGTCGCTGGAGTCAAGGGCCCCCACTCCTTAAACAGAGTGCTGAACACTGGCCGAAGAAACCCGAGCAAACTACAACAGTGGGCTCATCCGAATTGAAAGGTATCATCTTCTGCTGCTTCACAGCCGTGGAGCCCAACGACCACATCCCTGATGCTACCCAGTACAGCTCATGGAAGGAACTGGTGGAGGCAACGCGACAAGCTCATGGGGCGGCAGCAACAGATCCAATGCACAACCAGCTCATTAGTCACCGAGATGCGGAGGTCTTGCTGCTGAGAGGATGTCAAGAACATAGCTTCTCAGGAGAAGTCGCTGCCTTTAAGGCACGGAAACCTGTGCCAAATCACAGTCATCTGCTCAGCCTTGCTCCAGAGTGGGACGCTGCAACATGTCTCATCCGCGTGGGGGGAAGGCTGCTTAGATTGCGGAACCCAAGAGTTGGGGAGATCCACCCAATTGTGCTTGACCCAAGGCACCCAGCTGTGAAACTTCTCATCAAAGACATGGATGAACGTCTACTGCACCCAGGTACAGAACGGGTCTATGCTGAGTTACGGAGACAGTATTGGATCTTGCGGGGACGACAGGCCATCCGACACCACCCACTCAACTGCTCCACTTGTCAGCGCTGGAGAGCTCAGCCAAAGGTGCCGCAGATGGCAGATCTGCCCCTGCAACGCCTCAGACTTCTCTTTCCACCCTTTTATTCAACTGGCGTTGATTGTTTCGGCCCTTACCTGGTGAAGATAGGTAGGAGGACGGAGAAGCGCTGGGGTGTGATCCTCAAGTGCCTCACAACACGAGCGGTGCACATAGAGCTTCTGAACTCTATGGATGTGGATGCTTTCCTCCTTGCTCTTCGTCGTTTCATTGCCAGACGGGGTCGACCAAAGCAAGTGCTATCAGACTGTGGTACCAACTTCTGCGGTGCTGAGAGAGAACTCAGGGAGGCTTTCGCAGCCATGTACCCAACAACTGAAAGATCAACTGACAGAATACCAGATTGACTTCAAGTTCAATCCACCGAACGCTCCCCACTTCAGGGGAGCATGGGAGAGATAGAGGTACGTTCTATCAAATCTGGCCTCCAAGTCGCAGTGGGCAGCCAATCCGTTTCAGAAGATGTTCTGTACACAGCTTTGGTGGAAGTAGAGGGGATCTTAAATTCACAGCCACTGGGATACGTGTCAGCTGATGTAGCCGACCTGGACCCCATCACTCCAAACATCCTCCTGATGGGGCGGCGGGATGCGGCTCTGCCTCGGGTGGTCTACACTCAGTTTTGGCTTCAGTTCACAAGGAACTACCTGCCGAATCTCCAGACGTGGCAAAAGTGGCAAAGGTCATAAAAGAACATCACTCTGGAGTCTGTCGCGCTAATCATAGACCCATCTCTTCCGAGAGCTCAATGGCCCATCGGGAGAGTCGTCAAGGCCATCGCTAGCCCGGATGGATGTATCAGTACGGCAGAGGTCAAAGTCAAAGACAAAGTCTACACGAGATCAGTTGCTCGACTTATCGAACTTCCTGTACTTCAGGATGACACCAAAGACACTTGAAGAATCCCTGGTTTTACACATTTACAAGCAAATGTGGGGGCGGCTGTTCTGAATTCCTCAAGTTAGAAATGTTTATATATTCATGCCTTTATTTTGAAGTGGGCGTTTTTTTTTGAAGACGGTTTATGCAGTTCCTCTTCCTTTCCTCACGTTCACCACTCGACATGTTTACAACGGTGCGGCAGTCACTGACGATAAACTGTTCTGTACCCAGGACGCATCGCTGTATCCATACAGTTCTACAGTAAACATTATAAACTCAACTGATGTCTCGCGTGCTTCCTGACCGAAGACCTGCAGTGGTCAATTAGGCAAAACAATCAGCAGCAGAGGTCACATTCCTCAACAGCAGCCATTCGACTGTCTGTTGAATTCCAACAGACAGTTTATAGAATAGAGTTTATAGAATACAATACAAATATTTTTAAAATCATTTAACTCAAAGACATAATAAAACAAGAGAACATCCTAATGCTGAAGTGGTCTCTTAATGTTTTCCGTTTGCTTCAAATAAGCCAAGCCACTGTTGGTTTAAAATGGGCTAAACTTTAAGTGCTTTTTGTGTTTAATTTAATGTCCAAGGCACATGATAAACAGGTGGGCTTTTTAGTTGTAGGATGGTACAAGAGCCTGGATCTGTGTTGCCTTCTGGGTAAGTTCTGGATGTATCCTCCTGACATTTTAAGGAGTGTGTGTACAGGAGCGATGTCAGCAGTAAAGGACAGCTGGTTGACCAGGGTAACAACACCTGGGTAACCCTAACCCGAGGAAAAGACAGAATCAGTAGGTACAGGTATGCTGGTTCCAATAAACGTGGTTCCTTATCATTTTTTAGTCAAAAACTCAAAATATTACTTATATATTTGATTTAGCGTACATCATTTATGTTAAAAAAGTCTGGTAAGCGACTTTTACTAATAAGCCATACACATTCACACTTTTCAGAAATACCACCTAATTAAGAGGCTGGACTAAACAACCATGTGGTTTTGTAAACAACACAACCATAAACACATTTGTTGAATATGATACATCGTAAAGCATGAAACACACACCCACAGAGCATGGTAAGAGATACAGGCTCTGTGTTTCAAGACGGGTATACATCTACAGAGCCAGGGTTTCTTTTCTTTAGCTGGCTTGAGAAAACCTGAAACCCTAACGGACACCTCAGCGGTTATCAAGTGTCTCTGTTTAGCCAGGCGTTCATCCTCAGGCTCTGATGATACAAAGGGGGATGTTTGTGGGTCATTTTACTCTTTTAATGCACAAAAGGGATCGATCGCCACCCCCCTACCCACTTATAAGAATATCAAAAATATTTTTGACATAATGAAACCTGTTGCTGCAAATAAGAGAGGGATGCTGGATGAAGTGTACTTTTGTATTTCATATATTTAATTTACCACTTGATGCAATATTTGCCTCTAATTTATTTCAACCTTGACCACTGCAGCTTTTTAAACTTAACTAGTTATACTTAAGAATTACATTTAGGTCTGGCAGTGTCCTCTAATGGAGGTTATGAAAAACCTCACTTTAGTTTTTGATCAAATCAAAGAATGAAAACTACTGATTAAATATTATCTGCAATCAATATCAATAGACCAATCCATTTTCTAAGTGGCATATAGCTCCAGTGTAAAACAAACTTCAGCAAATTAGTCATAAATCATAATCCATAGTGGTATCAAACAGGAATTATACTACATTTTATATTCAAGTTATCTCTGCACTGATGAATAAGCTAAAGTTTCTTGGGGCGATTGTGGAGGAATTCAGACAATTTTAATTAAGTATGATTTATTTTGTGTATTATTGCTAATTTTCAGGCCCGCACAAATCGTCCCTCACTGTTTAAATCCAGTGGACTTCATGTTTGGTGCTATTTAAAGACCATTTGAGGTCAAGGAAAGACCTTGCCATGGCATGGTGGTGCATGATCCGCTGTGATCAAACTGGCCTCGAATTCCACATGCATGATCAGGCTTCACAGAGAGCAGATGTTTAATATCTGTATCATCCTTTAACAAAAGCTTCATAGTCAAAGATTGGACTTTTCCCAAGTTTTGATCCACAAGGGAATCTCTTAACTTAAGCAATTCTAAAAGTGACTGTGTGCGGAAATTCCTAATTTTCTTATTGTTAAAGGTATTGGTAATTCCGTGGTTATAAAACATCGTCATAAAAAGAGAGTCTTTGAGCATGAAGAGGAAGTGCTCCTCAGAAACTGAATTTTGTGAATATGACATGTTGATTCTAGGAAGTTATACACTGCCCGGCCAAAAAAAAAGGTCACAAGCCTGTGGGGGCGGTGCTATGATCTGGGGTTGCTGCAGTTGGTCTGGTCTAGGTTCAGCAACGTTATGTATGTGCCCAAAGAATGAGGTCAGCTGACTACCTGAATATAGCGAATGACCAGGTTATTCCATCAATGGATTTTTTCTTCCCTGATGGCACGGGCATGTTCCGGGCTCAAATTGTGAAAGAGTGGTTCAGGGAGCATGAGACATCATTTTCACACATGGATTGGCCACCACAGAGTACAGCGGCTATTTGTAGTGGCTGATTATGCTTAACCAAATGTTCAAAGGCCACTTAGTGTGCAGGGCGCATTCGAGTATTGACTTGCATGAAATGAATAAACCCAGATACCTTCATCGTTCCATTGAAGTGCTTTATTCCTTGGTTTTCAATGTGCCCTTTGTCGTCCCACTGCCGACTTGAGACTTCTACGCATCACAAAGTCAATTGATAGAAACAGAAATAAAACGGGCGTGGGGATGCATGCGGTCAAAAACTTTTTTGCGTGCCCCTTCCAGACTTTCATTCAGACTTTGTCACGCTGGCAATGGCATTTATACCCGAGACTGCACACTCGAGCCTGCGCACAACAGTCTGCTATAATTATTTTCAATAAATAACGAAACATAAATAAAGGGCAGTCCACAAACAAAACAAACTGTTACAAAAACTGTATAATTATAATTAAGTTCATTAAAGCATATGCAATGTTCTCATCAAACTATAAATAATTACAACAAATAAAATACACTATTTATTATTTTTGTCATTTAATGTGGGTTTTTTCTACACCCAAACGCTAACGTTCCTGCCCCTGCTTATGTACACTTGGTCAAGCTCTGTTAAATTCACAAAGAGTTATTGATATAAACAAAACAAGATCTGGGCACAAAGTGAATCATATTTCGTCCTTCTTATTTCCCTGCAACTGTGCACCTTACACCAGGGGCATGCTGGGTAGTGGAATAGCTTTTGATTAGCTTAGCTTCTCCTGCTGCACTCACTTTGACTTTGGTGCCGTTTGCTCCGGCTGTGCTGGCTGAGTAGTTTGGAAGATGCAGACAGACAGTGATCATCTCAAATTCTGCTTCACTAAATCCATTCCCTGTGACCTTTCTTTATGTTGATAGGTGTGTATACTGTAGCAACTGACATTTATCCATGAGCGTTTCTAACTTTGTTATGTAGGAAACAGGTAAGAATGTATTAATATAACCAACATGTATACGATTTTCACCAAACGTTATAAAAACTGTGGGTCCAAAAATAAGATTGAGGTGCTTCTTCTTAGAAAAAATAGTGAAAATAATGATGTTTTGAGAAGTTTGGGCACATACATTTTTTTTAATTAAGTAAAAATAAAAAAATAAAAGTCAACAGCCACCCTCAGACCGACTCAATAGTCAGTGGCCATAGATTGTATTTTTAACCATGTGCTATCCACAAACAGTGACGACCTTTATCATAGCAAAAAAATGCAAAAAGGATTCATGAAAAAGTTTGGAATCTCCTGCCGTAAGCATTTAACCTCTGCTGTACTGTTCCTATTGTTGCACATGATTATATCCCCGAGAATCAGTGACAATAGATTACACAATTGTGGAATGCCAGCTCACTTATATCCTGTTACAGCGTGAGTCTCGCAGCAGGCTGATGCTTACATTCCTCAAGGTTTCTGTTGATCTCTTTTTCTGCCTGCAGTCACTGGAATTTGGTATGGGGGGGATTTCCAAACAACTTGATTAACCCATCATGAGACAGTTCAACCTGTCTGACCACAGTTATCTTCATCAAACGTTTCCATTGTTTTAAATAGTTGGGGAGTGTATGAGGCGCCTTAATAAATGATGGCCTGTTTTGTCTCAATAAATCTTACATTTAAGTGCAGCCCCAGACCCTGTCAGTTTTCTTTTTTCTTTTAATGATCGATGTTCAAGTCTGTTCTCATTTTCTTTTCCATTAACCAGTCTTTAAACACTGCAAGAGCCCATATGATGTTCCCTTTAGTGTTTACTTCTAGTCTGCCTTCCTTCCCCAATTTATGGCAACTATCTCACATTCCTCATCAGATGATTTAAATATGTAAACTTTATAATAAAACTTGCAAAAAATACAATTAATTAAAATCATTTCTGACAACCCGGTTGGACAGTTTATATGCTGTTGTTTCTTCTGAAGCAGTGTTGCGTGATTGACACTTTTGGGCACGTAGCCCCTTCCCTGCAGTCTGTCACCGCAGACACGGAAAAAACATCACTGGTTTTTTGAGAGTACTCATATAGTTTCTTCTTAAAAGCAGTGCTTGTGTTCTGTTCCTTCTTAAAGATAATTATGTAGCACTTTGCAAAAAAATGACAGCAGAGGATGCCATAGTTGGAGATGAGGATGACCACCATCTCCACAGCTGGCAGGTAGACTCCTGAAGTCGTAATGTAGACGGGAACAAACAGCAGCCAGGAGATGAGGTATAGCAGCATGCTGAAGGTGATGAACCTAGCCTCGTTGTACAGGTGTGGCAGTTTGCGACCTTTGAAGGCGCAGATGAAACAAATGAATGCCAGGACAGCTATGTAGCCTAACATCACCCCGAAGGCCAAATACGAGCCCTCGTGACAGTCCTCCAGCAGAGTGGTGGGATTATTAATGATTTGATTATATGGGCTTTTTAGGACCAGCCAGCAGATACAGGTTGCTGCTTGTAAGCTCACACAGATGGAGACGATGATGTACGGCTTGTATAGCCCACGTATAACCTCCTGCAGCTCGGGGTTCAACTGGAAGGCGAACAGAATGTGCAGCGTCTTCACCAGGATGCAGGACACACACAGAGTGAAGCTGATGCCAAAGAGCACCTGCCGAGCCTTACATTGGAGACTGTTAGGCCGGCCTACAAACAACATGGCACTGATGTCACTGATGACTAGAGAAAATAGGATGACCTGGCTCAGTGGCCCCCCGGCGGCCTTCACAACAGGAGTCTCCCGCTGATAGAGAAACAGAGCGGACACCAGCAGAGCCAGGAGGATGCCCAGGGCAGAAAAGCTCAGGAGAACCATGGCGAATGGGTCCTGCCAGGAGAAGAAGAGTCGGGCTTTAGGGGTGCAGCTGGAGCTGCCCTCAAGAGACCATTCTTTGTTTGTGTCACACCTGAGACACTGGGCCATATCTGCAGGAACAAACAGGAAGAGCAAGGGGAGCTAAATGGAAAGACAACTCAATTATTGTTTAAGTGTTGAAGATCTTTTCAAAATACTTCATCTGTTTCTGTCTTTTAAATGTTGATGGCTGGAAAGGGAACACAAGGACACATTTTTGTGAGAGTGGTAATGAGTCCTAAAAACCCGGGAAGACATTTTACTTCTTCCCGTCCCCTTGTCTTGATGTCAATGGTTTTTTGAACGCGCTTGTGGTTAGAAGCATTAAATAACATCTATGGTTAACACAAGCTGGAGAGATGTGCAAACCCTAAACCCTAAATACAGTAGGTGCAAAGCTCTAATGTGTCATCAACTCTGGTTGCTAGCAAGTGATTAAATGAGACCAATGAATGTCATCACTTAGCAGTCGTGATGAGCATCCATGTGACAGTGATGTAGTTCCTTCATAGAATCATACAGAGTTTTTTGGTTGTTGCTGATTGCATTTATGCTTAAAAATAACTCCCAAAGTGGTGTTAGCAACAGCTGTTAGCGAATGATGACAGACCTCTGGAATTTCTAGGTTGACCCATCAAAATTGAGTATTCAACTAAGCTGTGTAATAAGAAACATTTTGACCTGTTTTACACTAATGCTGTTGCAAATAAATAATATTAACTAACACATACAAATTATTATATTATATAAAGTAAAAAGAAGACCAATGAACCCTGTGGTTTTACAGCAGTGTGTGGAGCTCTAACACAATAGATATCAAACTCATTACAGTGGCACACTGGTTGATGTTTCTTGGAAGTGAGCAACATTTTGGTGAGTACATTTGAACATATGAAATTGCCCGTTTTGAACAGCAGCTCACAGCTTTGGCGCAAATTAGCCATTTTTCTGTTGGTTCTTTTTCACTGGCTATCAGGTGTAATCAATACCTAGCCTACAAAAGTTGTCATGTCAGACTATCACAAGTAAGATCATTGTGAAAATAAGCCAGTAGAAAACGGCTTAGGCCACGGTGAGAGCAGCAAGTGGTAGATAGAAGATAGTCAAAAGGGCTATTGTGGCTATGCTAACATGGCACTACGATGCCAAATGTTGTCAGTTAAAACAAAACGTATGGGTAAAAATGCATCAGGGGATGTTATTTGTGCGACAGTCAGATAGTGGATTACTGCTTTCCAGTGGCAACATGAGCACAGCTCCGAAGCAGTCCGTCATTTTTCTTTGCACAATATTTATGCTACTGCTAGTGTTGCTGTCGCTGAGAAAATCAGCGACGTAGACTGTGACGTCATGACGTGGCTACACTTTCCAGTAGGAAAACCAAATGGGTTCAAACAACTGCAAACCAAACTAGTACAAGAGCAGAACTGATTTCGGAACTGATTTCAGTGGAAATGTGTGTTTCAGTGGAAATATTTGCCTAATGTTTGTGGGTCTCCTGATGTAACAGCACAAACGAGAATGCACTAAGCTTCTAAGTTTCTTGGTTGAAATGTGATTATACCTGAATTCCTGTGCTTGTACAGTGAGCTCATTATATGATTACCAAAACACTTTTATTCCATAATGCCTATTCCTCATTTGGATGTAAATAAATGTGAGTATGAAGGGGAATGTCTTGCCTGTGTCATTAGAGTAGTAGTTTGCAGAACAGATGGCACACTCGTAGCAGCAAGTGTGTTCACTCTTGGTGGTTTTCTTGGACTCTCCAGGGACGCAGCTTTTGGAGCATTTTGAGATGATGTGCTGAGGAAAACAGGGAGAAATTATTATCATAACATTTTTGACTTTATATATTAGTTCTTTAAATTAGTTATATTGTATTGTTTTACTGAATGCCGCATTACCATTGTAGGAGCCTAAATGCAGTTTGTTGGTGTTTTGATACACTCATGGGAGGAGTTTCCGGGGTTAATCTGGGTCAGTCAGGAAATGCGAGAGTGGAGCCAAACAGTTTTTTGACCTCTCTCATTCTCTCTCGATCTTTGGATAAACTGTATAACTTTGTAAAAAGACATTATTTTCTGTGCTTATTTTTCTTGAATTGAAGTAAACGGTTGAATTTACCGAGTTGTCCTGTGGATTCTTTGATTTGGATTACGACGAGGGAGATTGTTACGAGCGTCAAGCTAAAGCTTCATTCACTGGAAAGCTACATTAGTCAAAAAACTAGCTCTGCATGGATTAACGCTACTGGAATTTGGAACGGCTTGACTCGAAACGGATAACGAAAGAAGGAACTTTGCACTGACTTCACGGTGGTATTGAGAAGATAATTCAACAAACCGTAAGTTTTATCTGCCTTTGCTCTGCCGCGGATCGCTAATTGACGCTACTCTATGAGGACGGCAGTGAAGTGCATGCGCGTGCCGTGCCCGTCGTTCGGCTGAATGACGAAGTGGAACGGATTTCAAGCGTAACGCTCACTCTGCGGTGTTTCGACATTTTTACCAAGTAGGCTAAGTGTGGAAAATTCAGCTTGTTATGGATGAACAAGACAGTGGAAAACGAACAGTAAAAATGACTGAGAAGGCTGTAGAAGAACGCAAGGCTAGACAAATCCAAGCACGCAAATGCAAGCTGTCCCAGCTAACTAGCATGATAAAGCAAATTGAGCAATTAATGGAAGATGATGCAAATGTCGACACTGTAAAAAATAAATTGCGTGTTGACTTTAGTGTTTTGCATCAAGAGTTGTCCAACCTAAATTCTGGTTTGCAACAATTCATGGATGAGGATGAATATGCTGATAATCAAAAGAATTGGTTTAATCCTAAAGATAAATCAATGGATGATTTCTTCTGGAAATGTGAGGAATGGATGAAAGAGGTCATGAAACACTCAGTGCAGGCTGAAGAGTGTGATGAACAAGTAACACACACAGATAGGCCTACATCATCAAAATCGACTACTAAACGTACAAGTAGACGCGGATCACTATTTGGAAGCGAGTTGTCAGCTTCTTCCTCAATCAGAATAAAGGCAGAAATGGAGCGTGCATCTTTAAATGCAAAGGCTGCTGCTTTAAGGGAGAAGTTGGCCATAGAAAAGGAAGAAGCAGATTGGCATGCAGAAAAGGGATACAGAGAAGCAGAGCACAAAAGAATAGAAGCCGCCATAAAGGCTAGAAAAGAAATGCATGAAATGCAGACTGCTCTTGCTGAGTCAGATGCAAAAATTGAAGTTTTGCAAAAATATGAATACACACAAGCAGGCACGAGCATCATTGACATTGATGAACAGGTTGGCGAAACAGAGGTAAAAACTACTTTTCAACTACCATTACAGCACGTCATAACTAATCCCGACGTTAAACCCATTCTTCAGCCAGCAATGCCTCAAAGAGCCTCAACTGCAAAAGACATGGAACTCAATCGTGGACCTGGGCTTGATAGTCTATGCAAGGCCATCTCTCAGCAAGTCAATGTGACAGAGTATCTTGTGAAGAATCACAACGCTTCATTACTTCCCCATCTCACTATTCCAATATTCAAGGGTGACCCGCTTGAATATAAATCCTTTATCAGATCTATTGAACATGGAGTTGAAGGCCGCACTGGCGACAATCGTGATCGCCTACAATTTTTGCTGCAGTACACAAGTGGACAACCGCACGACTTAGTTAAGAGCTGCATCCACATGGAACCCTCAGCAGGTTATGCTAAAGCAACACAAATGCTGAAGGAGTTTTTCGGCGACGACTACAAGATAGCAGAAGCTTACATAACGGAGGCTTTGGATTGGCAGACAATTAAGCCAGAAGATGGCGCCGCATTACAGTCCTTCGCATTATTCCTCACTGGATGCTCAAACACAATGACAGATATTAGCTACATGGAAGACTTGGATAACACAGCTAACATAAAGGCATTGGCTAACAAGCTTCCATACAGACTCAAAGAAACCTGGAGAAAGTCTGCCTGCGACCTACAAGAAAAAACAAAGAAAAGAGCGAATTTCAAGGATTTTGTCAACTTTGTCAACAAGCAGGTTAGATATATGTTACACCCACTCTATGGAAACATAAAAGAAACCACCACAGGCATGAAAGACCCAGTCCGACCAAAACCACAATATGCCGAGACATTCAAACCCAAGAAGGTATTCACAACAGCCGTTGTTCCCGCCGGAATCGAAAACAAAGTCAAGATGGAAAACGACAAGCAAGCAACTTTAAAAACACAACCCGTCACAGTGGACGCAAACAGCAAGCCTTGTGTTTATTGCAAAGGAGAGCAACACAGCCTCACAGTCTGCAGAAAACTCAAGGGCAAGCCACACAAAGAGAAGATTGACTTCTTGAGACGCAAAGGTTTGTGTTTTGCATGTTTGAAACACGGTCACATGAGTAGCAGCTGCAAAGAGAAAGTTCAATGTGAAGAGTGCTCTCGACTGCATCCCACACTGCTGCACATGTACACTAAAGACTTGCAGGGAGAAACTGCAACAGAAAGTCGTGGACAGCAATCTTTATCAAGTGCTCTTGTACAAATGACTGAAACTGTTGGCATCATTGGGGCCGGTAAGGAGGATTGTGTCCTTTCCATTATTCCAGTGTGTGTCAAGGCACAAAAAGGAACCAAGGCAGTGAGAACATATGCCTTTTTGGACCCAGGTAGCTCAGCTACTTTCGCTACAGAGTCACTGATAAACCAACTTAACATGAATGGACGCAATGTTAATATCTCGTTGCGTACTATGGGTAATGAATCTGTTGTGAACACATGCATTGTCACTGGACTGGAAATCAGTAGTCTGGATGGCAACCAGTTTATTGAACTTTCAGAGGTGTATTCACAAAAACACATCCCTGTAACCAAAGATAATATCCCCCGCCAAGAGGATGTTAACAGTTGGCCTCACCTAAAGGAGGTGAAACTTCCCACTATCAAAGCTGGGGTTGGATTACTCATTGGAGCAAATGTTCCCAAGGCAATGGAGCCACTACAAGTGGTCAACAGCGTGGACGATGGACCATACGCCGTGAGAACAATATTAGGCTGGACTGTAAATGGACCGCTCAGGGGTGGAAGTGGTACAATGGAGACAAACAGATTGACAGAAGTCTTTGCTAATCGAATCTCAGTAGCTAAGCTAGAAGAGCTCTGGCAACTGCAGTTCAAGCAGGACTTTCCCGATGCCGGACAAGACGAGGATATCGAAATGTCCAAGGATGATCACAAGTTCGTCAACACAACTCTGAATCCCGCTGATCATGTCTCGAGAGGACAGACTGTTGAAGCATTCCTGACATGTGAAAGCTGGCTTTCAAGACCAAATTTCTTGCTTTGCTCACAAGATCAGTGGCCCAAGAATCCAGATCCTGGAATGCTGGACGTCAACGACCCAGAGGTCAAAAGAGTAGCTCAAGTACATGTCATTCAGGCTCAAGAGCCCAAAGATACAATGGACTATTGGATGACTCACTACTCATCCTGGACAAAGCTTAAACGTGCTGTTGCCTGGTTTCTGAAACTGAAAGACTTGCTCAAGGAACTGAAAGCAAAGAGAAAAGAACCAAACACTTTAAGTGGAGAAAGCAGAGTGAATCAGTTTAAGAAAACTTTTAAAGGAACACACCTAACCTGTGAAGGTTTGACTGAAGCAGAAAAAGAAATTGTGAAGTACTGTCAAAAGAAAAGTTTCAAAGAAGACTTGGCAACCCTGAAGAAGCATCAAAGGGTAAAGAAAGGCAGCTCACTTCATAAGCTGAATCCAGTACTTCAAGACGGAGTCATGAGAGTCGGCGGAAGGTTGAGCCGAGCAGCAATGCCGGATGATTCCAAACAGCAAGTCATCTTGCCAAAAGATTCGCACATCACAAGGCTGGTGCTGAGACATACTCATGAGATAACAGCTCACGCCGGAAGGAATCACATGTTAGCTCAACTGCGACAACGATTCTGGATCCCTGGAGCAAATGGAACCATCAGAAGGTTTTTGTCCAAGTGCATCACCTGTAAAAAATTACACGGATCTGCTGGCAAACAACTCATGGCGGATCTACCAAAATGCAGGGTCCTGCCCGACGATCCCCCATTCACAAGAGTCGGTGTCGACTACTTCGGCCCGTTCCTGGTGAAAAGAGGAAGAGGGCAAGTAAAGAGATACGGCGTCATCTTCACGTGTCTCGCCATACGAGCCGTACATCTAGAAGTTGCCTCTTCACTTGACACGGACGCGTGCCTCAACGCAATTAGAAGATTCCTTGCCAGAAGAGGCCAAGTCAAAGAGATGTACTCAGATAATGGCACCAACTTCCGGTCTGCCGACAGTGAGTTGAAGAAATCGATCCAAGAGTGGAACACTAAAAAGATCGCAAAACAGTTGCAACAGAAGGGCGTCCAATGGCACTTCAATCCTCCCGCAGGTTCTCACCACGGAGGAAGCTGGGAGCGGCTGATCCGCTCAGTGAGGAAGATTCTGAACATCACAGTGAAGGAACAACTTTTGGATGAAGAAGGTCTCCATACCTTGCTGTGTGAAGCTGAGGCTGTCATAAACAGCAGGCCCATCACAAAGTCATCTTCAGACCTCAATGATTTAGAGGCTTTAACACCCAACCACCTGGTGTTGCTCAAGATCAAACCTGAATTACCACCAGGGGTATTCAACAAGGACGACCAGTACGCTAATCGTAGATGGAGACAGGTCCAGTACCTCGCGGACGTGTTCTGGAAACGCTGGTGCAAGGAATACCTCATGCAGCTTCAAGAACGTCAACGATGGTTCACGCCTGGAAGAAACTTCTGCGTCGGTGATGTGGTGCTGATTGTAGACGACACTTCACCCAGAAATTCATGGCCACTTGGAAGAATTGTGGAAACCTTTCCCGACAAGAAAGGCCTGGTTCGTCAGGTGAAAGTCAAGACCAAGACCAATGAGCTTTGTCGTCCAATAACAAAGCTATGTCTTCTGCAAGAATCAGAGGATAATTGATGAACTGTTTTGAAAGACCCGTTTGGACAGGGCGATGAACAAGAATAAGATTTGTTTATATTGTTGTTCTATAACTACAGTAAAAGTAACATAGCATGTAGGCTCCTTTAATTTAAGTTAAAAGTTTGAGTAATTGTCTTCAAGGTCATTGATTACAATTAGGGGCCGGTAATGTAGGAGCCTAAATGCAGTTTGTTGGTGTTTTGATACACTCATGGGAGGAGTTTCCGGGGTTAATCTGGGTCAGTCAGGAAATGCGAGAGTGGAGCCAAACAGTTTTTTGACCTCTCTCATTCTCTCTCGATCTTTGGATAAACTGTATAACTTTGTAAAAAGACATTATTTTCTGTGCTTATTTTTCTTGAATTGAAGTAAACGGTTGAATTTACCGAGTTGTCCTGTGGATTCTTTGATTTGGATTACGACGAGGGAGATTGTTACGAGCGTCAAGCTAAGGCTTCATTCACTGGAAAGCTACAACCATACTGGTTATACTGTGGAACCGGTTTTCAGTATCGCTTGAGTTAGCAGAGATGGTCTGAATGTGTAGTAAACACACACTGCAGCATGTGTGTGCAAAATAACTGCCTTATGAAGGGCCTACATTCAGTGCATTGAGCTGCTGGGTGGTGCTGTGGTTGGTGTAGGTGAAGCTGTTGTTGTGCGGGTGATACTCGGCCACAACATCATCGACGTTGATGTTCCCTCCGTCTGACCTCCACATTGTCACATCGTAGCCCAGGTTGATGTCTCCGTTGTTGTCAAACTTATAGCTCTCGTCTCTCAGTTTAAACTCCTCCATCCACATAGCTTTGAGCACCTATAAGAGACATTTCATTATCAAATACTATTTCTGATGACTCAATCAAACCGAACAATTTGCACAACCATATTGTTTTGTATTAACTGCATGTCTATTCATTAGTACATTTTAATCCTCACTGTCACTGGAAACGTACCTAATCTGTTCATTTATTGGTTTATTTTAACAATTTGATCTCATATCCCTTCTGATATTATTGCAGGTGTGCTGTTAGCTAGCTAGCTAACGTAGCTAACCTAGTCATTTAAAATGTACTGATTAACACTTACAGTTATGAAACAGACTAACTGCCAGTTGGCCAACTTTAACTGACCTGTCCCAGCTGTGTGCGTCACTTGTTAGTGTCCCCGTTTACGCTGTGTTTTGAGATTTCTGCATCAATTTTTTTATTTACAGTGTTTCGTTTATGCAGTGCTTTTAGTAAACGCACCGGATGTGTTTTGGCACATTAGTGTATTTGCATCATTTTTTAAAGTGTAGCACGTTTCTCCTGATGAAAGTGTTTACGGCTGTTTTAGCACGTTCAGAGGTGAAATAATTACTCTGATTATTGCTTAAGTTAAATTAGCAATATTATATCCTAAAAATACTCTGTTACAAGTACAAGTAAAACACATTAACATTAAAGAAATACTTTAAGAGACATAAGTAAAAGTACTCATTAAGCAGTTAAGGCACCAGATATTATTATTATTGTATAAAAAATATTGTTGCGTTTATGTGTTCATTACTTCAGTGTTGCATCTGGTAAAGGTAGAATTACTTCCTACAATACTGGGAAGCTTAACTTGTAATATTATAATATGATGTGTGTTGAATTTTGTATTTATAATCTAAAAACACTAAATCTGCAAAGTAACAAGTAACTACATAGGTAAAATAAATGTAGTGATGTAAAAAGTACAACATTTGCCAAAAAAGTGATGAAATAAAAGTATAAGGTGGCACAATGTACTTCCATTTTATTTATTTTTTACTTAAGTACAATATTGAGTAAAAGTCTCTTTACAACACTGAGCCTATTTGCATCTGTCTGCCTCCATACTTCTTCCATCTCTGAAAGGGACTCATGTGGACCTTATAGATTGTGCATGATTACCTCCCAGGGTTGCACTGTGCCGGGTGCTTTGCAGTCTCTGGTCCTGCAGATAGACGCCACAGCTTGAGCGATGGCGCTCACAGCCATCTCCACACTGAAGATATTGTCGGCATGAGTGTTTTCTCTGAGGGTTTTCACAGCCTTAGACCCCAGCTCAGAGTCTCCATAACCTTCACTAGCATTCAGCTGTTTGTAGAACTCCTGCAGGAAGGTGTTATTCTCTGTATAGTCATGTCCAGCCGACTCCAGTCTGCTCAGGTACTCATTGAACGACGATAGGTCTCCACTTTTGAAGGTGAAGCCCAGAACATGTCCAACGTCTTCCAGATTTATGTTTTCCTTCACGGAGCTCGAGGAGGACCAGCTGTCACTGGCTACCCAGACTCTTTTCATGGACTTTCGTTCCCCTCCTGCTCTCATCATCTGGTTCTTAAGCTCCTGGTAAAGGTACACCATGTGAGTGGACCTGGCAAATGCCACGATCACCTGTGCCTCAGGATTCTCAAAGATGGAACTTGCGGTCTGCGTGATAGCAGACCCGACATCCTGACTGCTCACTGATTGAGGAATGATGGATTTGAAGGCCACACAGATCCCCTTTTTGGAAGCCTCGGAAATAAAGTTCTCAAGAGCTGATTGTCCGTAATTCCCATCAGTGATTACTACTCCCACCCAGGTCCAGCCGTAGATGCTGAGCAGACTGACCATGGCTGTAGTCTGGTGATTGTCATGAGGAATAGTCCTCATGAAGGCAGGGAACCGACTCTTATCACTCAGAGTGACAGCAGTGGATGAATAACTGACCTGGAGGAGAGAAATACAGTCATTTCAATTCATTTCAAAGATGTGTCATTTTATTTGAAAGGGCGCCTAAAAATGTATATGGAGGCCTACAATGCAGGTTTGAGGAGTTACGGATTACATTAAACAACAGGATTATGTAATCAGGTTATAAAAAAGGTAACTGTATCCCTTAGAGTAACATAAAAAAGACAAAATCAGATTACTGTTACATTTCTAAAAAATTGGGGATTACTAGCAGGATTACGAGTTAACTAAAAACCCTAAAAAGAGAATTTTGTAAAGGATCAGATGTTCTCTCTCTCTGTAAACTGTTCTGTTCTGTAAGCTAACACTGTGAATCTATACACTTAATGCCTGAATCTGCTTTATGGTTTTCACTTTCTTTGGTTCATTTGTTCTGTTTTTAAATCAGCAGGTGAACCTATATGTTCATAAAATAGTGTGTGTGAGTTTAACTGTGTATTAAACTAAAATGAAGCATTTTCTGTCAGCTCAGGTTGTATTTCTGCTCTTCCTTTGCTATTCTTGTTACTAAATATCTTGGTTGCTTCTTTTCTAAGATCACATTGTTCTGTTGTCTGACATAATAGACTTAAAAAACACAAAATCATCCTTTTTTTGTTTGGCATAATACAAGAGTATCACAAAGTAATCAAGTCACATTAAAATATGTTAAAGGGAACTACTAACTGTAACAGAATTCATTTTTTAAGGGTAACTAATTGAAATAAAATACATTTTTAAAGCTATCCTCCCAACCCTGGATACTGCCTACCTGAGGAATCATCTCTAGGGTAAATTGCCTGGCGGTGGCGATGGATTCTTCAGAGTGAGTGGCCCCCACAACAGCCAGGACTCGGGGGCCACAGCTGGTGTTCCCGGAGCAGTGGCTCTGCTGGATGAAGTGTGCTGTGGCTCTCAGAGCGTTGCTTACATCAGTGCAGGAGTCCAGGATGTGGTAGCCCAGAGTGATGTTCACATCAGTGAGCAGCGGGGATTTATTCATCATCTCTACAGCATTGATCATAGCCAGCATCCTCACCAGACCTTCTTCATCCAACCTGTGGAGCAGAAGAGTAAAATAACGAATAAAGACGGTATAGATCGGTGAGCTGAAAAGAGATATGCAAGGAGGGACATAAAGGAAGAAGGTTATAACGATGTCAAGAATATGACTTTATGAAGGATTAAAGAGACGTATTAACATATTCTGCTTTTTCAGGTTCATATTTGTATTCTGAGCCTCTCCTGTGACATGTCTCCATGCTTTAATGTTCAAAAAGCTCTTTATTTTTCTCATACTGCCTGTGCTGCTGCACCTCTTTTCACCCTCTGTCTGAAACCAGAGCCCAGTCTTCTCCACTCTGTTGTGATTGGTCAACCGCTCAGAGATGTCCCACCCCTCAGCCTGCATGTACAATGTGTTGGAGCTAAAACTAAAACAAAACTAAAAAACATTTAGTTGACCTTAAGCCTCTCGATTTGAGAACAAGACTTAGTAAAAAAGAGTAGTTATGTAAGATTCCTCGAGGTCAAAGGAAGAGATTTGGAAGTTTTGGGAATTGCACCCAACGGTTCAGGGTCAAAAAGAATAGATAGAAGTTGACATTGATAGAAGATCTCACCTGATGCATGGACGGATGTGTGGTGCAAAGGCTCTGTCTTCTTTTTCTACATCTTCATGAATGGCAAAGATTCCTCCCAGGATGACAGTACCTTGGGCTGTAACTCCCAGCATGCTGCTCTCCTTCTCAGCGGCATTTCCCATTCCCAGGAAAATAAGGAATACTGTGATGTGCAAACGGATTACAAGCCAGGCCATAACACTTTTCTGCTGCATTCTGTTTCTAGAAATGTTTTCCCTCTCCTCTCTCTAACTGGTTATTCACCTGGAGCAGAGTGATACTCTCCTTTTAAAGCATTGTCGTTAAAGAAAACACTCCTCTTCCTCCTTCACAGACGACTATTCTCATATTCTCCCCTGCAGCCCTGCCCACCTTATGAGTGACAGTAGGATGAGTCACTGTCTTCCAGAAGCAGGTTTATCACATTTTATGTTATGGGTCCGGAAGAATTATGCTGATAGAAAACAACTTACCATCTGCAAGTTGTAAACAAACCCATGACCACACCATGCAAACACCTGAGCAATGTTAACGTTGGAACGTGAGGGTTTACTCTTTAACAGGAAGTCTTTAGGCATTTTTTAACCTTTAATTGATTTTTAAATGTAATCCAAAGTGTCAGTAAATAGTTATATTATTTCTTAGATTCCCCAAAACATTGACTAAAAAATCAAAAACAATTCTAATAACAATTACAAACCTTAAATCCCCACGATAGAGATGTTCACCCAGGGATTTTATGGTATTTATTATTTAAAAATATATTTACGTTTCGGATTACCTAAAAAAATCAACTTAAAAATAGGATGTCAAATGAAATTGCATTGTAAAATCTATATGTACTGATTTATTTTTTGCCACTTTCTTTTCCTCTTTTTCTTTGCGTTTTTTTGTATTGTATTATTATTGTAGCCCTGAAAATTACCTTGTTAAAATCCTACCTCGAAACATGAGGTAAGTATGTATATGTTTATATATGTATTTGCATTCATATATAGACGTTAACAGGTGTGTGTATTTGTATAAATATATCATTATTATTTATATTTATACATTTTATATGAAATCATGGAAGTGGTGTTTCTATGTGAGGAATATTATATCACTTATCTCTTTTTCTTTAAAATGTTCTATACACGCTGAAAAATATCTCTTTTTTGTCTCAATTTCTGTATTAATATAGAATTTAATTATTAGAACTACTAAATAGTTATTAACAATTGATTTTCTGATGATCAATTTGACATCTAATAGTTTAAGATGTATACAGGGAATAGTACATGTGAGTCATTGTTCTAACAGCAGCCTATCATAGAGTGCCTTACTACTCTATGTACTGGATAAAGGTGGAACAGAAAGTCATGTTATAACATAAACAAAGCACTGGTCGGGTCAAAACCTGAAGAAGATATTTACTCAATATGGAGACCGCTACAGGTGATGATAAATATCCCATTGTGGACTTCCAGAGAATTTCTTTGTAAACCTAATGGACCAGTTGGTACCAGAGACAAGCCTTTTCATAACTGGCTGATGTTTGAGACATTATACTAAGTGGTAGGGATTTCCTTGATTCGTTCACACAGATAGTCTTAAGTCTCCAGGCTAAAAGTCAGCGGGGCTATTGACTCTGAGAGAAGTGATGCAGGCAGAGGTGGGAGAAAACTCAGAACTTGTACTTGAGTAAAAGTAAAAGTACCAGGCTGAAGGAATACTCTGTTACAAGTAAAAGTCCTGCATTATAAATGTTACTCAAGTACAAAAGTACAAAAGTATTAGCATCAAAATCTACTTAAAGTACCGTCAGTAAAAGTAGTCATTGTGCAGATTGGTTCATTTCAGAATAATATATCTGATATGTTTTCACTTTAAGCAGCGATAGGAAGAGTAGTATTACCATTAAAATCTTAACGATACCCATCCCTACGCAAAAGTCATTGAAAGGTAGGCTATGTGTAAATAGGAATAAAATAGTGATGTAATTATTTGCAACCTGCAGTTCAAATAGTAGTTAACGTTGATTGATATTCTTTCATTAAAACATGTATCTAAAATAAATCTACTAGTCTACTACTAAAATTCTCCTACTTTCAATTTGGCCTAATTATTTCACAGTGGCACAGGATCATTTGCGAATACAGGCACTTTTGTTCATGTTCACTCCATAACAACATCTAATTATAGTTGGATCTTTGTGTCTTGTTATTATTAGCAGAGAAAATGTAATATTTTTACAACTATATAATTAATCCTACATTTCCCCTGTACACTGATTCTCTGACCACATCAGTTATTTTCTTTTTATCGATATGGTCTTACTTTAGCCTTTAAAACGCTTTGAGTATTACATTTCTGGTTTTAAGATAGTCCAAAGCAATTGTATGATGTGTGTGATCTGCTGTACTCCAGTCCGCTAAGTGGCAGCACGGGGCAACATCACTGTCTGGGGCGGGAACACTTGAAAGAGAACAGGCCGGAAATAAAAGCATATCAATGACAGAAGAAGAAAAAGGATGTAAAAGAGAAAGACTGAATAATGATCTTGCTGTTTATACTGCAGAGTTGATAGCGATCCTCATGGCTCTGGCCTGGGTTGAGAGTAACAGGCCTAGACATGGTGTGCTAATTGCTTCAGATTCTGCCTCTGCACTGGTGAGTATTCAATACACAAGTTCTCAATCCAGACAGGACATTGTTCTAGAAATTGCACAGATGACAAGTAGGTTACAGTCTGATATTAACGTCAGTTTCCTATTGGTTACTGCTCATTTCGGAGTCAGAGGAAATGAGCAAGCAGATAAGAACGCTCAGAAAGCATGTGAGTCATCTGAAGTCACCATGAATATAAGTTTTAGTAAGGCTGAAATTAAGACCATAGTCAAGGCCAACTCTAAGAGGAAATGGCAAAATGATTGGAGCAATGCTATCACCGGGAGGAAGTACTATAGTGTACAAAGGTATGTTGGTGAAGCAAGGTGAACATCTAGAACAGGGGTCTCCAACCTTTTCCCCTCTGAGAGCTACCTCTAAAGAAAAAAAATTACGGAGAGCTACTTGTGTTTTATATCATGTGTAACATTTATTCACACGTATCTAAATCCCTGAATAAGGTTTCATTTGGCACAAGCATATACGGAACATACATCCAACACTCACTATTTGTGTAAGAACATTAATACTCAAATTAAACTCAAAGTATGCACGTCAAAACATTTCTTTCTCTTTTCAACATATTTTTTTTGCATGAACATTTTCAAAATATTGGCAGCCAATACTCACACTCAAAATACAGAAATGTAACTAAATATGTATCAGTAGGCATGTCTATGCATTTCTTTCTTTTCAGCTATCACTGATAAACTCACATTTTTTGCATAACATTTACAAAACACTGACCTCTAATACTCACACTTTGTGTGAAACATAGCCCAAATTGAACTCATCAGCATATGCATTTCTTTATCTGTTCAAACTATAAAACACATTAAACTCACATTTTTTGCATAACATTTACAAAACACTGACACTTTGTCAAAACATAACTCACACCTTTGAAATCACATAGGCTTTCAGTAATTTATTCACTAGTCTACATATTCAGTCAAGCACCTTTAGTTAGTGAGATACCTGGCACTGCATGGTGCCAACAAGAGAGCTGTATGCTGGAATATACCCACTTAGGTTCACTCTTATGGAGTCTTTCAAATGTTCATCTGTCAGTCTTGTTCTGAACTTAGATCTGATGACATTCATGTCAGAAAAAGAAGATTCACAGAGGTATGTAGACCCAAACAAAGCAGCTGTCTTCAGAGCTGCTTGACACAGATTCTTATAGTTTTCTGGCTCAACCAAGCTCCAGAAATGTTCAGCATGCTGTTGAGATTTCAGCTGTATGTCGTTTTGGAGGTTTAAAAGTTCCATTTCCATTTCCACAGGATCGATACAGAAAAGGTCTGCCATCTGCCCAGAAATCTGACTAATGTCCATATTCATGAATGGGTTGGAAATTAATGTCACACAGGGCTCAAGTCTCTCAAAGTATCTGAACCTGTCTGCAAACTCCTGGCCAAGCTTGATCAAGAGGTCACAGGACTTCTCTGTGTTCAAAGCATCAGCTACCCCTGCATGGGTTTCCAAAACCTTTGTGACAGAGGGGAAATGCTGGAATCTTTTGGCCTTCAACTGCTGGATGAAAAAGGCCAGTTTTGCGCTGAACGCGTTAACAGCACTGATCATGTTGCAGACGTCTTTCTCTTTACCTTGCAACTGTACGTTCAAGTTATTCATTTTCTCAGTTACATCTGTCAAAAACATAATATCAAGGACCCACACTGCATCAGATAACAAGGTGGTGTCCTCCCCCCTCTCTTCCAAGAAAATCTTGATTTCACCCAGCAAGCAAAAGAAACGTTGCAGTACTTTACCCTTACTGAGCCATCTGATGTCAGTGTGGAGCAGGAGATCTCCATAGGCCACAGTGCATTCCTCCAGGAATTGCATGAAGGTCCTGTGTTGCTTAGCCTTTGCTCTGATGGAGTTGATAATCTTGACAACCGGCTCCATGACATGTTCAAATCCCATGACCTTCGCGCATAAAGCCTGTTGGTGAATTATGCAATGGTAGGCCAGAAATGGTGGAAACTCCGGGTCTACTTTGCATAGGGCAATAAATCCAGAGTGACGACCTGTCATCACTGGTGCTCCGTCAGTGGTTATTGACACCAGCTTTTCAATAGGGATCTTCTGTTCCGTGAAGTAGTTCTTCACAGCATTGTTAATATCGACTCCCCTTGTTGTAGTTTTCAATGAAAGTAAAGTCAAAAACTCTTCATGCGCAGTGAAATCATCAAAAACCATGCGGATGAAAACAGCCAGCTGGGCTGTATCGCTGGCGTCAACAGATTCATCCAGCTGAATAGAAAACCATTTACACCTGTTAATGTCAGTTTCCAACTGTCTTCCCGCATCCACAGCCAGTGCAGACACTCTCCTTGCCATTGTATTTGCACCAAGTTGTACATCAGCAAAAGCAGACAATATTTCTGTCTTACATTTATGGTCCTTGAATAACGTTTCAGCCACCGCGTTCATGGCCTCCTTTACAACACTGCCATCAGTGAAGGCCTTTTTGCGTTTTGTCAGGATGTGCGCCACTTTAAACGAAGCCTCCGTACAAGCAGTAGCCATCTGTGCTGGTCTGGTAAAAACAGACTGCTGTCGTTGTAGCTGTATTTTCAGGTCCTTTATCTTTTATTTTCGTAGATTGCTACCAGCGGGAAAGTTCCGTGAGAAGGTGCTGTGGACTGTGGTGAAATGGCGCTCCACATTGCATTTTTTACCGACCGCCACGCTTACTCCACAGATCAAACAAACACACTTGTCCTTTACACTTGTGAAACAAAAGTCTATTTCCCAATTCTCGTGAAAAAAGTATGTTTTCCGCCTCTTGTTGCATTCAGCAGCCATGGTCAAGCTAATGCCGCGTTCGGTGTTTGCCGCGTTTACATCGGAGGTCGGAGGTCGGAACTGGGAGTGACGTCACATTCGAGGTCGGAAAGTCGGAAAAGATGGACGCGCCTTGTTTACAGATTTAGCAATTACCTCGGGTTAGCCATTGTTAGCAATACCGGTTGATAACAGCGCTCTGTGTCATATTTTGTGAAAATAAATATCGTAGCAACATATCTTCAGATAGAAGATGAGCGGTACTTTATGTACAGGTGACAAATGAAATTGGCATATTATGAAAATTTGTGTTTAAATCTTATATATACAGTCTATGGTTTACTATTTGGCGAGCTACTTTGAAGGGGGCGGCGAGCTACTGGTAGCTCGCGAGCGACGTGTTGGAGACAGCTGATCTAGAACTACTCAAGAGGAAAACATAATCTCTAGGATGAGATTTGGGCATACTGGGTTAAGTAGCAGTGTTGTAGAACTCGAGTTCGTGAGCTAAATTTAGAGACTTGTGACTTGACTTGGACTTGAGCACTAATGACTTGAACTCGGACTTGGACTCGTGCATTCGGACTCGCGATGACTCGAAAGGACTCGACTTTGTCATTAAAACCCTGAGGTCGACGAACGCGCCGGCGCGTTTTCGCATTTATACCATAATACGGCGTAGAAATGTTGCTGGAATCGGTAGACTCTCTTCTTTCCGATGCATTCTCCCGCGAGATCCTACGTGATTCACAGCCGGAGCTAGGGGGCCAATAAAAGAGCTTGACGCATACATCTTTGTGAATGATGTGTGTGTCAAGCGCTCTTATTCGCCCTTTCGATGCATATGAAAGGTCATAGCGCCCGCCATTAGGACACGCCTATGAGCTGCGGGACCAGTTATGTTTTTTTTAAAGTTTAACAACACAGGGTTTCCCACACATAGACTTTACTTGGGCGGGCCGCCCAGGTATATTAACGGCTGCCCAAGTGTATTTCGCGACCCATTTAGTTTTTAGGTTTTTTTTACCCGTCCGCCAGCACGACACCATCCGCGATCGATTAACTAGTGGACAATGATCTCCTCGTTCTACGCCTCCTGTACCTGTTCACTCTGCTATCGTGCGTGTCCCCCCCCCCCCCTGGACTTGATCAATAGGGACTCGACTCGGACTTGACTTGGATGAGTAGTGGACTCAACTTGGAATTTTTTTTAACGACTTGGACTTGACTCAGACTTGACACTGGAGACTTGAACCTGGACTTGGACTCGAGGCATAGTGACTTGACTACAACACTGTTAAGTAGTACTCTATTTATTTTAAAGAAACATGCTGATGGTAATTGTAGTGTATGTAACAGTGCAGAGAATGTGGAACATGTAGTAGAATATTGTGCTAAATTAGGTAGGTTTGCTTCCTTTATTGTTTAATTTCTTGAGAAGACTGGTCTGATCAGTCGAATTTAGAATTATTATTATTACTAATATTATTATTATTATTTTAAATTATTATGATTTTATTAGTATTATTATTATTTTATTAGTATTATTATTATTTTTTGGTATTACTAGTATCCAGACTCACACTCCATATCGGTAGGTGGCGGTAATGCTTCCAAACGTTGTTTGCCAAAATAGAAGAAGAAGAAGAATAAAGAAAAATGGAGGCGGCAGTGTTCATTCTGTCACTGGTGGACTGCTGTGCACTGATTTTCCTATCGGTGTACTTTGTATCCTTTTCGGCTGTGTGTTTTCTGGCGGGTGTTTATTGGTGTCCGGCCTGTTGCTCCCAGCGGCCGGCTGATCGAGGCTCCTGTGAATTACGTTCTGCACTTTAGAGCTAACGAGCTAACTGTTAGCTAGCCGCCTTCTTACAGACTCAGTGACAGGCTAGCCTGAACTAAGTTCACCTGGACCTGTGTCAACAGCAGAGTACCCGGATGACAAGGTGTGGTAACGAAAACCTAATCACAAAATAAAAGTTTAAAGCATTTATTTTATATCATCATAAGCATAGTGGCATATAAACAAAACACATCGTTAGCTTGCTTATGTCGAGTTCCCATGTCGCTGTTATTGATAACAGCACTTGTTATCTTGTTAAACTTATAATTTACAAATAATAATAAAGTTATTTCACCTACCTATGTACTACTAGTTTGGATTAACATACCATAGTAACCATGTACATTCTGTAATGGCAACTCGTCTCTGTTCTGGGCATTTAATGTCGCTGTCAAATGCATAATGTTCTATGCTAAAGATCTGCTAAACATATATGTTTTACATCTATGTCTGAACTAGCATTAGCACATTAGAATCAGCTTTTTGTTTAAGTAGCAAACCGGTCTGATAAACGCATCAATATCAGATCAGAACTCCTTTCCATTAAAGGTGACAGTGCAGGTAAAAAGACACAATGAAATGAAACGGTCAGCTTATTTAATATAGGGACATGAACATGATATATATACTAATAAAGGATTTCTGATTCTAACTAAAGTCACAAATAAGTTCATATAAAGCTGTTGGGTTAATGCATGTATTTTACATAGCAGTGATGGTTGCACTATGCTGGGTGAAGAAGCAACCAGAATAACAAAAGTAGAATGCAACAAGTGCATATTACACAGGATTGTATTGGGTGGGGGTCTGCCAGGGGCCGTGGTGGCTGCACAGTCTGATCGCTGCAGGAGGGAAGGGCCGTTGAGCTGCACAGTATGTCTATATGTTCAGTTAAATAGAGCTGATAGAAGCAGGGAATGAAAGGTTAACGGGAAACATTCAGCTCTATAGAATTGTGATTGACAGCTGGTGGCACCTTGACTGACAGCTCAGATCATCACCCTCTCTGATCTAGAATGTGACTACATCAACGCCAGAGCCTGCTGCTCCAAACTGAACAAAGTGAGTCACGTTAATGGTTCTTTTTTCATTTTCTGATGTCTTTTTCTTTGTCGGGCCCTTCTATGTATTTTGATGAAATACTGATTTGCATTTTGTGTCTCCAGTGGGTCATTCCAGAGATGGTTGGCCAGTGTCTTTCCACCATGCTGATGTTGGTCTCCATGCACTGGTTCGTCTTCCTGCTCAACCTGCCGGTAGCAGCCTGGAACATTTATAGGTACGGTCATACTGCAGGTCTTATCTGCTCGACATTTAACCATGCGGTTTATACCCCAACAGGAATTTATTGGGGCTGCCCCCAATTAGTCGACTAATCGCCGGAATTGACAACTATGAGTCGACTACAAAAATCTTAAGTTGGGGGCAGCCCTAGAATTTATTTAATATCTCTGGGTGAACCAAACCATTGACAGCTATGATTGCAACTGGATGAGTAGGACAGGTGATATTCGATTGTTCAGTTATTTTATTTTCTGGATTAGCCAACAGTCTTTCCTCTCTGATCTCTACAAGATCAATTACAGTATATTTTGATTGAGATGCAGAGATATTGTATGCCATCATGCATCCTAGAGAGGGAGAGTCATAACTTTGTTTACCTAAAGCTGGATCACGGAGATGGCTATAATCTAAGTAAACACATTTTGAGTAGGTTAGGCGTATCATCCCTGACTCAAACCCAGAGTCTTTCTGCGTCTCTAGCCTTTCAGTTTTGTCACAGTTCAGTTTTTTTCCATCAGTGAGGGTGGAGGTGAGAGAGGAGTGTGTGAGGCAGCAGACATATTTCTTGTAGAGATATTGGAATACATGTATATCCCTCGCTCTCCTCTGGTCCCTGCAGGTACGTGAAGGTTCCCATGGGAAACATGGGTGTGTTCGACCCCACTGAGATCCACAACCGGGGGCAGCTCAAGTCCCACATGAAGGAGGCCATGATCAAACTGGGTTACCACCTGCTCTGCTTCTTCATCTACTTGTATAGGTGAGACACACACACACACACACACACACACACACACACACACACACACACACACACACACACACACACACACACACACACACACACACACACACACACAACATTTGATGACATGTTCAACACCTACAGCCGTTAGTTCTGTATTAACCCCCCTTTTATTGCAGCATGATCCTGGCTCTGATCAACGACTGAAGCACCCAGCAGGGGGCCAAAATCCAAACTCCAGGCTCTGCTGCCTCCCCCTCACCCCCCTCCCTCCACATCCTGCTCCTGTACTGTATCCATAAAGTCTTTCAGAGCAGCTCAGAGAAGTTTTTACTGGTTTACTGAGCTTTGATTTGTGATGTCAGACCTGATTTAATAAAACGCAACGGTTAATATTTAAAAATAAACACTTAAAAACAAAATCTCCTACAACTAGAGACTGTCTTGCGATGGGATCACACCAGCCTGACGCCAAATCGAGACAACAGGCCTGTTGAACAAACTTACATCGAGTTGCTTTCACATGTTTGGTCACTGACTGATGACACACAGATGTACCTCGTGAGGGGGCTCCTGAGTGTGTATTCTGATATTCTGAGTTGTGTTTCATCCTAACTGCTGGCACTTTATCCTCCAAGCCTGACATAAAGCAGCTGTGAATTACTTGCTGTTCCGGGGTTTCAGAGATCAGCTGTTTGAAATAAGTTTGATGTGTAACTCCAGTGTGTGAGCCGCTTACCTGCATGGGACAGTAGGGGCTCTCGGTATGACCTTTTCAAATAGCAACAAAGTCAAAAAAAATCAAATCTAATTAACAGAATTAAAACAGAAAAACTTGGAAGGACCAAGCCATAAGGAAAAATTGAGTTTTGGATCCCTTTAAATCCGACTCACTGGGCCTTTAAGAAGAGATTTTAAAGAAACTGAATTGGTGTGTGTGTGAGATGTCATCATTTCTGGATGTCTCTCTGCGCTGTGCTTTGGTGTTCTGCTCTCTGTCTGATCGTATTTCTTCGTTGCTCCTTTGTTTTTGTCTTCTCTAACGGATATATTCGGTAAAAATCTAAATTTAGAAATCAGAGCTTTTGGATGGTATTGAAGTGTTATTGTTTTCTGATGAGCCTGTTCTGAGACTTTGTGCATACAGGCTTCCTGGATCACACTCCTCCCTGATCGCCAGCTCAGCCCACACACACAAACACCATCTGATTTACATCCAGTCATATTTATGTATGCGGAACATTGCTCTGTGTGTGTGGGTGGTGTGTGTGGGACCTCACAGAGCTGGATGCTGTCTGCACTCAGAGGTCTCATGCCATGTTCTGTTTGGAAGAATTGATGCTGTGTGTTACTGACGGCTGTAAATACAATCTGAGTTTGATTTTTGAATTTGACCTCAGTGCTGCACTGATGTAACTGACTCTGCATTGAACACACTGTACTGTATGTTAATGTTCCCTGGGCAGCGGGGGGCTCACCCTCTCCCTGTTATCTGTACACACAGA
This sequence comes from Eleginops maclovinus, assembly GCF_036324505.1. NCBI lineage: Eukaryota > Metazoa > Chordata > Actinopteri > Perciformes > Eleginopidae > Eleginops > Eleginops maclovinus. Next base: position 22,678,941 of record NC_086351.1, read on the forward strand.
GCTGCCCTGAAAGACTGTATTATGAAAGAAGGGGGGGGGGGGGTACCGTTAGTAAACAAGTTCCTGTTTATTCACACAACTGTCTTACTGCGGTATCTATTTTTTGGGTTGGGGTGTTTCATAAATAAAAGTGAAAGACAAGTCTGAGTTCTTCTGTTTGACATTTCTGGGGAACTATTCATAATGTCATGTCCCCTCAATACACAAATGTGAAATGAAGCAGTTCTTTCAAACAGTTCCCAAAAAAATGAAGAGACCACTCTGAAATCTTTATCTCTACATGTATGGCAGCCATTCCAGTATCTGTTGAATTCCAACACAGAGAAATGTTGTCAGTAGAATACAATAATAATTTAAAAAGTCATTGAACTCAAAGACAAACCTATGAATAGTAAAACAGGAGAAACTGATAATGCTGCAGCGATATCTTCATTTTTTCAAAACTGAAAAATCAACAAACCCATAAGCAGTTTAAAATGAAAAGCTCATTTTTGCAATAATAATAAAGTGTTATTTTGCCTCTGTATCTACAACATCTTACTAAGTTTGCAGGATCATTTAAGAGGTGATTCCAAACGTAACACTCCTTCAGATCGTTTCATAATACAACATAATCATTTTTAGTTTTGTCGGTCTAGCCTGATGTGTGCCGTGCTTTACTTTGACTCCAACTTCTAAGTCAATTTAACCATGAATACTTAAGAGTCTATTTAAAGTACAAATTCAGCTAATTTTCAGGTCTATATTTGTATTTTGTGCCTCTACTGTGACATGTCTCCATGCTTTAATGCAGTGGTTCCCAAACTTTTCAGTCAGGCCCCCCTTGGGTAATTGGAAATATTTTGTAGCCCCCCCCCCTAACCCGGTTCTGACCTACATTTGTAAGATTAGTTCTACAAACATTACATTTTCTCTGTTAATAATATCAAAACACTAGGATCCAACTATAGTTTTATATTTTTGTAGGGATAGAACATCCATTTGTACGTAGTTGGTTCGATTACATATGCAAGATAACTGTAGCAATAAGAAATAATAAATCAATTTGATGTATTTTTAAAATGATAACAAAGAGCAACCAATGTTTGTTTACATCATCCACTCAAGCTTCACGCGTAATGTTTCTCATACTGCCTGTGCGCTTTATTTTTCTCATACTGCCTGTGCTGCAGCACCTCTTTTCACCCTCTGTCTGAAACCAGAGCCCAGTCTGCTCTGACTGGACCGCTAGCCAATATAAATATGAGTGTTACTATGTTACGGAAGTGCACAAAGGACTCAAATAGAGGCGTTTCAGGCAGGGGGGTGGGGGGAGAAACTCCCTCTGGAAGGAACACAGGGATTTTAGCCTTTGCAGACCATTTACATGCACCAAAACCTATAGAACACACTACAGGAAAGGGAAAACCCCCAACAGCAAATAGCTCCCCTTTCATTGGCTGAGGTCTAAAACAAAGCTTTCAGTGGCTGGAACCATGACAACCGAATCAGAAATCCTGACTAATAAAGGATTTCTGATCCTGCTTTATACTCAGTAGAACATGTTTCTGTGTCTTTGTTCCAGCCGCTGAAAGTTTTGTTTCCATCAAGTGAAGAACATTTCAAAGTAAATTTACATTTTAAAACCCTGAATTATTTATTTAAAATATGCATACATAACACTTCTTCTACATACAATACAGAACAGTACAATCACTTTTTTTGTAGTAACACATTTAAAATGTAAAATGGTTTTCTGGCAGAAACTGCCTGCAAGCAAACTAAGTTCCTACTGTGGCTTCTTACAGCGAGAAGCCAGAAATACTCCAATAAATAAAGTCACTAGAACACCAAGTCTGTGAGCAGATCGAGTGTGTGTGAGTCAGACATCTATTGTTGTGTATCTCTAGCGTGTGTGTTCTGATGGAGGAGTTGGAGCTGCTGATGATAAACAGGGTTCCCACGCTCCTGTACTTCAAAGGCTTTAAAAAAAATCTGTAGAAGCAGTTTGGAAAAAACGTCACAAAAAGATCCATTTTAAATATCCAAAGTGTAAAGTGAATTTGTAAGTCTGGAAAATGTGGTGCAACGCTTTGAAAGTGTTTTGACAGTAAAAAAAAAAAACTTGAAAGGGAACCCCGAACACACCTGACATCCTGCCACTCTACACAGCCGCAAAATACATGCCATAACAAATACATACACAGCACAGCATAGAATATCATAGTAGGCAAAATTGCTCTTTTGATTTTCACTTCATGTGTTACACTTGTGTACGAACGTGTTGTGTGACAAGGGATGTGCTCAGATTGAAGGAGAAGGCTGGCAATTTTTTATTTCTTTTCAGCATAATGACATCTAATGCAGAAACCAAAAAAGAATAACTGTATCTTCTGGGGAGTTGGTGTGTGTGTGTATCAACGCCTGACATTTATTATGAGTTAACTTCATCACCTTGAACACATTCGTGGTTTCTGCATTAGATTTTCTAACAATATAAAACAGTGTAACACCAGCCTCATCTCTAAAACACTTCACACTGAGCCAGGACGTTGAGGATAAAGCAATAAATCAGTGTTTTTAAACATCATATCTCCACCTGTACTAAATCAAAACAAACACCATTAAACTCAGAACATGTAACTAAACCAAACCAAGTGAAACTCATATGCTGTTTGACAAGACGAATCAAGGAGTAAATACTGAAGCTACAGCGAAAAATAAAGGTTAAAATCCACACTGATGGCAAGAAGGACTCTACTTAGATCCTCTGTGCTGACAGGAGACCCCTCACACTGTTCACATCAGCTGCTGCGTACTCTCAGAAGGCATTGACACACAGCGGGTTGGAGAGGTGTAGCAGGACGTGTGAAACATGCTCATCAAACACTACTCTCTCTGGCTAGGAGCAGAAATAAACATGTAAAATGTACAGTGCATGAAAAAAAAGACATGGTTATTTAAAAGATTCTCAAATAGGTGATGTTTGGATGGTTCAAATCTCTAAAAAGGTTCTGCAGGTAACGGAGGAAAAAGGAGGTCTTTGCTGCTGGGTGTGAGCAGCTCATTTAAAAAAACCTTAAAACACACGGTCAGCAAGGCGCCGCTATGTGACAGCCTAGTCAGTAAACTACTCATGAATAAATAATATAGCTGATAATAAATAAGAGCAGGTTGGTGGTCCTGGGTGGAACAGAGGGGGAGGGGGGGGAGGAGGAGGAGGGTTCAGAGCTTCATGTGTCCGGCTCTGCTCAGGATGATGTGGCCCGCTCTGACATCTCTGTGTAGTGACATCCTGACATGCAGCACGGCGGGCCGTCTCCAGGAAGCTACTGCCTGACGACGGGAGCACTTCCGGCTTCTTAATTTCAAAGAGTTCACAGAGTCTCAATGCTCCTCAGGCTCAGCGCACGCCATCAGCTGTCCATGCTGCTGCAATCTGACGGAGCGGAGACAGAGGAGGAAACACAAGAGAAGAGAGAGGAGGACACAGAGGAGGAGACACAGGAGGAGACAGAAGAGGAGACACAGGAGGAGACACAGGAAGAGACAGAGGAGGAGACAGAGGAGGTGACAGAGGAGGAGACAGAGGAGGAGACAGAGGAGGAGAGAGAAGAGGAGACAGAAGAGGAGACACAGGAGGAGACAGAAGAGGAGACACAGGAGGAGACACAGGAAGAGACAGAGGAGGAGACAGAGGAGGAGAGAGAGGAGGTGACAGAGGAGGAGACAGAGGAGGAGACAGAGGAGAAGAGAGAGGAGGACACAGAGGAGGAGACACAGGAGGAGACAGAAGAGGAGACACAGGAGGAGACACAGGAAGAGACAGAGGAGGAGACAGAGGAGGAGAGAGAGGAGGTGACAGAGGAGGAGACAGAGGAGGAGACAGAGGAGGAGAGAGAAGAGGAGACACAGGAGGAGACACAGGAAGAGACAGAGGAGGAGACAGAGGAGGAGAGAGAGGAGGTGACAGAGGAGGAGACAGAGGAGGAGAGAGAGGGGGAGAGAGAGGAGAGACAGGAGGAGACAGAGGAGGAGACACAGGAGGAGACAGAACAGGAGACACAGAACGAGACACAGGAAGAGACAGAGGGGGAGACAGAGGAGGAAGGAGAGGAGGCGACAGAGGAGGAGAGAGAGGAGGAGACAGAGGAAGAGATACAGGAGAAGAGAGAGGAGAACACAGAGGAGACACAGGAGGAGGCAGAAGAGGAGACACAGGAGGAGACACAGTAAGAGACAGAGGAGGAGACAGAGGAGGAGACAGAGGAGGAGAGAGAGGAGGAGGAGATAGAGAGAGAGGAGAGAGAGGAGAGAGAGGAGGAGACAGAGGAGGAGACAGAGGAGGCGACAGAGGAGGAGAGAGAGGAGGAGAGAGAGGAGGAGACAGAGAGAGAGGAGAGAGAGGAGACAGAGGAGGAGACACAGGAGGAGACAGAAGAGGAGACACAGAAGGAGACACAGGAAGAGACAGGAGGAGACAGAGGAGGAGAGAGAGGAGGCGACAGAGGAGGAGAGAGAGGAGGAGACAGAGGAAGAGACACAGGAGAAGAGAGAGGAGAACACAGAGGAGACACAGGAGGAGGCAGAAGAGGAGACACAGGAAGAGACAGAGGAGGAGACAGAGGAGGAGAGAGAGAAGGCGACAGAGGAGGAGAGAGAGGAGGAGATAGAAGAGGAGACACAGGAGGAGACACAGGAGGAGACAGAGGAGAGGACAAAGAAGGAGACATCATCATCATCATCATCATCATCATCACCAGGCATTTTCCCTGATTAGCACACACTAGTTTTCCTGTTCTTACCATTGAGCCCGTCTGCATCCTGGACATCCAGGAAGGGGGCGGGGCCCCAGATCCGGACGGTCCCGTCGTCAGAGGCGCTGGCCAGCAGCCCGGGCAGGACGGGGTTCCAGCTCACACAGTTGACCGTGCGGGTGTGACCCGTCAGCTCTGCGATGGGCAGCTCACTGCGCCGGTGCCAGATGTAAACTTTGTGGTCTGACGGGAGACAGGACACGCTGTCAGCTGATTGGATAAGAGTTACACCATCATTACCAATGGAAATCTGTTTTATGTGGAGTACCAGGGAATGTATTGTACCAGTTATTCCATATTTTCACCTTTTACCTTTATTTTTTAAATAAAAATACGAAACTTGTTCGTGAATTAAGTCTAAATTTACAAGCTCCTGAACACCACCTTCTGATCAAAGTGATGGAGCTCTGTTAGCCCTGAAGCTAGCAGCAGCTCTAGCTTCAAGGGGGGAGGGCACGGAAACATGATTCCTTCTTGCCTTCGCTGCCACTAGCGATGAAGTCTTCATTATGCCCTCCGAAGCCGGAGTGGATGGTGTAGAAGCCTTGGGTCACGCCTTGGTACTTCCTCACCAGCACCCGGTCCTGCAGGTCCCATAGGTGCACTCCCTATGAACACACAGACAGACACTTCAAAACCAAAATCTAACCAACTGAAGTTCACATGAAAGGAATGCCTTTTGTTGTGCTCTTTATACTATTGTGGGCTACAGTATATCCAGAGTCTAAGTCACTGTGTTATGATTCAAGTTGATTTAACCAGGACCTCCTATTTAAATGTATTATAATTCCTTTAGGTAGCTCACCTGAGTTGCGACATTGAGCAGAGCTAACCGTCCGTTTTTGGAAACAGTGAAGGACATGATAGGGTGGTCCTCCTGCACTCTGCAACCACAGAACACACACCATCACTTCAGACAGATCTAACACTGCTGCACAGGCCCAATGCTTAAACACGGCAGAACAATTAGATTTAAATCTAAATAAATAATCTTCAATATCCACAGAAACAGATGTAGTGAAGGAGGAGGCTGTTGAGCTTCTCGAGAGCGGGCTGCTGGTGTCTTACATGTTCCTGTCCGTCAGGTCCTCAAAGTTGTATCCACGAATGCGTTGGTGGGTGTCGGATGCGAGCACGGTCCGGCCGTCGCTCAGACACCACAGGCACTGAACCCGCACTCCTTCCCAGGAGTCCAGCAGGTTCCCATCCAGGTCCTGCAGTCAATATGCATTTTTTAAACATAGGAACATCACATACATACAGTAAGGTCAATAGTCAATTTATCAGTTCTTAAAAACTGAAGACAACAGCAGGAAACATGAGGCCCAACACATGTCCATTTGACCATTGACAACTTCCTGTTAACCACGTGGCAAAAAGCAAAGCCACATGGCCTCCACAGATTATGATTCCTAATATATGTAATAGTTCTTATAGCAATATCTTTTTTAGAAACTAGCTAACTTTTCACACTAAACAACAGCCAAACAATAAACATAATTAGCTAGCAACTAGCTAGCTAGCTCTCACCATTTCGATAGATAGAAGTACTTTATTGATCCCAATTTGGGAAAATATTTCGTTGCAGCAGTATAAAAACAAGGCAATGTAATTACAATAAAATAGCATTTAAAAAGAAAGTAAAAAATATACATTTCGGAATATAAACACAAAATATAAACAAAAACAAAATATGAAGTAGGATGTTATATGTACAATAAGTGTGAAAGGTGTGAAATATTAAATAGAATAAATATAGAATGTACAGTAGGGTATGGTTTCATCAAATACCTGTCAATCAAAGTCAAATCTGCTTACAAAAGTCTCCCTGCTCTACTTTCCCTATTGACAGTCCAATGTTTCAAAATTGTACACATCTGTTACAAGCCTTTATAACCCATTGTGTGTGTGATGTCATTGCAGTGTATGCAATGCTCTCGAGTTGTGAAGGATACTCACACACTGGTAGAACTGGCCTCTCTGGCCCCCGGTGACGAAGCGTTTGCCGTCGGGGTTCCAGGCCACGCTGGTCAGGCTGTCCTCATGAGACTGACTCATCTTGGTTCGTAACTCCCCCGTCTACAACACAGAAGCGAGGAAAGAGAAACATGAATCAGACAACACACTCTAAACACACTGAATAACTGATAACTGAAAGCACATCTCTCATTGGTTGAAACTGTTCTCCCCTTTTCTCACTGCAGTATACCTGCGTTTACAGGGTCCAGGTGCCTTATTCATTCAAAAGTAGAATTTAAATGAAAGGTTCACATTTTTTCAAGTATTAATACAACACTTTCATAAATATCTGTATACTAATCATTATTCCTTGTACTTAAACTGGCAGGGAAGATTATCCTTCTTCGAGCAACCTGAAACTACCCTGAAAAAGATTTCCTGATTCTGTGCAACAAATTGGAACCAAAGCAAGGCTTAGAGAGTAGCGGTTTGCTTCTAACAGGAATATGTAAAACACAAAAAAACTGTATTGCCTTGCAGTTAATTCATACGTTTTCGCAAAATCATTTTTGATCTTAAATATCTTTTTTATACGGAAGAGGATTAAAGCCACATGGATATATTTGAGACATTTTTCTCAGAACTAAACATTTCAAATCCCCCAATAAATATTTCCATGTGGCCCTAATGCTCTTCCGTATGTTTAAGGTCGTAATGTTCTGTTAAAAAACCCTTTTATTGATATTTCTTTAAACTTTTTTCAATTTATTTGCATTGTATTTGCTATTGAGGTAACTCCAAAGTAACAGAAAGTAATCAGGTTACATTACCTTTATTTTGTGAAACTTAATGCCTCCCAACCCTGATTACAGTCTAGTAAACAGGCAGGAACTAATGGCAGCTGACAGTGAGAGGTGGTACCTGAACATTCCACAGCCACAGCTCAGAGCAGTCATCAGGTCCACAGGCGATCAGATATGTGTCATCAGGGCTCCACGCCAGGTACGAGACCCCGTACGCGTGACCCTCCAGAGTCTTCATCAACTTCAGCTGCTGGGTTTCCTGTTGACCAACAGTTAAAGCAGTCATAAATCACTGACTCATTCCCCCTGCTCTGAGGGGCCATTGACATTAGGTCGCTTTTGATTACCATGTCCACGTGCCACACTATGACCGTGGTGTCTTTGGACCCGGTTGCCAGTTTTGTGCCGTTGTTGGAGAACTTGCAGAACCAGACCTCGTTGCAGTGTTCAGTGAGGATCTGCTGAGTGTAGCAGGGGAACTGCTTCTGAAGATAGGGATGGGGACACGAAAGTATCAATATCATTATGAGACATAACATTAGGGTTTGTGGTCAGATACCAGGGTTTGCTAATTACTGCCAATTTTCAATTATTGCAGACGTGATCAATTAAGGGCAATCAAAAAAACACAACTGGAACTTTGAATACAAAGATGGTTATGGAGTATGTTCAGTGTGAGCTGGTACCGGCTGCAGGCGTGGTCCAGCAGCAGGGACACAGAGTCCAGCCCGCTGTCCAGCTTGGTGTTGTGGTACAGGCAGCGCTCCCTCTGCAGCTCCACCGCCTGCTTCAGCAGGGTCTGCAGGCGCCGGGGGGGCAGCATCACTGAGGGAGGCAGGTATGCTGCACACACACAAACACACACACACACACACACACACACACACACACACACACACACACACACACACACACACAGAGTGACCAACAGTAAAAGATATCAAAAACTGGACTTAGATTTAACACGCATCAAGTAGGGCTGGCTGATTGATCTACATTTGATACTAAGATATGACGAAGCGAAAGAGATATTATTCCAATTCAATGCCACAAAAATAGACCGAAATACACATGCATTAGTGGAGAAGTGTGTGAAGAGAGGCCCTCCTCAGCGGTGCCCAGGAGGTGAACTGGCACCCCTCCAGCTTCCTCTGTATTTTGCTCTGATCTGGACTCGAACCTGCGACCCTTCGATTCCCAAGCCAAGTCCTTACAGACTGATCTACTAAATGATGTTGTTGTTGGATATATGTGTGTGTCTTTCCCTGGTTTTAACGGCTGCGTTTACGTACAATTATGTCATTTTCTAAACTCATCAGACCTGTAGCTTTTTTATTTTTTGCTTTTACCTACTGAATCAATAACCCCACATTGCTGATGAGGATTTATAAAATGATCATTGTGTCAAAACTTGGTGATAGCATCAATGGTAGAATATCATAGCTGTCCAGATATTTGAACACCTGCAACAAACACTGTGAAGTCTGTGTTCCAAGCTGTAAATAGGACCATGTCAACAATCACTACAATCATAATTGCACTATTATGTACAGTATATAATATGCTGCTTTACTGTGTTTACTTGTCTGACAGTTTATAGATTATTTATCTTCATGGTCAACTGTATATATCTTTTCTTTAATGCCAGTATTGTTATTTCTCCTTTTGTCTGCACTTTAGCATTGTTTATCTCTCCTTTTTATTTCTCCTTTTTTTCTGTGCCTTGTATTGTATTATGCTGCTGCAACACACACATTTCCCAGTTTGGGATTATAAAGTAATTCTGATCTTATCTTCCTGTTCTGTGAAAAGCTTCCGTTTGGTTTCATACAACCCATTAAAGGACAACGATTTGCTTTAACAAATGACTACATGATGTTTTAAAATTACCTTAAGATTTCCATCATATTTTATTGATAATGTTCTTATCTGCACAGATGTAACTTGGGAAAAACTCATCATGGTAAAGTCATGGAGAAATGGACAAGAGAGTCACATTTTAAAACATACTGTATGCATAGTAATGATCGTGCTCTGCTAGTGCTGTGTGTGTAAAGTGTGCACTCACTCTGCAGCTTGTCCAGCAGCTTGGTGCGGGACTCCGTGCCTTTGCCCTCCCACTCTGCTTTGGCCCGCAGGTCCTCTGCATGACTGCACATCAGATACCTGCTCAACACAAGAGGACATGACTCAGCTGCTGTGCTCACACACTCACAGCAGCTGACACTGCAGTATCACTCTGTCAGTGTGTCCTCCTGGGCTCTGTGCTACACCTCATTACAAATACTCCACATTTACTGCCAAAAACCAGCAGGATGTATTTTTAAAGAGGCCCTATTCTAGTTCTTGGGGTTTACCCGAAGCTAACCAATCGGCGCAGACTGAGCTCTGGTTTCAAACAGCGATTTTACCTAGAACCGCAAAGGGGACAATTTTACCCCTCATCGAAAAAGCTGTACAATGCTGTGCTGAACATTGGCGCTCCACCTGGTTGCCTCAGCAATGCCTTTTGTTCGGATGGCTCTTGATAAGCGGGCTGTCATATCATGAGCTACAGTTAGGTTTGATAGATAAGGACATAAACCTGAGGGAGCGAGAATCAGATGGGAAAGAGCTCAACGATCCGCTCTCAGGTCTGCTGCTGACAGCGACCACGCATCTCGCAGCAGCTCCACAGTGGGACGGGACCAGAGAGCGGGGGCCAAACAGGATTCTAGTGAGACCATCACATTAAGCAACTCTTATCTACCTGTTCAACTACCTGAACTAATTATAATAATTATATTGTTTAGTTTCTGGTCAATCATTTGTGGATACAGCAAGCTGCATTAAAATGAGTTTTAATAGTAAAGTGTAGGTTTGTAATCCACAGTTCATGGATTAATTATAAAATGTATATAAATGTTCCATGTAAACTGAAGCACATTTAAAGTGAATAAACCCAATAAAGTGAGTTTTAAATAGTTATTTTGTTACTTATTATTTAGAGAAATAAAGGGAAAATGTAGTTGCTGCATATATGGGTGTACTGATCCTATTGTGATGACAATGACCCTTCCCAGTGATTTCAGGAGTATTGGATGTTGCCGGTTCAAGTGTTAATCTGGAAAACATCGTGCCATATTGTCACACATTGTACTCTGAATACTCTCTGAAAATGAAAACCCTGCTTCTGTGGATATTCCAGAGCAGTGTGAGCTCCCGTGCTGCTGGACTGACCCGCTCAGGATGTGGATCCGCTCCGTGTTGTACTTGAGAGGGGTGAGCTCAGATCTGAGGACCTGCAGGGCCTCCAGCACTTTCCCGTCCTCCAGGTACTCCAGATACTTCTGCTGCAGCAGCAGGAACTTCATCCGCTGCTCAGAAGGACAGCACAAGAACACAGAGCAGAGGAGGACATCAGTCAGATGTGGTCTGCAACATTTACCAAGACAGAGTTTCTATTATAAGAAAACCAAGGTGTCATTACCAGCAGACACCATTAAAGTGAGGGTTTCTTTTCTATTCAGCTGAAACATTGTATTGTATTTGGTGAATATTTATGAATTTGTAATTAAAACTCAGCACAGAACCTGTTGTCTCTTTACACTAATAATGGAACACACCTCACACTGATTTGGAAGAGCAATGACCTGAATGCTTCTTTTGCTAGAGGTATAAAAATATGCTTATTGTTCCTGGCAACTTGATATTTAACATCATTTTCATCTAGTATCAAGTATCTAGTATATTTTAAATATTTGGAGATGATTGGCACATAACTGCCTTTGTTTGTATGAAAAGGGGAACTATTGTAATGAAAAAGAGGCAGTAAAGGATTGTTTAAAGTGTATTTGATTACAGGTATAATTTTTTACCATTATTATTTAAAGGACTGCTTATTATAACATTTTTTATATATGATATAATTTTACACAACACTGAAAAAAATGTCTGTCTCGCTTATTTAATCTTAAAAATGTCTCTGCAGAGAGACAACACACTGAGATGGAGTGTGTCTCAGACTGTGCTCCAGTAGCAGGAAGCCTTCACGTGCTTTATACCAATATCCAGGGGTTGGGAGGGTTACTATAAAAACCTATACCATTACAATTACTACTTACTTGTAGAAAACTTAAACAGTGCACTATTCTAAGTCACAAAACATACAAGAAATGTATCCTGATTACTTTCCTTTACTTTTGGATTACCTCAAAATCAAATGCAAAGCAAATAAATAGAGAAAATAAATATCAGTAAGAGGTTTTTTAGTTAAGTCTATTATGTAAGACAACAGAACAATGCACTGTAACCTTAGAAAAGAAGAAACCAACGTTTTTAGAATCAATTAAGTCTAGTTTACAAATTCTGTTTTAGTTTAATACATGAAAAGCAAAATAACTATTTTTGATGAATAACTCAGGTGTCCATCTACTCCATTTCAAATGAAAAAATAATTAGCCTAAATGAAAACCTAAAAGAAATTATTATTCAGTATAATAAATTGATCTATATTTTAAAACGCATTAAAGTTTGTAATCCGGCTATTAAAAAAAAAACACTGTAATCTGATTTCTGTTACTCATTGCAGTAACGGTATAAGATGTGTTTTCCTGTGGCTGTTCTGTAAAACCTTGTGATGGTTTCATATTTTTATTAATGTGGTTAAACGCACTAAGTGCTGGGGGTCTCTATTATTTTGTCCGGTACCTTGTGCCTCTGGCTGCAGTGTTTGTGCACTGTATATGTTGATGAGACACAGAGCACAGAGACCGCTGAGTGTCAGGGGTCTGAGGACTGCCACTTACCACAATAGCACTTGGAGAATGCATCAATGCCTTCAGTTCATTGAGGTCACTCTCAGCCTGGACAAAAAGAAAAAGAGTATAAATAACACAAAGTGCGGCAGGTTTCACTATTGATTAACCTTTTAATAAATAATCACTCCCTAAGAGAGATTTTAAGCAGTGTAACAATTGTTTTTGGTAAAAAATTAAATAGTGTGCAGATTACTGTTATAAAAAACTCAAAACAGTATTTAATTTCAGATCACTTGGCTGCACCTTGTCCCACTCTCCTTCCATGACATGGTTGCGGAACTTGGTGGCAGAGGGGTGCTCCAGTCTGCATCCGGACTCCTGCATCAGGAGGTCCACCGTCTGGCTGTGAGCATGAACACAGTATAGAGGAAAATCAATCAGCAGAATGATAATGACCTGGGCATCTGTCAGCACTTATAATCAATTGTAATACTGGTCTTGATGTCTTTTTATGTGACCACCTGATGAATAACACATGACTGAGACACAGACCAAAGTAGGACATGAAAAAAAAAGGTGGTTTGAAAAATGTTCATGATACTTTTTGAGTTGATCATTTAACGTACAATGGCAGTTAGTTCTTCCAATTTGGCAGTGGAATATGAGGTCCATAAAGAAGTGTTGCCAAAGTTGATGGACAATGAGAAAGATTCTGGCAAATTTTCCGACTCAATGAGGCCTTACCTATTATCCAAAATAGGACTAAGCAGATGAAACCGTGTCGTACCCAACGAGAAGAATGTAGAAAAAGTGGAGAAATTCCATCTTTTAATGGCAGTAAACTCTTTCAATTTGAGCATGAAATTTGAGGTCCATAAACTAATGTTACCAAAGTTGATGTTCAATGACACACTTTTTCTGACTTTCTTTATCCTTCAACTGGTCATTTATTCACAATCTAACTATATGTGCAGAATTAATGACCATGGATTAATGTCATTATTAGGTAACCTTTGACATTTTCACATTTGTTATAACATTTATTGTGGAACAGAATAAATGATCTGGAACATTTTATATTGAGAATTATTGTCTATCTATCTACTTATCTACTTATCTATCTATCTATCTATCTATCTATCTATGCCATCCTCTCCCAGTGTGCCTATTACACACTTGTTTAAAGGCTAAAACAATCATAATTCCCACCCAAAATCAAAGCCAAATAACTTTTAATCCAACTAAAAAAAAAATGTTTTAGTAATTAGGAGCATTTTTTATTTTGTTGAATATATTGACCATTCTTTATTAAATGGACATGATGTTCTGTTGTGAGGCAACTAATAAAAGCAACTCCATAAAAAACGTAAATCCTGAGCCTGTCTCCTCCATCCACTGGGAGCACAGTCCCACACTGCAGAATAAAAACAATGGAAATGTTTTTGCTTTATGGGTTATGTAAAAGCCAAATGCACCTTTATGCACATATTTACATTGTATTTAACTATATTTAATAATGTTATGGCTTCATCAAACTGTGTGATGGTTCAGCTGAGGGTGACTCGGTTATGTCTCACTCACTTGAGCCCCAGGTCGTGTAGATGCTGTCCGATGAGCCTGATGACGTCCTCCTCGCACTGAGACAGGCGCTTCTTCTTCTTCGCGTCCGCCGTGCCGTTGCTGTTGTTGGACTCCGGCGCTGCTGACACTCCGTTGTTGTTGTTGTTGACAGTGTTTCCATTGTTAGTCACAGACTCCAGTCCGTTGGAGTGAGCCTCTCCGGTAGAGGACGACTCGCCGTTCTGCGCACCGTTTCGGCAGGACAGTTCTGAGTCTTGGTCCTGTCCTGCCCCGTTCCCCTGCATGGTACCGCGGGTTATGCGGGTATGTAGGCTATATAAAAATGAATGACAGGCGCAATGTGAGCCTGTGGAGATAACACCGGTGCTGCCGCCGAAAGGCCCACTGACCCAGATGCAGCCCTGCCTGCCCAGTTCCCCCTGCGGCCGACTCTCCGGGTCTGTAGCGACGGTGGCAGAGACGGTAACCCCGGTGTTCGACTCGGACGACGAGGAGACAGAAGCCTGTGTTATTCCGATAGCCGCATTTTGACAAAATTCGGTGTTATTTGGCGCTGTCAGGGAGCGTAAAGCCGTGCTAAGTTAATGTGGGAGAGCTTGTTATTGTTGCTCTAAGACAGCTGCAGCCCTGACATACGCAGTGACGTCAGCGGAAATTCCTCCACGTCTTTTTGCGCGCGCTGCGTCGCCGCGAGGGGCGCTGTGCATCTCATTTTGGATTTCACATGCTCGTTTAGGGTTACCTTTAAAAATGGTGAACAAACAATGAACACATGAGCACATACTACAGATTAAAAGAGAAAAAACTAATTCAGCGCTAACAATTTTAGTTTAATACAGTTAAATCACTTGCACTGTTGTACGAACATTTAGGTAGGACGGTAAGGGAATACTTTTTTTTGTTTCCTGATTATGTAATCCAATTACATATAATCCATTACACCCCATGCATTGTGAATCCATTTTTAATTTGAATTTAAACCATACAATCGTACTGACTTTGTATGAATGTCAATGTGACGTTCTAATCTTACAGGCTTTAAGAGCTATATAACTCAGAATGCAGCACATTGTGTCACAAAGTGATTTTGAATTGTCTATGACAAATAAAATATAAAATTGGTTATATAGTTATTTTGACCATCATGTTTTGATAACAGTGTGTATTTTATCTCCAAGATCTTATCCTTTGTATTTTCCGGTTTCGGGGCTGCAAGGATGTTCAGTTATATTTCATAGTCCTATAAATAATTTAAAAAAAATACCAGTTAAAAACTAAAGTGTTAAACAAAAAAATAATAATAACTCCACTTGCCCTTTCTGATTTGAACCCACAACTCTACATTAAGTCCACTACTGCTACTGTATATGGTATCGCCATAACAATTTAGCAGTATTACCTTACTTGCAGTATCATATATCTGTGCATAGATTCATTACACTGGGAAGTGTATGCAGGGTAGGGGAGTAATGGATTATATATATAGGATTATGTAATCAGAAAACAAAACAAGGTAATGAACTGGTAACTGTATTCCTTTGCAGTGACATCAAGCAAATGTGCATCACTGGCAGGATTACAATGTTACTAAAAAGAGCACATTGTGTTTGTTTCCAAAAGGATCAGATTATATTTCTTCTTTGTAAACTGTATTGTTCTGTAGGCTAATACTACTTCTGCTTTTTTAAACTGTAGTATGTGCTCATGTGTTTCATTGTTGGTTTATAGGCTACGGCCTGAATATGCTTCATGAAAGGCAGGTTTTTTAAAGTAACCCTCCTATATATTTACAGGTGGATAATGGTCCTAGTTTTTACTGTAGTTTGTTCATAGCTCTCATTTCAAAGCAAAAACGTATTCAACGTATAACAAATTGAAGACAATTAAAGGATCGCTAAAATCAGAGAAGTGCAGCATCTGTGATGATAAGTGTTTTTGCTTCTACACTTTAGTACAGTTGGAGTGTGTGAATGACTCACCTGCGGATGCTCTTGTCAGCCTCTCTGCTAAAACTCAGTCCACCTACGGAGATGTTGAGACGTCCACTGTGCCGCAGTGTCCACTGTGCAGTAATCATGACACTGAGACTCTTTTTTTATTGGATTTTTTTAATTAACTCACCTTACGATGACAGATGAAATGAAGGATGGTACACTGAATGAGAAATACTTCAAAACCAGAATTGGGATCTACAGTATAGCTAATTAAAAATCACAAAAAAATGTGCAGAGGAATCAAAGTTTTGAATCATATCCGGACAAAAATGGATCGACAACAACAACTAAAACCACAAGATTAAATCATTTTGTCGACTTCATCATTGGCTGGCCCTGCTGGCTCTCCAGATGGTGTTTTCACTGTTCTGTGTTGCTGCTTAGCTAAAACAAAAAAAGATTCTGTCGCAGTCAAAACCTGGAAGCATGACACATTATTCCATTTTTGTTCCCAAGCCTGAGATTCTTTTAAAATACAAATCAGGAAACAGCCGTGGTCCATTTTTGGCTTTTAACATTTAAAGTCATTCCTTTTATCATTGGCACTTTCACATCGGTGTAAAAAAACAAACCAAAAAAACAATGTCCCTGTCGTTTCCAATAAATAAATCTGATTCATAAACACCTTCTAACGTCTATATACAAATTGGACTTACTCAGTCCTCTTTCCTTTTCCTTAAATAGAACAAAACTTGTACGTAACGTTATAAAAATATGAATTAAAGGGGAAGGAATGATTGAACCTTTCCTTAAGAGAGGAGAGTGTCAGGTTTTGTAGAAGAAGAAACTATTGCACTTTCATCCCATTCTACTGGGCTTTACAATCAGCGGAGGAAAGAGATGTATACATATTCATATCCCCAAAACCCTCACACAGTACATCTGCTTCCTGCCAGGTGGGGGCGCTCATTCTCCTGCGTGTCCTGCCTTCATGTGGACATCCTATATACAAATAGGGGAGTCATGTCGGAGCTTCTCTAATTGTAACAAATTTGGCAAAATTATGTAAAAGTAAGCACCGTGACAGGCCTCATTCCCTGCGTGGGAAAACTGTCGAGGCAGACCAACAGGCTTCCCTAAGAATACAGTTTGCCATCTTCAAATCTGCAATTAGTCCAAAAATGTGAAATAATAAAGTCAATTTTAGTTTGATGTTACTGTCTGTGTCAATATTTTCTCACCTGGCCAGGTCTCTGAAGCTGCATTCACATGATAGGCAGTAAAACTGCTCTGCGCTGACGTTGTTGTTTTGTTTCGATGGACAAAGAGGTGCCGCCCAACCCGGTGGAAGCGCTACCCTCAGCGTCACGTGTCGCCGAGCGGGACTCTTGACATTTTGGGGCATCTCGCCCGGGGGGCGGGGTTACGTACTGCGTCACATCTCTCATGCTGTATACCTTCATCAAAGGCTACTTCAAGCTGGGACAGGATAGGTCTACTTGAGTGTATGTGCGTGTGGAAACTTAACTCGTAACTGGACTTAACTCCAAATCATAGTGTGCATTAGGCTACACCAAGCAAAATGTATCTTGCCCATTAACAGTCGAAATATTAACTAAACAGGAGGAACACATCCCCATTTCATAAGTCAGCATTGGATAAAGCTAAATATCCGCTTAGCATGCTAATCATATATACTATATACTATAAATGCACTTAAACTGTAGACACACTAACGAACTCTTATTTGGCTACTTTTACAACTTTTTGTGTTGGCATGTAAATATCCAGTCCAAAACGAACATTGGAACAATGATTGATGCTGGATTTGATCCATAGATCTTTCGGTGTAATCCCGCTCCTCTAACCACTGTGCTACGACACTTGTCATGAGTGATGAAATTGCAATAATTTACAACCCTTATAGCCTCGGTTACTGGGTAACGATAAACAAACTCAAATATCGTAATTCTTAATTTCGCTTACAAACTGACGGTTTTATGCGTTCATTAAACAAAGATTATGGAAATTAAACACCACTTTTCCATCAAAAAGCTTGTTGTAAAAAGCATAACTTGTTAGATCTAAGACCTAGGTTCGCTAGCTCTGTGCGCCCTATGGTACGCGCACTAGGTTCGGCGAACCCGCATGAGAGATGTGACGCAGTACGTAACCCCGCCCCCCGGGCGAGATGCCGCAACATTTCAGAGTCCCGTTGCCGAGCACTGCTCTCAAAATTCTAGCTATTTCAACTTTAACCTCCTTTATCACTGACCTTTCGACACTCAACCAATCACACGACAGCTGTATGAAGTAGTACAAGCTAGCAGGGGACATAGCCATCAAGGATGTATAAAGAGAACTGGTACAGCGTTGGAGGCAGGACCCTGTTATTTCCTAAGAAAGTTGGTAAGTGGCCTGACTTGAGAGCAAAAATACCCCTTTAAGTGGGCTCAAACATGCGCACTTGAGTTTTCCTTGAGCCCCGCTCTGATCTCCCGCTCTTACTCAGTGAAATCAATGGAGAAGGAAAATAACTCTGGATTCAGCTTTAAGTGCTTTTTATTACAACTTTTCAAACCTTATGATTTAAATAAGAGATATCAAATTGTTCGTACAGGGTAGTTAATGTAGCTAAAAAAAACCCCGCTGGTTTCCAGAAATCTCTTTCCCAATGGGACATTTTTGGCCAAAAATGTGATTCTGACTAGAAAGAGACTGTAGTACCACTGATTGACCACTAAGACATTTGCCAGCACATTTCCTGGGGTCGAGGAGCGCTCTGCTCCTAGTTCTAATTATTTAAACCTCGTTTTCTGCTGACCTATCGACGTGCAACCAATCAGATGACAGCTGCATGAAGTGGCGCAAGCTAGCGGAGGAGGTTACCATAGAAACAAAACTTAACTTGGTGTTTTCTCCCCCACAAGTCTCTAGTGGGCGAAGGGAAAATGACTTATCATATGAAAGCAGCTTTAGGGTCAGCCGGAACTTCTTGCAGATTTTCACATGAACCAAAACGTTGTTAGGAGCATCTGCCAAATGCACGTGTAAACACACTGGTGTATGAAAAACCCTGTGGATGTCGGCTGTAGATGTCCAACAATCGGAGACTAACAAACACACAGATGATAGCCAACTTCAGACAAAACTCAAGAGAAAAGTTTGACCCCGAATCGACTTGGTATTAACATGAGACGTGTATCTGGATCAGGGAATCAGTTTTTTAAACCAGGTGTAAATGTACACAGAATTCAGATCGGTTAACTCGGATGGCAATAAATGAATGACTCGTCCATCAGTAGCACTGTGGACAGCAGCGTCAACGCGACAGGTGTGAATCCAAAGGCCACATGTCGCTTTCCACTCATGTTAATAGCAGATAGAAATGGGCTAGATCCAAATCTTGTGTAAACGATGTGGGACGCTGCAACAAGTTCCTATATTGAACTGTTTGTCGTTGGCCATTTGACATATTGACATGTTGAATACGTTCTAGATTTATTTAAGTCTCTTTTTAATCCACATGCAATGAAAGGAAACTCCAGTTTATTACAGCCTCTGTCCTTTCCTGACAAAATAATCATTTTAAGAGAATGTTTTTATATTGTTTTTTTCGTTTGACTTTTTAAAATGTAAATACACATAACAGTAACCTAAATCCCAGGATAAATAGGACGCTCAATTAAAAAAAAATTTAGGCAACGTAAATGATAGTCCAAACCCTCATTTGTGATTAAAATGAAAGTGAGCAACCCTAAAATGTTGACAATAATCATAAGAACTGGATAGAGCGTTTGAGAGTTGCTCAGTGGCACAACATAAAGCCAAAATGGAGCGAGTTTCCCTTAAGCCCCTCCTCCAATCTGCCGGGTTTTGGCTCAGTTAAATAAGTACATACAGCTTTTAGCGCATTTTACAACTTTTAGACCCTAGTAATTTAAATCAGGGCTATAAAAGTGTTTGTCCTGCGTAGTTAATTATACAATTATTTTAAATCAATGGGAAAAGTCTTCTTGTGGCCCAATGTCACAAACTGACAAGGAAGTTGTAGTACCACCGTTTGGCCTCTACAACATTTTGCTTTAATTGCCGCCACTCTTCCTGGGGGCTTGCTAGGTACAGTATGTCAATGTTTAGGCAGGCTGGGTTTATAAACTGTTTTGGATGTTGAAAATATGGGTAATAATGTTACAGTGCAATCCTTCGTTTTATCTTAAGTGAAATTTAAGTTAAATAATAATAATAAGTTGCTGTGTTTCCAAACTTTCTGATGCTCAGACTTTCTTGAACCTTTTTGGTGATTTCATCATGTTTCCAGATCTCAGCTACTAATTCAATAGAACGTGGAGTTGCTGAAATAAACTGGAATGTCCTCACACAGCAATGTGAAAAGACTCAAAGACTACCTGTAGAAGGCTATGGACTCCTTTAACTTCATGAAAACATCACAGCTGTGATAGGCACTTCCATCAATCCACAATCAGAGTGAAACATATTCCTGCCATGTGTTCTACCCTCTGACCTGAACCCTGTCTCTCTCCGTACACCCTTAAATCTCCAACACCCCTCACGCAGGGGGCCTGGAGCCTCTCCAGAGGTGTGTACACCGAGGAGCGATCAGTCTTCAGATCACACACGAGAGAGAATACTTTGATTTTGCAGGAAAACACTATGCGCACATATTGGCAGCAGCTCTATTGTCACTTCTGGCCTCTCGTTGGTCCGCTTCCAAATCCTCTTCTTCATAGGAGACCGGAAATCTGAGCTCAGATCGGCTTTCCGTTTCATGGAAGGATGTTGTACATGGGGAGCGGTCCAGAATTTAGGCTGGGCGTCCAAAAGCTACGTAGTGTTAATGTGGTCAGGTGTGAAAAGGCCTTGTGTGTGTGTGTGTGTGTGTGTGTGTGTGTGTGTGTGTGTGTGAGATCAATGTTTTCATCTGGAAAGAGATAAAACCTATGATTGTATTTGAATTAAATAAAACCAGTTTGGATTATTTATCCTCTTGCTGATCCGCAGTGGATGAAATTGGATTGAAATGATATTTAATACCTGGTTTTGATAGCTGAATGGTTAGGGTGCAAATGTCCCTGGTTTGATGAAAAGCTGCTGGAATGGATTTGTCTTTTTTAATGAGCAGAAGGAGAGTGTGTGTCTGAAGGTGTGAAGATTTGTAGCAGGAGAATACTGAAGAAACCTTCATATCACTTTTTTTTTGTAGCAGGAGAATGTGAAAACACACATCCAGCTCACTCCAGTTACAAACAAAAGTCCATTAACCTCCATCTCCATTCCATTCGGGTGGGGGGAATACAGCTTCTCTTTCTTTATACAGAAAGTAAATGAATTGCCACCATGAAAATGAAAATATGTCCATCTTGTGACACTTTGGCTTGACTTTATGTGGGTTATTTATTTGTTTTATAGAGTCTGCATCAAGATGTTCCCGAAGTTTTTTACTATTTCTATTTTATATCAACTTGTAATTATTCAGTTTTGAGTTCTGTGGTGACATTGAATTTAAATACAATCTCTACAGGCTTTTATATCTTTCCACAGACAGAGAACAAGTGTGTGTGTGTGTGTGTGTGTCTGAGATGTCTATGAAGTGTGTAGTGGTTCTGTGATTTGTAAACATTTGGTTGAATCCAGGTACCGGAGCGTTTTTTTGGCAAATTACTTCTCGTTCCAGAAACTCTCTCACTCTGCAATCATTACACACATTGGATGTAACTGCTGGGGAGTGTGTGTATGTGTATGTGTTTGTGTGCGAGTCCTTAGCTGTCCACCACCTGGTGTGGCAGAGTGACAGAGGAGCCGTTGATAAATGAGCCCTGTTTGTCTCTTCCCTTCAGGAAATACGTGAGCAGTTCACCTTTTCCCTTAACTAAGATGGGTCCCCTCCTCACAAAGCGGAAGCCGTACTCCTTCAGGATGTTGTAGCAGTCTTCCACCACCTGAGGACAACACACACACACACAGACACACACACACACACACACACACACACACACACACACACACACACACAAGAAACTTACTATGGAAGCAAAGCAGAATTGAATATTTACTCAAACACAATCATTTGATATAGAAATAAACAAATACAGTAAATTAAAGTCAGTTTGTTCTTTAGTGACAGCAGTTCTCTTCAGTAATGTACACCGATGGACCAATTAGAAGATGCCTTTTTTGATCAGTAAATCTAAATCTTTTTGTATGCACACTTCTATAAATCAATGATAGGGTTTCTATTTGGTTGTATCACTTAAATCAGGGGTGTCCAAACTACGGCCCGGGGGCCAAATGCGGCCCGCAGGCCATTTTGAATCGGCCCTCAGCAAATTCTAAAAGTATAATGCAATATGGCCCACAAATTAAACTTTTGCTCGTCTTATATTGTACTTCTCAAATATATATATATATAACGTATATATATATATAAGATATATATGTAACATATATATAACATATATATATGTATATAACATATATATATATGTTATATATATATATATATGTTATATATATATATATATATATATATAACATATATATATATATATATATGTTATATATATATATATATAACATATATATATATATATATATATGTTATATATATATATATATATGTTATATATATACAGTATATATATAACATATATATATACTGTATATATATGTTATATACATATATATATATAACATATATATGTTTTTTATATATATATATATATAACATATATATGTCATATATATATATATAAGATATATATGTTATATATATATATATATAACATATATATATATAAGATATATATGTTATATATATATATATATATATAACATATATATATATATATAACATACATATAACATATATATATAACATATATATGTTATATATATATGTTATATATATATAAGATATATATGTAACATATATATATATATATATATATATATATATGTTTTATATATATATATACATATATATATATAACATATATATGTTACATATATATCTTATATATATGTTATATATATGTTACATATATATCTTATATATATGTAACATATATATGTTATATATATATGTTATATGTATGTTATATATATATATATATGTTATATATATATATATATATATATAACATATATATATAACATACATATAACATATATATATAACATATATATATATATATATATGTTATATATATATATATATATATATATATAACATATATATGTTTTTTATATATATATATATATATATATAAAAAAAACATATACAGTGGGGCAAAAAAGTATTTAGTCAGCCACCAATTGTGCAAGTTCTCCCATTTAAAAAGATGAGAGAGGCCTGTAATTTTTATCATAGGTATACCTCAACTATGAGAGACAGAATGAGAAAAAAAATCCAGGAAATCACATTGTCAGATTTTTAAAGAATTAATTTTCAAATGATTGTGGAAAATAAGTATTTGGTCAATAACAAAAGTTCATCTCAATACTTTGTTATATACACTTTGTTGGCAATGACAGAGGTCAAACGTTTTCTGTAAGTCTTCACAAGGTTTCCACACACTGTTGCTGGTATTTTGGCCCATTCCTCCATGCAGATCTCCTCTAAAGCAGTGATGTTTTGGGGCTGTCGCTGGGCAACACGGACTTTCAACTCCCTCCAAAGATTTACTATGGGGTTGAGATCTGGAGACTGGCTAGCCCACCCCAGGACCTTGAAATGCTTCTTACGAAGCCACTCTTTCGTTGCCCTGGCGGTGTGTTTGGGATCATTGTCATGCTGAAAGACCTAGCCACGCATCATCTTCAGTGCCCTTGCTGATGGAAGGAGGTTTTCACTCAAAATCTCACGATACATGGCCCCATTCATTCTTTCCTTTACACGGATCAGTCATCCTGGTCCCTTTGCAGAAAAACAGCCCCAAAGCATGATGTTTCCACCCCCATGCTTCACAGTAGGTATGGTGTTCTTTGGATGCAACTCTGCATTCTTTCTCCTCCAAACACGACGAGTTGAGTTTTTACCAAAAAGTTCTATTTTGGTTTCATCTGACCATATGACATTCTCCCAATCCTCTTCTGGATCATCCAAATGCCCTCTAGCAAACTTCAGACGGGCCTGGACATGTACTGGCTTAAGCAGGGGGACACGTCTGGAACTGCAGGATTTAAGTCCCTGGCGGCGTAGTGTGTTACTGATGGTAGCCTCTGTTACTTTGGTCCCAGCTCTCTGCAGGTCATTCACTAGGTCCCCCCGTGTGGGTCTGGGATTTTTGCTCACCTTTTTTGTGATCATTTTGACCCCACGGGGTGAGATCTTGCGTGGAGCCCCAGATCGAGGGAGATTAGCAGTGGTCTTGTATGTCTTCCATTTTCTAATAATTGCTCCCACAGTTGATTTCTTCACACCAAGCTGCTTACCTATTGCAGATTCAGTTTTCCCAGCCTGGTGCAGGTCTACAATTTTGTCTCTGGTCTCCTTTGACAGCTCTTTGGT
The DNA here is from genome assembly GCF_036324505.1 of Eleginops maclovinus. Taxonomy (NCBI): domain Eukaryota; kingdom Metazoa; phylum Chordata; class Actinopteri; order Perciformes; family Eleginopidae; genus Eleginops; species Eleginops maclovinus. The sequence goes on from NC_086351.1 coordinate 22,703,283, forward strand.
CTTGGCCATAGTGGAGTTTGGAGTATGACTGTTTGAGGTTGTGGACAGGTGTCTTTTATACTGATAACGAGTTCAAAAAGGTGCCATTAATACAGGTAACGAGTGGAGGGCAGAGGAGCCTCTTAAAGAAGAAGTTACAGGTCTGTGAGAGCCAGAAATCTTGCTTGTTTGTAGGTGACCAAATACTTATTTTACCGAGGAATTTACCAATTAATTCATTAAAACCTTCATATTTACTCTTATTTTTAAGCAATCCGAGACTTCTGTTTTAAGGAATGAGCTGCCAAAAATGAAATGAAACCCTAAAGACAGATGGGATGTAGGCAGTTTTTTCTTAAAGCATTTGAAAGTATCGCACATTATTCACCTACCTTTGATTTGTTTTGCTAACTTATAACTTAACGTATGAGGCAATATTCACCTCTATAAGTGGCCCAGCTCTCCATGTATTTTTCTGTATGTGGCCCTCGGTGAAAAAAGTTTGGACACCCAAAATGGAAATGGAAAATTGGATAGTTCTGCATCTGAGTAGTTTATACTCCTATTACTACTATTATTGAGTGATGCAGAGGCCTGCAGTGGGGCTTGTTTCCGTACCTGGATGTTTCCCATCACCCCCGTAGACTCCATGCGGCTGGCCACGTTCACAGTGTTGCCCCAGATATCGTAGTGGGGTTTCCGGGCACCGATTACTCCTGCTAACACTCCACCCTTATTCAGACCTGCGGGGGAGAGAACACACATGTGACTTTAGAATATTCACTATTTATCACATACAGCACTTAACCACATGATTTGGCCTGTTGGGGTTCAGATTTTTTTATATACTGTACATGGTTTTGTGCTTTAAGATAGGATATGAAAATCCATTCATATTATCATGTGCTGTAATTGCTGCCCCACGTTTAACACAACACTCATTTTGCAGTAATAACGCAACTTTATTACAAACTCAACACCCCTTGTTTACCTGTTTACCTTAACACATCTAGTATTACTGACATCACTAATTCATACCAACAATTGCCAGAATACTGCCAATATACATATCAACTTTTAAATTTAGTTGTGTTATATGCCTTATCTTTATGTTGCTGCAATGCAAAGATTTCCCAAATTTGGATCAATAAAGTACATCTATCTATCTATCTATCACACTTAGTTGAGTACTCCATTTTGATTGGTCAATTTGGAAATTCAGAAGTTTGCTATTTTTCGCTAGCAGACTGCTGCTAAAGAGAGCAGATAAACGCTAAAGAGGATGCTATGATCAAGGGAATACAGTATGCAAAGTCATATCAATACGCAGAAAGAAGTCCTGTCAATTTAGAGTCAGCACTGGCCCAAAAAAATAAGTTTGTTTTCCTCCGCCAGAAAATATGATCGACATTTAAAAAAAAATGTATTTTAATATTTTTTGAGAGCATAAAACTTTGGATTTGTGATGGGTAGACTGTCCCCAGGGAAGAAAAGAAGAAGAGAAGGAAAGTGGTTAAAAGACAGGGCGCTGGACGTCAGAGAAATGAGCAGAAGAAGACAGGCAGGAAGTAAACACTAACGGGAACATCAGAAGAAGACAGGCAGGAAGTAAATACTAACGGGAACATCAGAAGAAGACAGACAGGGAGTAAACACTAACGGGAACAGCAGAAGAATACAGACAGGAAGTAAATACTAACGGGAACATCAGAAGAAGACAGACAGAAAGTAAATACTAACGGGAACATCAGAAGAAGACAGACAGGGAGTAAACACTAACGGGAACAGCAGAAGAAGACAGACAGGGAGTAAACACTAACGGGAACAGCAGAAGAATACAGACAGGAAGTAAATACTAACGGGAACATCAGAAGAAGACAGACAGGAAGTAAATACTAACGGGAACATCAGAAGAAGGCAGGCAGGAAGTACACACTAACAGGCACACGGTATGGTCTCTGGCAGTGTTTAGAGACTGGTTAATGGAAAAAAATATGTGAACAGACTTTAAAGCGCTACAGAAAACCTCCATCAGTGCTGTCGTCATTTTAAGTGTTGTTGCTGTTTCACACACACACACAGATACACACACGCACTTACCGATGCGTAGCATGAAGTTGTTGAATGATTGGTAGTTGATGTTCATGAGTGTGACTTTCATGGCCAGAGCGAAGTCTGCCAGGTCTGCCAGGTGCTGCCAGCGCTCTCTGTCAGACTGCTCCTCCTTCTGCACACACAAACACACATACCTCAACACCAGCTGCATCAGGATGGCTGAAACACAACTGAAGTGAGCATTAGTGATGAGCAGATACACTGAAGCCTGCAGAGTCATGTGAACACACCTTTATGCAGCTGTAGCCGTTGCTGACGTCCGGGGTGACTCCTGACGCGGCCATGTAGGTGCTGCCGATGGTCTTTATCTTTGTGATGCAGCGGAACTGAGGCTCATCCAGCAGCTGCCATGGAGACAAGGGAAAGATTTTTAAACTAAGCACTCTGTTATTGTTATTAGGCTCCAGGGCAGTGAGACCAGCCGTGGCACGGACATTGACGACTTTGTCAGGTGGTGTGAGAAGTCCTATCTACAACTGAAGATGTAAAACCAAAGATGTGGTAATTGATTTTGGAAGACATCCCAACATACATGAAGTCTTATCCATCAAGGCACAGACAGTGGAATTTGCGCAATCTTACTAAAATCCAAGGACAATTATTGAAACGAAACTGAACTTTTAAAGCAAATTTTCAAAGCCGTGTACAAAAAGGGGCACCAGCGTTTTGCTTTTATTGAGTCCTTTCTGTATTTTTCTTACTGTAAGGGTCATGGTTTGGTCAGCTGTCTTTAAAGAGCAGAAACAGACCGTCAGATTGTTTTTCTAGCAGACAGAGGTTATCCAACTCTATGATAAATGATGACTCCCACCATTTGCACAGTGAATTTCAGCTTTTTTCTTCATGCTGGAGGTTAAAAGTCCCAAGATGTAGAACAAAGTGGTTTTAAAATAGCTTTGTTCCTTCAGCATCACACAGATGATACGGAAGCAACGGCTAATTATGTATTTATTTAGCCGTTTGTAGTTTTTAAATGTGATGGAGTGTGGGGTCTGTTGTCTGTGTCACAATGGATACCATGTCTTTAAACTGCATGTTAAAGACAGAAAAGATCAACTCTGAACATTAGATTATTCGTAGATGAACGTTTAATCCACCACCACTGCCTTTAAGATATGAAAATAATCCTGTTTACCACTATTTTTTACATTTACTTTAGGGGATGAATAATATCTTCTAATGTATTCCACAAAAAACGCAATTAAACGACAAATGAAGTTGACGAAACACTCAGATATTATTTAAGTGGGATCCACTCGTGTCTTAGACGGGTCAGCGATATTAGATTATATTCCCTTTCAATTCTCGCAATCACATAGTCAGAGTTTTTTGTGTATGTTATCCTGGATTATGTGTTGAAGTCATGGATGTATAAAGTTGAACTTCTTTAAATTTGTCTAATATTAAAGTTCGCTCTTCATTCATGAAGTATGACGCTGCGCTGTCAGTACGCTTGTCCAGGTTGTGATTGGTCAAATGTTGTTAACCCCGTCCCTTTCACGTGAACAGGCTCATAGCCGGATGGAGAAACCCTGGCTTGACTTACCGAGTTGATAACCAGCCTCGTAGGCCCGTTTAGTGAGATCCCGATTGTTAGGTTTAGTTAAACCAGATTACTCAAAACATATCCGGGGTCTGTTGAACTGGCTTCGTCGTACAGCCCTCTGCTCTTAAATTGCAATATAACTTTTATTTGTGTTTGACTTTGACATGTTGTCCCCGCCAATACTGATATTAGAACACACAGCAGAGAGAGGGAGGAGATCAGCTTACACTGTCAAAGTCTGAGATGATCTCGTTTAGGAAGCGTAAGCACTCTATCCCCCCGTTATTGATGCTTTCCTCCGTGTAGAAGTCCGAGAAGTTAGGAATGGAGGCAAACATGACCCCAATCTCATCGTAGGACTGGCTGTACAACTCCTGGAACGAGTCAGAGAGATTTGTGATGAGCAAGACATCAGAGAATTTGAGGAACACTCTTGAATGCTGATGGAATATTGAACAGGAAGCAGGATCTTACCTCGTCCCTTTTCTTGGAGCCCAGGAAGTGTCGGGCCACGTGTTCCGGTAGCATGTTGGTCACCAGGGCTTCATTCCAGCGCCTCATCTCGTACACCTTCTCCTTCTGCTCATGGACCTCTATCTTCCACAGGAACAGGGTGCGGGCGAGCTTCTCCACCTTCAAGTAGCAAGAGGGACTGAGTGAGATTTTGACCAGGACATGTGTACGGGTAGCTAACAGATATGAGGATATTCTGATCTCTTGTTGATAGTTGATACCCTCACATTACCATGCTAATGCCAAATATGTAACCCCTTATTGCTTGATGACAATACATCATTTTTTTTTACCTTTAAGTTACACAATGACAGGGAATTATTTCTCAAAAGAACATTTCTACCATATTTTAAGTTTGATTATGAACAATAACTTCAGTAAAATGATCATCTCAAGTAAAGGACAATGGGCCCTAGAATTCAAAAACAGAGTTGTTGACTTTATGACTTTATTAATCCCAAACTGGGACATTTCTGAATTTAAAGTAGTGTTAAAGAGGATTTGTGGCATTCATCAACTTCTATTTAGAATTTCAATTACTTTGCAAATGACAGTATAACTTCCCTGACTTCAGGTTACAATCTTGTCAAAAATATACAGCTCCGGAAAAAGTTACGAGACCACTCCAAATGTGTCTTAAATCTGTATCTCTACATGTATGGCAGTCATTCCAGTGTTTGTTGAATTACAACACAGAGAAACATTGTCAGTAGTTTATAGAATACAATAAATAAAAAATCATTTAACTCAAAGACATGTCTATAAATAATAAAACAACAACAGAAGATGATAATGCTGCAGTGGTCTCTTCATTTTTTCAAATACACATTGCTAGACTTGTTATGTTCATTGTTACTTCTATATTCTGTTAAAGTGCACTGATAGTTGTTTACTCACATGTCTGGAGAAATAATAGAAGCTGACCATCATAATGAAGATCATAATTGTCATTGTGAACTTGGAGGGCACCAGGTAAGAGCTGCAAGAAAGAACATTAAATATCTTAAATGTACACATGATGACGTGATAAAACCAAGACTTGAGCACCCAGATGTGTTGCTTCAGCAGATAGTCAGGTTGCGGTTAAAAAGTAGGTTTATCTCAGGAAGATTCCTAACAGAGTGGAAATAGCTAAGTGGCAGCCCTGATAAGAGCTGTTCAAATGCTCTAGATGGTAGGAATGGAGCTTTTACCCTTCCTTATCACCACCTTGAGTATAGGATACACCATACCATCCTTTATGAAAGGAACATTTAAAGACAACAACCAAGACCGACAATATGTTTCCTGATTGGTTGAATGCGCTTATTATAAGTTAATTTGAATTTTTAAAAAGTCAGCTAAATGTAAAGTAACATTAAGCATCTTCAGTTATTTCTTGCTTACATGTTTTGAACTTTGAACACTATTTTAAAAGGCCTTCTTATGTTTTTTGGGGTTTCCCCTTTCCTGTAGTGTGTTCTATAGGTTTTGGTGCATGTAAATGCTCTGCAGAGGCTAAAATCCTAAATTGCCCTCCAGAGGGATTTTCTTCAACACACATTTCCCCCCCCCCCCCCTGCCTGAAATGCCTCCATTGGGCTCCTTTGTTTACTTCCGTTACATAATGACATCAGTATGTAACACTTGCGCTTCTGTTAGCTAGCACTCCAACACATTGTATGTGAGAAGCTAATGGTAAGACATCTCTAAGCGGTTGACCAATCACAACAGAGAGAAGCATGGAGACATGTCACGGACAAATGAGCAGAATATGTCCTCTTTAACCCCATGCCTTTTTCACTAACGTTAAGAAAAAGTGATTAAGAAAAGACATGGAAGCTGAATTTTTTTCCTAGTCAACTCCAGATACACAGAGTAAGATTAACGAAGGGCTTTCCACACATCTTGTTTTTCCTCACCTGTAGTCCTGGAAGCGGGCCATGTCGTAGCGGTCGAAGATGTCCCTCCAGCTGTAGATGTTGACGATGCCCGTGGCCCCCGTGATGAGCAGCATCAGCGTGAGCTTCACCATGTGGCTGACCTGAACCAGCATGGTGGTGGCCATCAGCGCCAGCACGGCGATGTAGCTGTAGTATTTGGGGTTGTACAGACAACCACCCGGGCCTGACAAGGAGTTGGAGGAAGGGGAGGAGGGGGGGGCCGCTGTGGTGCTGCCTGAGTCTGGAACTTGAGGCAAACAACTCAGCTGGACAGGGGAGAGACAGAAAGAAGAGCTCAGTGCTATAATTAATGTCATTTCTAAAACTGCACTCTTAGCCCACATTAGATATTAGTTCAGCTGTCGCTTAGCAGCATTTCCATTCTTGGTTTAGTTTCCTGGCTCTGTATTTATTTTTTAATCAACCCTTTCCAAACCGGTGTACAGGTAGCCTGAACTACGTAAAGCCCACTAAAAAATTGATTGTCCTTCATGTCAGAAATACATTCCCCGCTCTTGTTTAGACTCTAGCGCTTGTGAGGAGCAGCAGAGAGCAGCTCACCATGTCCATGATGTCGGCCATAGTGAGGATGAAGATGGCCGCCATGGCCCAGGTGTTCCGAGCCCAGCGGGTGTGGTCAATCCAGGTGGAGAAAGAGACCAACTTTTTTGGAAAGACCTGAAACCAAAAACATCATTTAGGACAAAGTCATTTCCCTCTTCAGCTGTATTCCATTTCCAAGCTTTATAGGAATGGGATTCAATCGCAATTTTTCTCACTCCCACTCTCCTCTGGCAAGAGGTTCATCAGGAAAAACTGTTTTTCCTGTCAGCTACTGGCTACATGACCGAGGCCCAGGACCCCCACTGATCCGACTCTTAGCTCTCTATAGTATATATATAAAATACACATCAAGTGAGGTAATATTTTTCATTTTAAAACAGGTCCTTTTATGTTTTTTGGGGTTTACCTTTCCTGTAGTGTGTTATACAGGATTTTGTCCATATAAATGGTCTGCAAAGACTAAGATTCCAAGGTTCCCTCCAAAGGGAGTTTCTCTCCCACATACGCTTCCATTTCACTCTTTTGTTTACTTCCGTAACATAGTGACATCACTATGTAAATGGTGTGCTTCTATTGGCTAGCGCTCCAAAACATTGTCCGTGAAATGCTAAGAGGTGTGACATCCCTAAGCGGTTGACCAATCACAACAGACGGGGCCAGCTACCCAATCACAGCAGACTGGGCTCTGGTTTCAGACAGTGGGTGAAAAGAGAGGCTGCAGCACAGGCAGTATGAGAGAAATAAAGAGCTTTTTATATTAAAGCATGGAAACATGTGACATTATAGAGGCACAAAATACAAATTTGAACCTGCAAATGCTCAGAATAAGGCCCCTTTAAATGTGGCATTGAACTATTAAATGATCTGTCTGCTTCACCAGTTTTCTAAATATCACAATGTGATGTCCCCTATCTTCTGCCTTTCTACATTTTTCCAAATGTTATGTCCTCAAAGTTTTCCAAAACTCACTCTTCTGATACACAATTATTATATGTAAAACATAATTACATTTCTTTTAAGTACTATCTGTCTTATTTTTCACAAGTTATGCCGACAGTTTCTCTTAATATCTCCCTGTACTTCATTCATAGCTAAAAGATTCAAAAGGTCAGGTGTCTGGTATTCAAATGGTAAATAGACTGCCTTTTTTAGAGCACTTTCTAGCCTTTCAACCACTAAAAGTCAAGTGCAACACATTGATTCTGCTGTGGCAGCAAACAGATGATCACATTCACAGAAACGTGCCGTTTTTAATAGACTGTGATGTGCGGGGCACTGTGGCGTTATGACATTATTTGATGTGGTATTGATGAACACTGAAGACCCACGGGCGTTATATACAGTGACTCTGCATCGTCTCATGTGATGACTGGCTCACTGAATGACCTGAGCAGACAGCAGCACTCGACACCGGCCGCCTCCTGAAAAAGTCAATGAATCGGAATTTCCATGACGAAGGGTCAGAAGCACTTGTCCATTCCACATGTATGGAAAAGGGAAATAAGCCAAGAGATGTAGCCCAAGTTTTTATTTTTTTGCAGAGTGTACTATGTTTGGTAAAGAACATGTCTTATCTTGGGGTTAGAGGTTAGACTATGATAGTAAAGTAAAAAAAAAGTATCCGAATTATATAAATTAACGTGCGTCACATCTTACAACAGCTACACCTGGCCAATTACCTGCAGGCGGCTACCTGCCTTTGGTACACTACATTTATATTCCGATAAATAAAAAAATGGAGCAAAAACGATCGATTTAGGAGCTTCTGCAGAAAGCTGAGGAGAGAAAAATATATTTTCATGAAGTTGATCAAGTCCTAAACTCATCACTGCTGCTTTTTTGTGGAAGCTTGGGAAATAGTGAGGTGTGGAAAGTCAGAGAAAACACAAAACAATTATTCATTAAAACCCCAGAGCATCTATTTTTCGACCTTAAAACCAAAAGTGATATATGTTCAGAAGTCCCAGGTATGTCACCCTCAGTAAAAGCGGTTAAATTAGAACTAATTGAGGACATTTAATCAGCTGTATCATACTCAATCATCTGTGAATGAGTCAGTAATGTGAGCGATATTGATATATTGTTACAGAGGGGATGATGCCACACTCAAAAGGCATACCTTCGTTCAATCTAGGCCTACACATGCCAGTGTTTTCTCCTCTTCATAAGAATTATATTTTCTTTGTTATAACAAGTGAAAACAGCACAGCAAATAACCCTTCTATAAATTCATAAACAAAGGAATGAACAACTTATAGGTTTTGTATGCATAGTAGAACTATGTGTAAAACTTTATAAGCTGTTAAATTGAGTTGAATATGTTTTGTGGCTCAAGACATTTTTTTATTTAAAGGTCCCCTTTTGTGAAAAATGCACTTTTTGATGTCTTTTATACATAAATACGTGTCCCCGGTGTGTAAGGAGACTCACAAAGTGTCAGAAAATACCACTGACACAGACTGTGGCAGACTGATGTCATACCCCTTAGGAGTAGCAAAGTGGTGACGCACTCGCAGCAAGACAACTTAGCCGTCAGCCTCCTAGAAGACAAAACCACCTGGGTGGAGGTTGAGGGAATATTGCGCTATGCCACCCATTGCTGCGCCGCAAAGATATGCCACGTCTCCAAGCTACCCCTGACGCCGTCATGCCTAGCTTGAGAGGAGTAGAGAGACGACTCCAAAGAGACCCTGAAAAGGCCAAGGTGTATCGGGCGGAGTTCAAGAACTTAATCCAGGCCGGGTCAGTTGTCAAGCTCGACCAGTCAGAGCTGAGCAGGGGACATGAGGCATGGTACATCCCCCACCACCAAGTTAGCCATAATGACAAACACCGCATCGTATTCAACAGCTCACTCCAATATCGAGGGCACAACCTGACCGACCAGCACCCATGGCGATACGTCGACTCGGTACAGAACCCAGCCGACGACATCACTCATGGCAAAGCTCTCCAGGACCTGGTAAGGCCCAACAGATGGAGTCAAGGGCCCCCCTTCCTGCTTGGGGATCCTACCCAGTGGCTTGCCGATCCTACTAAGGCAGGGGGAGACCCTCCCGATGCTATTGAGCTGCGCAACTCAACTTTCTGTGGTGTGTCATCCGTGGCTGCAAAGCAATCAGACGCAGAACTACACCGATACCACACATGGAAGGAAGTGCTACAAGCCACTGTCCAGGAGCTGCATGTGGCAGCTACCGAGGAGAGCTGCGCTACTGCAGAGGATTACCACCAGGCTGAGAGACTTCTTCTTAGCAGGGCTCAGCGTGACAGCTTCCCTGAAGAACTCCGTCTCCTTAAAGCAGGGAAACCCGTGCAACGCAGCAGCCGCCTCCTGAACGTGTCTCCAGAGCTGGACAACACTGGAGAGCTCATCAGGGTCGGTGGTCGTCTCCGCTGGTCTAAAGATCTGGCCTACACCAGCCTACACCCTGTTGTCCTGGATCCCTCACATCCGGTGAGCTGCCTCCTCATACAGGACTTTGACAGCCGTCTGAGGCACCCAGGACCAGAACGTGTCTTTGCTGAAATCCGATGCACGTACTGGATTCTGCGGGGAAGAGAGGCAGTCCGTCGCTTCCAAAGAAGTTGCTCTGTGGCAATGATCGTGGACCCCCAGCTCCCTAGGGCCTTGTGGCCTACTGGGTGCATTGTGAAGGTTCACCCCAGTCCTGATGGTCACGTCAGTTCAGCAGATGTGAAGGTCAAGGACAGAACGTACACCAGGCCGGTCGCCCAGTTAGTTATCCTGCCTGGCCTCCCGACCGAAGAGGACAGTCACCCCCCTTAAGTATTGTTTAGACTAATACAGTATTGCCTTTTGCGTGGTGCAAATGTACCATGTACATTCGGGGGCGGCTATACAAAAGGCTCTAGGCATTTAATATGTTGACTTCTCCGCTTCAGGTTATGGATTTTACTTTGTTAGTTACGGGACCTACGTCACACTGAGCGCGACGCGCATCGTTTACGTTTTATTTCGGCACGCTCTTGGTAGCAGCACATGTCTTGACTTGACTTCAATAGCCCTTTACTGTCCTACACATCCACTAACCCTCACGCTGATCCAGATTTGCTGCCGATATGACGTCATAACCGTAATGTGGGCTGGCTTTACATTGAACTCCTGGCAACGTCCCGCCCATATACAGTCGGAATCCCCTCCGCAGCACCTCTGTGTCTCTGTGTGTTCAGCAGGATGTCTGCAAGAGGGACTTAGAGTTGTTGTATATATAATGTCTATGTTCTAGAGGTAAACACTGAGAAGTGTTTCAGAAATAATGCTGGATGTGGTTTGGACCATTATATGGGGTTTAATCATGGCAGCGTTAAGCTGAGAATTTTCTCCCGGTAGTAAACTTTCACAGAGGACAGAGAGAGCTGCTTGACGCTCCAAAGGGGCGTGGCCAGCTTCAGCTCAGCTCAAATTTAAGAATCTGAGAATTTAAGAGTCACAGAATTAGCACTTCAGGAACAGAGCTGAAATAGAGGGGTATGAGGCATGCTACAATGCGTGATCTGTTTGGTCTTCACAGACAAGTTTTGTATATATATTATATAGATAGTAAAGATATTGCCCTACAATATATTGTTCAAATATAGCATAATAGGAGACCTTTAAAGGTTGCAGACACATGTTCATCAGTAGGTGAGATGTTGGTCGGTGTATTTTAGAACTTTGACCTTCAATCAAGGCAACTTCATACTGGTTGCAGCTCCACAATAAACATGACATTGACACTGATCATCCCTCTTAAAAAAAGGGAATATACTGTATACTGTAATTCCCGAAACATGCACTCCGAAGTAAACCCAAAATGTGTTCCATTAGACTAACCTGACACAGCTGGCAGCCACCATATCTGCTACACACAGGAAGTGAAAACATGTCAACAAAACAGAGTGTGAAAGTTTCAAACTCACTCTGGGGAAGATTGCTGCCAGAGAGCAGATGGTCAGGATGAGCAGCAGCACCTCTCCCACTGCAAAGGTGATGTAGTTTGCGATCAGCCTGTTTCAAACACATGGACACAGAAACCTCTTAAAACATCTCTGGTACTGGTTCTCCAAAGAGAGAGATTATTTTTTGCCTGTTTTGGAAAGATGTCTCCTATTGAGTACTCCCACACTGTGAGCATGTGTGATACTCCCGGCCTTGTTAACTGACCAGGGGTCTATGAGAGCCTCCATGGCTGCGGTGAAGAGCAGCACCACACAGGAGCAGCAGAAGGCCGCTCCACTCTGCTTCTCCTTCTCCACGGAGTAACGGGTCTCCAGCTCCGGATCCACAAACCTCAGGGAGAGCCTGTTGGTGTGTTTCCCCTTCAGACTGAACACAAAGAGAACCTCAGCATTAGATCAAATGCTAAATATTGGTCTAACATCACACATGGTGCAGTTTGGTTTCGGGTAATCATAGGCCCCAAAATTATTCACACCATTGAACACTGATCAGTCAAAATGCATTGTGCTGAACCAAGTCAAATGTGGGTGTATTTGGGAGTACTGTTCTATGATACCAACCAAAATGGGATCTTAGTACCAAACAAATTCACATACAGTATGTGGCAGGTCAGGGCTCCTCCATGTTTTTGCACAAATTTGACTCAGATGTTGTTGTTTTTTTACAGTGTGAACAGCACAGTCACATGGATAATGATATTGCATCATGACTGGACTCACGCCTGCACGGTCTCTCTCTCCAGCAGAGCCTCGTTCAGCAGCTTGTTGAGCTCCTGCTCGTTCTCCTGAGCGTCGATCACCCTCTCGACCAGGTCCCGCAGTCGCAGCCTCCTCCGAGGGTTCGGGAAGGACGGATTCACCACCTGAAGTTGCCAAAAGTATTTTTGTTACTTAATAATTTATTATTTTATGTTCGTACTTTCACAATTTGGAAGCAAATATTGTACTTTTTCTCCACTACATTTATATGACAAGATTACTCAGTAGGTTGAAATCATTAATACAAAAAGAAACTAATGAATTATGATCTACTCTTATGGATTAATATACCTGGCATTACAAAAAGTATTATAGTAGCTTAAATAAAATAGAAATGGTGAAGACACAAATGGATCACTGATTATAATCTGATAAATGTTCATTATCTACAACAAATACTTTCAGTTCTGTTACTTTTAGTGTATTTTGATGCTGATATTTTGGACTTTAATTTACAATATCACACTTATACCTGTAACAGAGTATTTCTACACCTTAGTATTACTACTTTCTACTTATCCGAGCACTTCTTCCACCTCTGAACACAAGATGGTGTCATAGTCTCATCAATATGATCTGCACAAAATGTTAATTCACCAAAGGGTTATTAATTTTAATGACTTTGACCTTTATACTAGCCAAATATGGTGAGTATGGTGCAGTTAAAGAGAAATGAGGCACTAGCCAAGAAAAAATGCAAATGGTCAAGAGCACCCATTCATGTATCAAAGTTCCTGATATCGTTCTGACTGAACAACACTTGAATCCTTTGGGTGCCAGCAACAGCACATTGCAATGTCATTCTGTCTGTAGACTTTGTGTTTACCCTTGTGTCCAGTTCCTCCGGTTCCTCGGGGGTGGTGCAGGCGGTGTTAACACTGCCGTTACACTCTGTGGTGTTGATCAACAGCGGGGAGTTTCCATTGGAAGAGGTAACAGACAGCTTCTAATGGAAACAAGCAAAGCCAGAGCACATTACTACGGAGAGCAGGCTAACTTTCTTTATTTGCCTGAACACGTCCATGTACAGGACATTTAAATCAGAATCAGAATAAGAATGCCTTTATTCGTCCCAGAGAGAGGAAATTTAAAAGGTCTCTGCATTTGACCCATCCTAGTGCTAGGAGCAGTTGCCATTATGACCACGGTAGCACTTGGTCTTTTGGGACTTGAACTGGTGACCTTCCAGTTCCCAGGCCAAGTCCCAATGGACTTTGCCACCACCGCCCCTAATCCAGCTTTGAGTAAGTGTAACAGTTAAATGTGATTTCTTGTGTAACATATTGTGACAGTGTGTATCTGCTTGCTCAATAAGAGGACAACATTTGAATATCCAAATATTTGCCGTGTGGGTGTGTTAGAGGCTCGGACTCACTACGCCGTTGATGCCGTTCTTCCCCACAGGTACTTTAGGAACGACCACCAGGTAGGTCTCGATGCCGCGCTCCCTCAGGTAGTCGCAGCGGTCTCCTCCGTTTCCTGGTTCTGTGTCGAACTCTCCATGAAGACACTCCATGGTGCTCTGAGAGATGTGGACGCGCCTGGGCACAGGGTTAAAGATTTAAAATGTGGTATAATGCTGCTGTATGAATTCAGTCAAAAAACCCTTAAAGAGGACATATGATAATAATGTTGAGGTTCATATTATATTTAGTGCCTGTACTGGGACATGTCTCCATACTTTAATGTTCAAAAAGCTCTTTATTTTTCTCATTTTGCCCAGTCTGCTCTGATCGGTTAGCTGGCCGGCTCTGTTGTGATTGGTCAACCACTTAGAGATGATGACATTTATGAGTACCTTGATCCGTCAGGATTTGTTTATTAGACTACACAGCAGTCACAGAATAATCCATTTAGCATGTCTGTTATGACTGCCACTTAGTTGCTTGTTGAACTTTAGATGCAAATGTTTGTGTTTTGTGTTTGAACTGTACGTTGTGCTGTGTTTTATTTGCAAGTGCCAAAGACACAGTTCCACTTCATGTAAATTGAAAGTTTAATAAAGTCATCTGAACATTCTTTTTAATAACTCAGTCACCTGAACTGAAAACTGAGTTGAAATGTCTGGTTGCTGCAGTGTGCTTTCTTCTTTTCTTACAGATGTATGCTACACAATTGAACAAACTGCGTTACATTGAAATTATTACCGACGACTCCAGCAGCAGCGGCTATTTTCTGATAAATTCACTATTCGCGAATCACAAGAGACTCAGTCAGAATAACTAGCAGGAGAACATTGTAAATGTTGCTAGCGCTAACGCGTATGCTAACGCTAATGCTAACGTAGCGCACTGTTGAAGTGTGAATAGAAGACTGTATGTGTGCACAGCTACTGGTTGCAAAAAAAGGAAAGATAATGCTGATTTAAAAAAGGTTGTCTATGTTTTTTGAAAGGCAATAATTCAACTGGTATTTATTTCAAATGTGCGACTGTGGCTCAGAGGGAGTGCGGCTGTCTTTAAACCAGTGAGGTGTGGGTTCGACCCCTGTCTACACAGTCAACATGTTGATGTTCCTTGGGCAAGATAATGAACCCTGAGTTACTCCTGATGGACAGCGGTGTGTGAATGTGTTGGAATTTTAGTTCACTAGTGTTTAAAAAAAGGACATGATTTTCACAAATTGGGGGGATGAAACTGTTTAATCCTAACTGGGTGTTTACGGCTTATTTATTTAGTCTTTTCTTCTTGATTACCATTTACCCCTTTATGTTTTATTTGTTGTTTTTATGTTTTTTGTTCTGTTTGTTTTTTTAATAACAAATGAATTTTGGCTGGTAGATATTAAAAGATAGTATTTATAAATACAACGAAAGAGAACAATATATATAGATATAATGTATTTATTATTGGAAATGTATATTGTATGTAGACATACATTTGGATGTACATTTTGATTAAAAAAAAAATGTTAGTCATTTAGTTCTTAGGAGAAGGGGTGGGATTAAATAAATGTAAACTTCTTCCCACTAGTTTTCGGATGTGAATTAGGTAGATCATTTGTTTATATATAATTTGTAAGTCAATAATATTTTTTGTTTATCAATTTGATACTCCTTAATTGTGTGCAGTATGAAAAATTCTGGTTTCATTTAATTTTTATTATCATTATTTGTATTATTGTTTTACACGTTCGAAACAAATCAATTCAAATCAAAGGTGCACTGCTCTGCATGAATGGGTGAGAATGGGTGAATGACCAGATAAAGCACTAAATAAGTACAGTTCATTTACCATTACCATGAAAGCAACACACACTTACTACTAACTACTAATACTGTACATATTATTGTAAGAGGACTGAAGTGCTTTTATTTGGAAAACC
Source organism: Eleginops maclovinus (assembly GCF_036324505.1). NCBI lineage: Eukaryota > Metazoa > Chordata > Actinopteri > Perciformes > Eleginopidae > Eleginops > Eleginops maclovinus. The sequence goes on from NC_086351.1 coordinate 22,718,967, forward strand.
TAATCAATAGATGTGCTTAATGGAGTTATTACCCTGGTATTCCTCCAGCCTCCATTTTGTTGGCCACAGTGACGTCTGTGGACCAGACGTCGTACTGCCAGCGTTTCTGCCCGAGTACCCCCCCCAGGACGGTCCCACTGTGCACTCCGACTCGCATGTCAACATCTGTCTGCGTTTTCTCTCTGACGTACCTGTGGATGGTTTCAGAAAAACAGCCAGTGTTAATAAAAGTACAACTAGCCTCTGGTTTCTAAGATATCTCATGTAGAGCAGCAAAGGGCATCAAAACTAAATGAAATCCTTTTGTTTTATGTTTTTTACTTTATCAAACAACAGTTAGACCAACAACATCAGAAAAAAGGCACATCCCTTCCATGTTCCATGCTAATTTAACCAAATTGTTCATTCCAAATTTGTTTGTTTTGTTTTCCATTTAAAGGCCACACCCGTCAGTCCAAAAAGATTAGTCAGAATCTATTTCAGCTTAATTATCATTGTGCACTTCACAGAAAAGTACCAGTCCATCAGTGAGGGATTCTACCCTGTTGACCCCCCCAACCCATCACATCAGAATCTATTTGACACTGACTGATCTGAGTTCTCTCATCCCCCCGGTACTCACGAGATAGCCTCCACCATGGCCAGCCCCATCATGATGGAGCACGCAGCGTGGTCCTCCCTGTAGTCAGGCAGCCCACAGATGCAGTAGTAGCAGTCTCCCAGGATCTTGATCCTCAGCTGGTGATATTTCTGACGGGTAGATGAGATAAGACGAGATAAGATAGAGACAACATGTCTAAATAGCAGGGATACATACAAAAATATCCTTTTGTTTCCTAGCGGTGATGGTAACAAAGGAATGGGTGTCTTTTTCTTTTTGGAGTTGTTTTTGAGGACAAATCTAGTCCATTGTGATCGGCATGACTGTGGCAGATCGGATACCAGCCAGAACTGGATCTGCATCATTCATTTGGAAATTCATCACTTCCTGCATCAGACTCATAATAGATGGCTTTTATCGCACAAGCAGTGCAACTAAAAAAAATACAGCCTGAGCATCCAAACCTGTTTTTAGATATATAAATCTGTATGTAAAATGATCATTTAAGGCCTGTTGCAACTTGATCTGGCCCACGGGGGTCCTGGGGAGGGTGGGGGTTCTTTTCTTTTCTTTTTTTCTTTCTTTGAATTATTTTTGTGTGTTTTGTAAGGGAACTGTTACTGTTACTGTAAAATAACATACAAATATGATCACAAATAAAAATAATTATCATTGAAGTCAAATATTCAAAGAGTATCACCATTGACTACATTACTTAACTGGATACTAAACACAATCCCAAATATAAAAAAAGATGGATACATTATTTTTTGATCAGAATATTTCTTATTTCTTGTAACCATGATGTCAATGAGATAATTGATGTGAGGTAGTGACACTCACTGCAGCCAGTTTGTCGAAGCGAGCGAAGAGCTCGTTGAGCAGTTTGACCAGCTCATGAGCGCTGCATGACGACGACAGCTGAGTGAAGCCCACGATGTCTGCGAACAGAATACTGCAAGACCACAGGAGACAAGGAAGTACATTAGTAATGACATCATGCTGCGACAGGAACTGAAACAGGATCATATTGTAATGAATCGTTGGTTAGAATCTGTGACCAGCAATCATGATTCATGTTACATTTGTACATATGGCTAAACACCAGCCTGATGTTGTCAGACATGTAGCACCCTGAGACCCACTGAGGAGCACGTTACCTGACGTTCTCGTGTCGGTACATGTACATGGTGTTGAACTGCTGCATCTCTTTCTGACTGGGTTCCTTCTTCATGTCCTGAAGCATCTCATCAGCTATGTGCTTTGGAAGGATGGAGAGCAGCAGACGCTCCTGTAAAGCACAGAGACAGAGGACATCATACACAGCTCAGGAAAAAAACAGGGATCATACTTCTATCAAAAATCGTTTTTCCTGTCAGTAACTACTTTATATCTAGAGACATGGAGTCAGCGTGTTGGCTTATTTTAGCAAAAAGCCTGAAAGTAGCAGTATGCTGGCTTTAATTGAAGTTAAGCATGAAGCTGCCAAGCCTGATTTCACTTTGAATTGTGTTCCTGGTTGCATCACTTCAGAACTGACTGCAGAATAAGGTCATCCAAAAAGCAATGACCTGTGGCTGGTTTCAATAATGTTTACAACATTGTTAGCAGTCCTCTTACTCTGTGCCTTTTTAATCAGTGTTACACTGTTAAGCCTTTGACAGCAGGCCAATGTGGGGCTATCACTGAGTGTCTGTGGCTCTAGTTTAAGTGTTCATGGCGCCTTTTCAAGTAAGCATGTCTGTTGAATTAGCTGCCAAGCACTTGCCTGCACTCTGATTGGCTGTTAAGCTAGTCAGCACACAGAAAGAGAAACAGAACGCAAAAGCCGCAAAAGCCACAAAACCCACAAAACCCACAAAAGCCACAAAAGTTTGATGGATAGCAATCAGTACTGACATTTTTAGGGTATTAACCTTACTTATTAACTGCATCTAGTCCGTGTCTCTTTTTCCTTCCCTTTGTCTCAATTTAAATTATGTAAATATTTATTGTAACGTGCATATTTTTTTAGTACTTCTACAGTGACATGTCTCCATTCTTTAATGTTCAAAAAGCTCTTTATTTTTCTCATACTGCCTGTGCTGCAGCACCTCTTTTCACCCTCTGTCTGAAACCAGAGCCCAGTCTGCTCTGATTGGTTAGCTGGCAGGCTCTGTTGTTATTGGTCAACCGCTTACAGATGTGTCGTTAAGATCCCATCCCTCAGTATATCACGTATTATATGTTGGAGCGCTAGCCAATAGAAGTTCAAGTGTTATATAGTGATGTCACTATGTTGCAGAAGTAAACAAAGTAGTCCAATGGAGGCGTTTCAGGAAAGAAACAGGGATTTTAGCCTTTGAATCTGGTGCCTGGTCCTCAAGTTAGCACAAGCGTGCATAGTTTGATTGGAACCTTTCCGACTAGGAAATAAAATCGTAATTTTGTGCATCAGCCATCTACTAAATGATCTGAGGTTTTGCTGAATGTTTTTTCAGGGCTGTCCTAACAGACTATGGTGTACATTCCTATTGCAACTAGTGTAAACAAAAGGTGAAGCTAGAACAATTGCTACGGTGATGGTGCCATGTTTCAGTTCCTTATACAATAGAGTGGTGCAGGGATGACCCGGAAGTAAGCTGCGCATGGGTTCCCCCAACAAAAAAAGTAGTGTGATTTGTCCATAGGATTTTGGAATATTGTAAAAAATAAGGTCTGTGGAAAACAAACCTGTTTAAGAAAAGCACTTTTTGTTCAGCTGGATAATCTCCACATGTCTACCCTACTTTTATAATTTTCAAATCATGAATGTAATCGCCAGAAGCAAAACGTTATGCTATAAACTCCTGAACTACAGAGGAGTACAGCAGGACTTCAACGTCACACCAATTTAAGATCGTTTCAACTGACTTTCACACGCTGGCATATTTTAACAAAGCTTTTCCTTTTAGCCACACTGAATTTAACTAGTAGTCATGGCTGTTTCAATCACCAGTCTGATATTGTTTTACAAAGATGAGCTAACAAACTTAGCGGGAGTGTTTCCGTGTTCGGCGTAATGACGTACAACGTGCTCGACAACTTCATTAGTCCTACTCAGCCACTTGTTAACAACCATCGTTTTTCAGACACGTAAACTCTTCAAAAACCACCAGTTGGAAGGGGGGTCACTGCTGATGTCTTTAATGTCGTAGAACAAAACGTGATCTGTCTCTTAAATTTGTGTCAACAACAGACCTTATTTCAAGCTATTTTCCAAAATCCTACGGAGAAATCCCACTGACTCTGAGACGAGGGTTTTAGGACTCGTTCCTGTACCACTCTATTGAGTCACAAATAAAGTTATATCAGGGAGGAGTGAAGTGCTGAGGAATACAGAAGGTGTGCAGAGCGCAGTCTTTGTTGACAGACACACACTGACATGACAAAGAACAAATCTTCATCAGGAACACAGGACCTGTGAACACGTGTTTTAGAAGCAGGCCTTCACGCAAATACACACACTGTGTTCATGGAAAGAGGGGGCAGCTTCCAGCATTCTTATCAAAGCTGACAGAGAGGCAGAGTAGCAGCCAGCGTCTGAGCGCCTGGCTCTGTGATTACAGCTGACAACGTCTCAGGAGGCCCGTTGCCATGTTAACCAGCAGCCACCGGATGCCGCTTGATTGGTTGGTGGCCCTCGTCTCCCCAAGCCCGGGCTTCTCCATTAATATTCTGAGAGGTTTTTTTTCACTCGTGGATTTATCTTCTCTCTTGTTGTCTTTTTGCCCTTCTCACAACACCTTCACTCCATAAGCATTCTCTGGCTTTTTCCTACTCCTCCGTGGGGCAAACCATCTGTTCTATAAATAGTCCGGTTGGAAAATGCCCAGAGCCACAGATGTGAGGGAGAGAGGAGAGGAGAAGACTGCTGAGAATACCAGACCCAAACAAACCAGCAGGGCAGTCTGTCGGGATTTGGCTTGAGAATCTGAGGGTCACCAGTTAAAGTCCCTGATTTGTTGGAACTAGAACAGGCACTGCCAAGGAGTGCTGTATAGTAGCATCCCAACACTAGCATGGGTTACATGGGGAGTTCAATTATTTCAACTCTCATAAATCATAAACAAGTCTAGGCTGATTTTCAGGTTTTTCTAACCCTCATTGCAAAATTCAAAAGCATGCCAACATGTAGCAAGTAGAATGTTAACCACAATTAGTTAAGCATGTTAGCATGCTAATGCTTTAGCACAGCTCACTCAAAGTAGTGGACACATTACACTGTTTGACTGATGATGGCAGAAGGTTAACACTGATACCAATTTCCTTTTTGACTATGAATGCCTGTACCAAATGTAATCATAATCCATTCCTATAATAGTTGTTCACTGTCGATTTCATAGTTTCATGAGAGTACATAAACTGGCTATCAATTGACACTTTTACAGTCCTACTAATATAATAATTTATTAAATATAATTATAATGAAATATATTAAATAAGTACCATATATATTCTTTCTGAGAGTCCCTTTCTGAGCTAATACATTGTCTTTGCTCAATTATCAACCCTTATTTTAGATTTATTTTTAGTACTTGTATTAACCAGGCTTGCTCGTACCAGAAACCCAGCACTGGCTGATTTGAAATGATACTGGAACTGTATACAACCCCCACAGTGAAAATGTTTTATAAACTGACACATGGAGACATCCGAGTGTTCAGTTTGACCTCTGACCTGCTGCTGGCTCTGCTCCTCCAGGTTCAGTTTGACCTCCAGGGACTGTCTGGCCTCCAGAAAAGCCTTCCGATGCTTGCGGTCAGCCATGTAGTACGACATGACGCCCACAGTGATGGCACAGACATAGATCACTATGTTGGCCAGTAGCTGGAAAAAAATAAAACAATGAAACCGTCAAGGTCTAGTATTTAACACATTAAGGGCATACTTCATTACATTTCAGGTCGGATAACAGGTTTTTTTAATCTAATCACCAACAAAAGTAATATGGATAGTTTCCTACTTCCAACTTGGCAAAAAAAAGATTGAATTGAATAAAGTGTGTTTTATTTACATGTATAGCATCTGGGGTCATTATCTTCTTCCATTAAAGCATTTACAATAGTTTTTAAACAGAATCCTGATATGGATGATAAATATGTATCTGTGATAATCCATTAATAGATGTTCTCATAATCGTAACTATTGTCAAAATAATTCAAAATGTTTGCCTTTTTTGAAATCAAACTAAGGTTTAATTAAGAGTTAATGAGCTCTATTGATCATAAATTCCAAAAACAAAGTAAAGCTTATGATGATGAGCTGTAATTCAGTTGGCTTGAAAGCTGTAACACAGATTTGGGTCATGATTTTTACCGTAGGCTTTATAAACAATCAAACTACGACACGGTGGTTTATTCAGAACAAATATGTCCATTCAGAGTGGAAGCAAAAGAGCATCCACTCTTTTGTGGGTAACACGTTTGTCCAAGTTGCTGCTGGATAAGGCAACTTATTGGACAAAACAACCGCTCCGGTCCAACCTAGTGTTTTGCTTAGCTGTCCACTACACATTTACCAGGTCCAGGACAGGTAGGAAATCAAGGTTATGTAATAATCTGCAAGAAGCAATAAAATATCCGTCATGTACTTCCTCCAAATATGTAGGGAGACATAGTGGGTTAACTTTTAGCTGCGACCAACAGTCTATTTAGTTCTTATCTGGGATTCCTGCTGGTTTGAGTGTGTTGCTGCTGTCTGAATGTCGATTACTTGATAGACATGTCCTAGAGGGGCGAATATGAAAAACAAAAGGTCAAAATGTTAAGAGTTTTAGAAACCAAAGGTAAATATGATCATTCTCATTTTAAGAGGAAATATAATGCTCATTTTCAGGTACTTTCGCCTCATGCGGTCTTATCGTGTTGTTTCATGTTTGGTTTAAAGGGGCCTTATTCTGCTTATTTTCAGGTTCATTTATTTTTTTGTGCCTTCACTGTGACATGTCTCCATGCTTTAATGTTCAAAAAGCTCTTTATTCTTCTCATACTGCCTGTGCTGCAGCACCTCTTTTCACCCTCTGTCTGAAACCAGAGCCCACTCTGCTCTGATTGTTAAGCTGGCTCTGTTGTGATTGGCCAACCGCTTACAGATGTGTTGTTAATGTCCCACCCCTCAGTATATCATATATTATGTGTTGGCGCGCTAGGCAATATAAGCTTGAGTGTTACATTGTGATGTCACTATGTGGCAGAAGTAAACAAAGGAGTCCAATGGAAAGGGAAAACCCCCCAAACAATTTTGTCATACTGTTATCATCCTCATATTATATTCATCAGCACACACCCTGATAAAGGCTTCACCTTCGTTTAAGACCTCATGTATCTTCCCATTTATCGGCCTGTTTTACAGATTGTCTGAGGAATCTGGTGCCTGGTCCTCAAGGACCTGTTTGACTGTGAATAAGGAACTTTATTTTTCAGGAGGGTTTTGTTTGTTTTTTGTTATCTGGTATTAAGTTTCCTTTGTAATTAAAGAAACATAACATGTTTTTTCACAAAGGCTTTATGTAAATACAATGTTTAAACAGATCATTTGAAAACTTATATATGACAGAATGCATAAATATGGCAACAATTTTGCTCTGTGGGATTGGACACAGTACAGTCCTTGTGGTAGCTGCAGATTATGTTGTTAGTGAACAGTTTTTTGACCATATTAGCAAGCTATTTTATGAAATGGATAGTTCCACCTTCAGCTTTGTTGATAAAGTTCAGGGGAGTCTCAAAAAACCCACAAACGACTGCACAGCGATCCATGCACAGAAAGCGGTATAAATGTAAAACTTTTTTCTGTATGTGGATTTTATTTACATGTATTTGAAATGGAACTCATTTGTGTGTATCCTGAAATACAAGTATGAATGATTTTGTGTGCATTTGTGTATTATGAGACTGATCTGACCCCATATAAGCAAATCCGTACAGTACCAGGCTATTTACGGACTGATGGGAAGATAACTCTACTTGTTGCTAAAGTAACTGCTAACAGCTGCTAACTGTAGCTGCTGTTAGCTAGTTAGCTAAGTTAGCCAATGCATCTTGCGCCCCTATCAGCTAATTCAACCACATGGGTGCCAAAGAAGGAGCAAAGTAAAACCCCTTATTACTGAGTTACCTGTCGTCAAACATGCCTCTCTGTCAGCCAACAGGATTGCTAGAAGCATGGCGGGGAACGTAGCGCATATTCAGCGCTATTGGCTACTGTTAACTTGAACAACAGGTCTATGCTTAAGCGCACCTATATGAACTCAAATAGAGCAGTGCAGAGTCCTAAAACCCGGAAAATACTTTTTTTTACAGTTTTGTTTCTCTCATGTACACAACTGTGGTTGTGAGCCAGAAATATGGTCTGTGGTCAACAAAAGCTGAAGTGATTTTCACATTTAGTTTTATGACATTCAATTTGTCAGTAAATACCCCACCTGTGAATCTCTGAAGCTTCCATGTGTCTTAAATCAACATTTGCTAACAAGTGACTCCTAAATGTCATCATGGCTACACAAGTCTGCCTTTAGCTTAGCGGGCTGATGAGCAGCCATGCGACCGTGATGTATTTTGTTTATAGCCTAAAGTTAGCTTTTTACTGCTGGTGATTGCATTTTGGTTAGAAAATTAAGAGTGGTGTTGATATGTGGAGATTATCCTGCTGAGCAAAACATGGTAAGTATTAGTATTTTTCTGCAACATACTGGAATCCAATGGAAGAATTCCATTGCTTGGTGTTGATGCTAACTTCCAGGTCAGCCTACAAAAATGCGTAATCTCAGCAACACTCTTTAGCACTTTGCTAGCGCTATCATGGGCAAATTCCAACAAAAATAAGCTCCTTTATTTTTCCCTGTAGTACATGTACGTACTGTATATGACTTTCAGAAGTTTTTGATTGAGCATGCATTTTTTCGTGTTCGTTTTCAAAATAGAAGTAGTTCTATTTGCAGAGGGGTAAACCCATAGGTTGTGGACATGGGAGCTCTCCGAAAGTGAAGCAATTTCTTAATGTGCCACTGCTGGCTTGCCTCACCCCGCCCACTCAAAATGCAATGAAAGACAAATAGGAATCATTAGTGAACCTAATTTACTACAATTGTTTTAACTGGTATCCGATTTGAGTGTTGAGTCTAGACTTCTCTCTTAGAAAAAAATGTGGTGGACATATCAATGGCAAAACACTGGAATATAAACAGTGCTGTGAATATTTGGGCTTTGAACATTTTAAACAGTCCACAAATCATGCAATTCACAGCATTATGCATGACACTAATCCATGCATGGGAATGGTTCTTTATCAATGTGCTTATATTATGCACACATGGTTTGTGCAGCAAGACAAAAGGTGGACTTCTGAAGTCTTTCTTGCATATTCATAAACTTTCACTTCTGAGCAGAGTAAAAATATACCATGATCATATCTGTTATACCTGTTGTATTACACCCAATCATTACCTGATGTAAACCTTTATAAAATGATGTATAAAACAAACAATATTGATAATGACTTTGAGTTAGGTATCAATCTCAAAATTGGGTATCATATGTTGAAGAACGATTCGTCTGTAACAGTAAATGTTAACTTTCTTCTACTGAATTCCTACTTCTTGATGAGGAGAGGTCTCTGCATGAGATTACACACCAGTAAATGCATTTCAGTACAATCAAAAACTATCCATCCACACCACCTCCATCCAACTCTTACCTGTCTTCCAAGTGCGGCCCCCTGGATGTGTTCCTGTTGCTGCTGGGCAATCGTGACGCCTAGAACCAGGGTGTGGACCCCGCAGGACACAGTGGTGATGAGCACGATGGGTGTCAGCCTCAGAGGCAGAGTCAGGAAAAAAGAGAAGCTGAAGAAAGCCTGCCAGCCCACCGTGTCACTGGCCTGGTGGAAGCGGGCATAGTTCAGTCCCAGGTAGCAGAATATCTGAGCCGCTATGAGCACCCACAGGGCGTAGGGCACCACCCGTCTCGATATGCGGTCTGGAAGCAGCCCAAACCGGCACAGTAGGTAGAGGACAATATCGGCCGCCAGTCCCACTGATGCCACCAAGACAGAAGCCAGCTTGTCAGTGGTGTAGACCACCGCACACATGACGATGATGTAGCTGTCAAAGAGGGCGGCAAAGACGACCAGCACCAGCAGGGTTTCGTGTCTCTGCCGTCTGAAGTAGGTCTGGTAGAGGTTCTCCAGAGACTCAGGCGCGAAGGTGAGGCGCATGAACCGCGGCAGGCAGAGGCAGCATCCTGAGCTCCGAACTGTGACCTCATGGGTTCGCCCAACCGCCTGCCCGGGGTCAGAGGGCAGCGTCACAGAGCAGTCTGCAGAATACTCCGCAGAGTACTCTGGCTCGGAAAAGGCTCGGTTCCTAGGCATGGTGCACATTCAGAACATGCTTCCTTCAATCAAATTTTTTTTAAATGTGTTGGTCTAAGGACGAACGCTGAGAAAACTCAGGTATTCATCATCTGCTTGTTTTTCTTCTGCTAATGAACCGGCGTATCCCCCTGAGGTACCACATATGTGGCATGAATCACAGTAGTGTGTTGATTGTCAGGACCCGTGCATCGGAGAGAAGTCTTCTTACATAGCTACGTCATTTGTGGTCACACCTTCCAGCGCTTTCAGTTGACTCAGTTAGTCCTGTGTCATATGCACACATCGAGTACGCCTACTCATTTTTTCAGCAACGTGATCCAAAGAAATGTGCACCTCTCGTTTCCTCATTCAGCTTTATAACTGTGACTGTTTCACCAGCTCCTTTCCACCTTTGTACAAGGCAGCTGTGCACCATGTCAGAGTTGTTGATTTCATTAAAATCGGATCGAATGTGTTGTTGTTTGTATGACTCCCTCTGTCTCCATCATCCCTCTGTTTTGGACTGTTTATTGCATTTTGGCCTTCCATAGTCCCTCTTCACATGGCCTGAATGAAGAAAAACAAATAAGGAATACATTCACCATAATCTCTCAACAAACAGAGGCATATGTTTAGCATCCTAGCAGCTGATGCTCAGGTACAGAGCAGTCTGATCCCTGCAGCTGGCCCTTCTTCTCTGCAGAGACACAGTCACGCCAGCATCCATGGCAAAATCTGCTCTCCTGTTTATTTTCATATATTAATGGCGTGTGAATGGCAGCAGAAGGAAATACATTAAAACCACACGTTTGGAGCTGACATGTGTCATATGTATGCGTAATTGGAATATTTCCTTATATTAGCAGCTTTTCCAGGGTCTGTCACACAGGGACCGGACTCTGTGCTGCAGGCCTACCTAGCTACATGTTGCGCTGTGTTGAATACACAGGCTGTGAAAACACTTCACTGTCCACATACATCATGTTCACCTCCACAATAAGCTCATTTCCTGAGCTGTCTCTAATGCCACTGACTTATCCAACAAACCTGTTTTAATGCTGGCTTTAGCTGCCTTAAGCCTTAAAGTATGTATATTTTACAATTAATTATGTGATTTTAATATTTACTTCGGCTTAAAGCTGTCCAGTAACAATGTTTCCGATGGTGGTTTGTAATTTCAATTCACCTGACATGCTGTACGGGGATAATGTGTCCCCATTATTCCAGATGCTGTGTAAACCATGTCCATTATCTACAGGCTGCTGATGCTCACCGTGTGAAGCCAGATGTCGTCTCCTTTAGATGCTGACGGTAGTTCCCTCACTCCTCGCAAAAACAGCAGCCGGGTTTACACATATGAAATAGTGCTGACGAAATAATAAAAAAACAAGCTCTTAAAAAGTCGCCTCGACGTTTACACCGAGCCCCGCTTCTGTCCTGGGTGTTTTCCGCAAAAAGAAACCGCTTCACCGTCTAGCTACAAGCACTTAAAGCACCACTTCCGGTTACTTTCAAAATAAGACAAATGAGAACTTTCACTTTTTTTAAAGTTAGAAACAAATACCATTTAAACATCAATTTTAATTTGTTTAAAACTTAATCAGTGGCTTTGAATTGCATTTTAATGTAAAATGCTCTTTTATATAATATCTCAATTTGGATACAGTAGTCTCATTGAGATGAAAACCAATCATCATCATAATTGAAATAAAAACAAATCTTTCTGAATAAATAGTCATGCTTTGTAACAGTATCAGTTTCTGTAAAAAAAAAATATATATAATTACATACTGTTAGGTAAATTACATTGCATAAGTTCTATGTTCCTGAAATTAAAATGAGAATAGTTTTGGTGGACCCAATATTTTGGTAGAGGTGAGTAAAAAACATTCATTCTTGATCTTGAAAATGATAATCATACCAAAAAAACTGATCATAAAGGATGCTTATTAGCCTTTTCCGAGATTTCAACATAATCTAATAGGCTTGAGCCTAGACCTTTAAATACGATGGAAAGCCTTTAGAGGACTTTGATTCAAGATTTGCGGTTTGACGTCATCTCAGCACAGGCCTGTTAGCTACCGCTCAGTAGTTTTCATGAATTTCATAGGCTTTGTTGCTCTATATTACATTAAACACCCTCTATGAAGTCCATTCTGCATCTTTTCAATGTCTACATTTGTATTCTCTCTTCAAAACGACAGTAAACACACACAACAATTGCGGCATGAGAAAAGGCTAGGAAAATCAAAGACCTAACAATCTTTTACAGACAGCATGGAAGAATGTAATATATTAAACAACTCAGTAGATTTTTAATTCCACTAAATGTCATGCTTTTATTTTGAAGGTATATATCTAAGCCCTTTGTTTACTTCAGCTACTTTTGTGACTAACTTGACAGGATGTCAACGTCTCTCTTTAAACATCAATGGTCCACATTTTTAGGGAAGTGAATCCTCAATAAAACATGAATGGGCTTCAGCTAATATTCATTAACATTTTCAAGCAAAAAGCATTTTCTGTTTTACTTTTTGGTCCAAGTGAATCCAATTATTCTTTTAATATAATGATATATTTAACTTATTATTAACCAAATTAATTCTCAAAACCTGCTTAAAGATAGAAACACATCTTTAAACAGGCTCTTGATCCTTAACACATTTATTTTGTATTCATTATTTTTTTTACAACAGCTTTTACAGAGGAACTTACAGTACATCTCGACCCAAGCCTTAGACCAAAATGGGTCGTCAATGTTTTGGTAGTAACTGTATTGACAGTGTCCAAAAAGTTAAATTGCACTTTAACAATCCTTCCCTAAAGCAGACCAAGAGAGTAAGAGATGGGTGGTTTTAACTGAAGGAATGGTTGACGTCACAATGTCTCAGGGATCAACATCATTTGCCTGGGCAAAGTAAATGAAACAGTGTGTGAGTGTGTCTGAATGTTAGTCTCGCTGACCAGCCTCTGCCTCTGTATGAATGCGTGTGAATGGGTTAAAGCTCACTTGACTCTTGCAAGTGAAAAAGTACGTTTTGTTGCCATTGCCCAAAGTGCATGTGTTTTACTTGTCTGGAAAGGAAAATGTAGGCCTATTAGAAAATAAATAAAATCAACAGAGATTTTATATAATTCATAATAGAATGGTCCAGTGATGACGTAATTTTGTAAACAGACGCCGGAGTTAGCATCAGGGAGCTACGGTGGCCCTGAGAGGCCAGGGCGCTCCAAATAAAAAAAACGCTGAAAATAAAAAAAACGCTCCAAATAAAAAAAACACTGCAAACATAAAAAAAACGCTGCAAATAAAAAAACGCTGCAAACAATAAAAAAAAATGCTGCAAATAAAAAAACGCTGCAAATAAAAAAAAACGCTGCAAATAAAAAAACGCTCCAAACATTAAAAAAATTCTGCAAATAAAATAAAAAACGCTGCAAATAAAAAAGCCACAATTGAAGTGAATTACCAGGCACTATTATTGCCGATGCACATGCATTTTTTATGCAAGAGAAGAAGAAGGCAGGAGGATCTCCAGGAATCATCTCATGGGTAAGTTTATAATGTTAAAGTTACACAGGATGTACATAATATCTGTCGCTGCCATATTTATGACTTTACATGACGTTGTTCTGTGTGTGGGAGCAGATTATGTGTGTAGTGTATAATGTTAGTAGAACTTAGCTTTAACCAAAACTGCAGAAAGCTATTTTCAAGTTGTTTGCTTGTCTGTGAAAACTGTAAGGTTACAGTTTGATTCTGCTCGATTTAGCCATGCAGCTTGAACCGTTTTAAATATAGACTACTTTTATCTGCTAACGTTAGCTGTTTTGTAATTAATGCACCCTCAGTGGAGATCCTTCAGGACTTGATGATACAGAACAGGGCCATGTTGCATACTGCTGGGTGCTTCAGACATGTCAGGTCATGTGAAGAAGAAAAAAATCATCGTAGAAGAGTACCTGAAGTGGTACATCATCCACAGGAACAACACTGCAATCGAAAGGTAGGTTTTTGTATTTCATTGTTGTTGCTAAAATAATTATGAAAAACGTGTTGCTGTTGTCCCATTTTCTTGCTTACTTACTTCTACATGAGGCACATGTATCTTTGAATGCATCTTTTAATAGTATTTTAGAATCAAGGCTGTACTTGAAAGTTTGCTGTTTCTGACAGCTCTGCAGCAGCATCCGACGGTCCTGACCCATGCTCTCTGTCATGCCGATGTGAAGCTGTCTGCTGCAGAGATGGAAAATCTGTTCCAGCCTGAACTTAGTCAACAGGGAAGCAACAAAAGGGCTCAGGAAGAGAAAGCTATGAGTTACTGGGCAGACTATCTTCTCGATTGTGAAGGTTAGTCAATTTGCTCTTGTCTGATTTTTATATAAATAAATTATGAAAAATTCCAGTGTTGATGTATAGTATTTACTCTCAATTGATTCCAATGTTCTCTACTTTTTGAAAATGACGGCTCAGTGACCTTGGAGGAGGTGTTAATATTCGCTACAGGTGTGCCATGTGTGCCTCCTGCTGGTATGAGTCCTCTGCCACGCCTTCAGTTCCTATGTTCTACAACGTCAAAATTCCCAATGGCAAATACCTGTGCCAACATTTTAAAGCTTCCTCTTTTGGACACTTATGGTGCCTTCAAAGCCAACATGAACTTTGGCATTAAGAATTCCCTCTGCTTTGGGTGCCTTTAAACAATTAAATAACTTGTGGTAAAAGTTAATGATGCCACACACAGTCAGTTTTATCAACATGTTTTTACATGGACTTTTTTCAAGAGTAAAGCTGAATGACTCTTCATTAAATGGTTTGAGAGTGTTTCATTTTAACGTAAGTACTTGTTTTCTACGTACAGCATACTGTATATGTTACACACGCTACAAAGATGACAAGGATGTAGCTGGTTCATGAGATTTTACTCTCAGATCCACTGTGAAAACAGAAATAACAGTAGCATATGTGACTGATGCAATGAATGAATGTTATTGTTGATTCATCAATTTGTTATGGGCTCTGTCCAAAATCACTCCCTACACACTATATAGAATTCCCTATATAGTGTGTAGGGAGTAGTGAATGAGTGAGTGATTTCGGAGACGCCCATGGTCTTTAAAATGTCAGAAAGTGAAGCCTCAGAGAACAAATTAATCCAGCAAATATTCACATTTTAGAGGCTGGAACCTGCTTATATTCAAAACAACATTAAAATCAATTACCAAAATATTAGGTGCATAATTTTCTGACGATCAACCATTCAACTGATAACACGGATGTAACACTAAACATGTTTTACAAAATACATGAATATGCTGTATGTTTATTTAAACAAAGAAAGGTTTCTTATGACTTACGCAAAGATACAAGCTGAATATTTCACTGGACTTATCTACTCAGAATTGCAGCATTCTAAATTATTTTCAACCTACGTTGGAATCATTTACACAAAAAAAAGGCTCTGGGGGGACAATGTATTCTACAGTCCAGACATGTTTTTCATGGAAATGTAATTCTGAACAGCAGCTGTCCAGTTCACTGGTGGAGCCAACCCACTTCGTCTTTGCAAGTCCACAAAATGCATCTCCAGATTCTCATCACCACACAAACTGTACTGGGCTTGCATGATGCCATCAAAGTGGTGTAGGGCTTCCCAGGACACTGGAAATCCACACTCCGTTCCACCAAACCTAAGACCAGTCATACATTGAAACATAATGAGTCAAGTGATTACAAATTGATCATTTAACCCCCCAAACATGCTAGATAAGCAACTAAAACTCCATTGAGTCAGTTCTCAGTTCAGATGGATCCAGTCTGGAAATCGTCTGTCTAACATCCTCTCTTTTTACTGTCAGGTGATACTTTTGATGCAAAGTCTGCCACATAGCTCTGTAACCCAACAGCCGACCCGAGCCTCTCAGTTCATGTGCAACAGTTTGGTGCACAGTGCCAATGGGAGTGTAGTCTGTCGTTCTTGTTAGGCCAGCTTTCTGTAGCCTCCTCTTTAAGGTCCTCAGACTAAGACAAATGTTGTGTCTTTTATCTAGAAAATCAAGGACCCCTTCATAAGCGTGTCCCTCCGTGAAGTACTTGTGGATGAGGCCTGCCTCGATTCCTTCATTAGATTCTGTGACTGAAGGGAAAAGACAACAGTGTCATAAGGAATGAAAACTAATAAGAAAGAAACCTATTAAGAAAAAAATGAAAATGTATCAGTAATGAGGAAAATACCTGAACTGTTTGACGCCTAAGTGTATGTTTTCAGTATGTTCAATGTGTGAACAACTCCAGACATGAGGAGCAAAAAGAAAAACTGACTGATAAAGAAAAAGACAGGCAAGTAAGATTACCTTTTTAAGACAAAGTTGAGGTCTAGGATGATGTGACAAAAAATAAGAGAGAAATAAACAGGCAAAGGACAAAATATTGGGATGCTTACAAGGATTAAAATACATATCAATCTAGAGGTAGTGAACAAAAAGGTACCCTTTTAATGCCTGTATTTGTGCATAAATGCATCAGAAGGCTCAACCCTCAGCACATGAGGGAGCACATAATGGATAAACTTTGGTATTTCACCAGATTTTTTTACTTGTTGGCATTTTTTTTATCAGTAGTTCTAAATCATGTTGAAATTGCCATGACTGACAATAATATGTGTATAGCATATATTAAAATGGCAACAAATCATATACAAATAAGACATTCTCACTTAAGTAATGGTGAAATTCTTGACTATAAGGAGGAGCTTACCATCTTCAAGAAAGGGTGCCAAACATTCAATGTTGCTGCCACAGGAGCCGCAAAACCTCCCAAAACACCCACCAGTCCTACAATATAGACAATACATTGCCTGTGGAAAATGAGCAATGTGAATGTTATTCATTTGCAATGAAATAACAGCTACTTGGTAAGCTATTGCAGCAGGTAATGTTTCCTGCAAACTGCTGACACTAATTTAACATCAGATATCAGCTGCATCACTTAATATCTGAACCATGCTTCTATAATGTCAAAATATTTTTTAAAAAAAAGAAAATAAGTCAGTAAACTTCCCAAAGGAAGCACGTCTTGGACAGGATAGAGACTCTATCTGTAAGCAGGATAAGAGACCCTTATTTATCTGTAGACAGGCACATTTAGATGACATGTTGATGGAGTCAAGATTGACTACAGGATGTTAGTGAAGATCTATACTTGTATGTATTCAGTAAAAGTTGTTCCTTCTTCAGAGCATGTTGAGGAGAGGACCCGAGCTCGTCTGTTGAATAAAGGCATATTCTACTTACTTTGTGTGTCTTAGCATCATCTTTAAGTCCCGGGCAACTCAGATCCGTTTGTTTACAAAACAGCTAACGTTAGCAGATCAAAGTAGTCTAGATTTAAAACGGTTCAAGCTGCACAGATAAATCGAGCAGAATCAAACTGTAACCTTACAGTTTTCACAGACAAGCAAACAACTTGAAAATAGCTTTCTGCAGTTTTGGTCAAACCTAAGTTCTACTAACATTATACACTACACACATAATCTGCTCCCACACACAGAACAACGTCATGTAAAGTCATAAATACGGCAGCGACTGATATTATGTACATCCTGTGTAACTTTAACATTATAAATTTACCCATGAGATGATTCCTGGAGATCCCCCTGCCTTCTTCTTCTCTTGCATAAAAAACCGCATGTGCATCGGCAATAGTCCCCGGTAATTCACTTCAATTGTGGCTTTTTTATTTGCAGCGTTTTTTTTTTTTTGCAGCGCCCTGGCCTCTCAGGGCCACCGTATTTCAGGGCCACCGTACGGATCCCTCTACAAAAAGCAATGGGATTTTTAGATTGGACTTGGGACATTTGCAGAATTCAGTCTCTTTTGCTAAATCTATTATACTTACACCATTTTATGGGTAGGATAATCTCCACATATTAACACGACTTTGTGATTTAAAGCTACAACTCGTCGGTAAACAAATAACATCATGGTTGCATCACCACCACCGCTAAGCTAAAGACGGACTTGTGTTTTGTCGTGATAACGTTTAGCAGTCTTATTTAGTTGCTTGTTAGCAACATCACAAAAAAATCTTCGGTGATTCACGAGTGGGGTGAATGACGTGATTTATCTCGTAGAAAAAAACGTGAGAATCTCTTCAGCTTGTGATAACCACATACCTGATTCCAGGCTTCTAACCAGGAACACATTAAAAAAAACTTGATTTTGAAATAAGGGAACCAGGAGAAATGCTAATTCATTATGAGGTTTTCAGACTCATTCCGCACCCCTCTATCGTATGAAACATACAATTAATATGCTCTTCTGCTAGCAAACTCAAACAGACAAAAACAGTTAAGCTTGGCGATAATTGTAAACTCATTTTAACTCAACAGAAACACAATTAAACTCATCAAAACCGTCTAGTTATTTCCTCTGTTAAACCAATCACCTCTGGATTGGTTGAAGTAAACCCTGAATGCACCAAGTAAAATGTAAAATATGCTAGCTCTACGCTGTTTCAATGCTAGGCCAAAAGGGCTCACTGCACTAGCAAACAACGTTAGCTAATAAGTGCTTATCTTTGCTTTGACAATAATTAGTGTTGGTCTTTAACCTCCCAAACAACATTATTGACCTACCAAGATCAAAAGTACTGTCAATTCTGTTGTACAATTTCATCAGTAGTACAAGGGGATAGATTCTACAAAATACATGTAATGTTAAACATCAGCGAAGTACAGCTGTGCAGGGACTTCTAAATGATTGATATGTGGCAGTGGATTTGTGATCTGAACATGCATGGGTTGTTAAAAATTCAAAGTTTACATATTTTTGAGGTTGTGCTATGAAATTCCCAGCATTATTCGTCATGTTGGAACCTTGTTTTGTGCTGCAGGTCTCTGTGCCACGTGACTTAAAACTATCAAACTGTTAAAAAAAAGTATCTCAAAAATGTTATTTGCAAATAAATGTGTGTGATCCAGTTGTTTTGTTGTCTATACAGGCTGAATCAATTCTCCTGGGACCATTTTCAGACTTAAATCGATTTGTAGTAAGACTTGAAGGATAGTGTGTCTGCAGATACTGTAAAACACCAGCTGATAACACCACACTGCCAGTAGGCCTGTATTGATTGTTCCAATGAAAGCCTGCGAACATCTGATCATTACGCAGATTGTTGGCCATCGACCAGAAACATTTCATCAGCATCACCTCCCAGTCTCTGTGTCCCAAACCCAGTGGCAAGGTCACACTGCCAAAACACAGAGACAAACACTGACTCAGGATGTGTGTGTGGATTCAGAGAGTAAACAACATGATAACAACATGTCACCTACAGTCTGGGGACCATATTGAACAAGCCTGAGTCTCAGACATGATATATTGCCAAGTTTGGACACTTCATCAGTAATTAATTGGCCTTTGGAATTCTGTACATTTGAATTATGATTAATGAAGGGTATGCTACAAAATGAGGAAGCAGGAAACAAAAGATGGAGACGGATTATGTGTTGGATTAAATTGCTGCATCATTTACCATTTTATTAGATTAGACTACACTATTTTGTGTTTGAGAAGATAAAAGCTGGAATATCTTAGCTTTAAAATTAGTCATATTACTTCATGCTTAAGATGACATTTTGCAGGACCAAGTCCAATCCATAACTGACTCTGATAGATTTGATTGTGAGATTGTATCACTCGCTGATCTGATACTCATAACCGGAAGACATTCTGTACGCCATTTAAAAGACTACTATACTGTTTTGAATGCCAGAAAGGGATCAGTATGTCCCACTACATAGTTTGCCAAATTCAGAAAGCCTAAAATACCATCAAGTCCTTCTGCATCCAGTCGCATTTTGCATTATGAGGTCAACATGCTTTTCTGGCTATTTTTACCCACAATCCTTTGCACAGCTAAGGACGGAATAGCATGTTCCAATTGTATTTGCACTGCATGCAAAAGTACATACTTTATTAGGGCAGCTGCAGTATGTACTTAAAGTCAAATGAATATGTATTTTGGAACACAGCCATATTTCTGTTCAGAGGAGCAAGGAGTGAGGGAGGATGGTTCTCTGAGGAAATTTGAGTGCCATTTGGCAGCAAACAATTACACCGTGTTTTTTCAAGACAGTAACTGTACATCTTAAGTTTGTCTATCCGAAAGGCCTTTTTCTTTTTTTACAGAAAGATAAAAACAGTAAGCAGTACGAACAATACGAACATCAGAGAGTGAACTGGACTTTACAGTAAAATCATACGTTTGTAAAAATAATATCTGGCCTATGAGGTTTTACGAAATCAATCCACTTTCTCCATCGTGACATCAAATTACAATCAATTTGAGTGTCATGTGTTATATTCTCAACTTGTGAGGCTTATTATTACTGAACGTGATTGGCAGAGAAGTTAATTTTCCTTGAAACAATTCAGGAGGACCCCTGGATCAAAAACACTTCCATTGGTAAACAAATGCACAAAGAGAAATAAAGTACACAAGGAAACTGTTTAAGACTGGAATATAGTTTCATTTTAGACTAGATGACAGTATATATCTGGTTTCCTGACAGTAAAATGACACATAATCCGTCTCCATCCTTTGTGTCCTTGTTCCTCATGTTGAAGCATACAGTTTTATTAATCATAATGCAGGCAGATTTTCTGCTAATTCCACAGTAACAACATTACATAATTCCAGAGACCAATTAATTACTGATGATGTATCTATAAGCTTGGCAGTTCTCTGTGGACTACATCATGTCTGGGACTCAGGCTTATCCAATATGGTCCCCAGACTGTAGGTGACATGTTGCTATCATGTTGTTTACTAAAAAAATAGCCAGAAAAGCATGTTGACCTCATAATGCAAAATGCGACTGGATGCAGAAGGACTTGATGGTATTTTAGGCTTTCTGAATTTGGCAAACTATGTAGTGGGACATACTGATCCCTTTCTGGCATTCAAAACAGTAGGCTATAGTAGTCTTTTAAATGGCGTACAGAATGTCTTCCGGTTTATGGAGTATCAGATCAGCGAGTGATACTATCTCACAATCAAATCTATCAGAGTCAGTTATGGATTGGACTTGGTCCTGCAAAATGTCATCTTAAGCATGAAGTAATATGACTAATGAAAAGCTAAGATATTCCAGCTTTTATCTTCTCAAACACAAAATAGTGTAGTCTAATCTAATAAAATGGTAAATGATGCAGCAATTTAATCCAACACATAATCCGTCTCCATCTTTTGTTTCCTGCTTCCTCATTTTGTAGCATACCCTTCATTAATCATAATTCAAATGTACAGAATTCCAAAGGCCAATTAATTACTGATGAAGTGTCCAAACTTGGCAATATATCATGTCTGAGACTCAGGCTTGTTCAATATGTTGTTATCATGTTGTTTACTCTCTGAATCCACACACACATTCTGAGTCAGTGTTTGTCTCTGTGTTTTGGCAGTGTGACCTTGCCACTGGGTTTGGGACACAGAGACTGGGAGGTGATGCTGATGAAATGTTTCTGGTCGATGGCCAACAATCTGCGTAATGATCAGATGTTCGCAGGCTTTCATTGGAACAATCAATACAGGCCTACTGGCAGTGTGGTGTTATTAAGAGGAGCTGGTATCAGACAGGTTACATGTACAAATACATGATCCCACTGTAAGTGTTTTACAGTATCTGCAGACACACATTACAGGCATACATTTAAAAATGTCTCCTGAAGAATGAACTCTTGCATTCTCCATGATTAAAGTCCATCCATCGTGAAGGCCATTACATATTGTTGAAGTGACCCTTTTGATTTGGTTTTCTTTTGTAGGATTACCATTACTAAGATCAAGAATAAATGCTTTACTGTTTTGGAAATGTAATAGAGGTACCACCATTCTAAAATTGTACCTTAATTCCAGAGGTGGGAGAAGTACTCTGATGTTGTACTTGAGTAAAAGTAGAAGTACCAGAGTGTAGGAATACTCTACAGTAAAAGTCCTGCCTTCAAATGTTTAGTCAAGTACAATATTATAAGCATCTAAATATACTTAAAGTGCCAAAAGTAAAAGTACCTTTTATGCAGATTGGTCCATTTCAGAATAATATCTCTGATATGTTTTATAATTATTGATCATTAAATTGTTCTCAGAGCTGGTAAAGGTGCAGCTAGTTTGAATGGCTTTGTATACTGCAGGGTAGCTGCTGGATTTACTGCAGGTGAACTAAAGTCTGATTTAAGGGGTGATTATATTTCACATCATTAATCCAAATCTGTAAAGAAACTAAAGGGATTAAATAAATGTAATGGAGTAAAAGTACATGATAATACCTCTGAATTGTAGTGGAGTAGAAGTACAAAGTGGAAATACTCAAGTAAAGTACAAGTATCTCAAAATTGTACTTAAGTATATAGAGTTTTTAGACATTTTGAGAGGCCCCGCTTTGGCAAAAGGATCTAAATCAGGGGTATCCAAACTACGGTCAGGGGGCCAACTGTGGCCCATGGTCCATTCTTGATTGGACGGCAGCAAATTCCCAAAATATAATGGAATAAGGCCCACACATGAAACTTCTGCTTGTCTTATTATATTGTACCTCTTAAACAAATGGGTTAAAATATATTATACTTTACAGTATTCATTGTTGTTGTTGTTGTTGTTGTTGTGTCAGTGTTTATAAGTCCAAATATCACATAAACCCAGTCAATTATAGTTGAAAACATTTTCTAATAAATGTATTTGTTATTTTTGTAACAAAATAACAATTTAACAGTTACCTGTATTTAATTTAATTTGTATTATCCTTCTGTGAATCCGTAGTGTCCTGTATTTCATTCTTGCTCTGTTGCTACTTAAACTACTGAATTTCCCCACAGGGATTAATAAGGGTACATCTTATCTTATTTTAATATACCTCATCTCGAGTGAGTGGTTCAGCCCTTCGTACTATGTGGCCCTCACTGAAAAATGTTTGGCACCCCTGATCTAAATGAAGATGCTGCAGTAATGATCATGTACCAGGAGGTCGCAGCAATACAACATAGGATATCCCAGCTGCGTTGAAACACCACAGAAGAAGATGAAAACTTTTGAAACGTTGTGGTGACGTCAGAACGCACTGCACGCTGCTGACGTGTAGGTCAGGAAGTGGCTTTTGAGTGGAGTTAGCATATAGCAGTACCCTCTTGATATTCCTCTTCTTCTCACAACGTTTCCATTGACAGACCAATATGAAATCCACCAGTTTGGTGGTATGTTAGCTATCTGATAACAAAGGAAGACCAACCGAGCCTATTGCACAGGTAGGGGACTGCTAACTAAACCACCGGCAGGAGCTAGTAGGCTAGCCGCCAGTAGCTTACTGTACAGATTAACAGTATTGACATCGTAGTTGACACATTTAACGGTTGTCATTACGCCTTTTTTACGTTATTGTTGAAAATAAGTGCTCTTATTCATAGTATTACATTCGTATTTACCAAATGGTGGTGTGTTGGTGACACTGTTCGTCATGTTAGCTGCTGACACTTCGCTCATATCAATGCAACACAGTTCAGAGAGGAAAGCGGCTCAACATAAATCAATCAAGCAAAGAGGTTAATAACATCAAAATATAATGTAATGTATTAGCATCTCTTGCATTCTCTTGCAGAGGCATTTATTGATGTTACTGCCTGGTTAACACTGATGGTGGTAGACTATCATAGTAGTAGTGCTTGTATAACAGTTTTTCTCCCAGTTGCCAATTGATAAGGTACAAAAAGCAGAAGCTAATGCAGTGCAACACATCGGTTACATCTTTCTCTTTGTTATGAATTTATTAAATGCATTTCAGCTGATTATACATTATTATAGAAGTATGAACTCTAAATATAAATCAGCCTCAAAAACTCCAGTATGGATCAGGCTCCAATGCAGAATATCAGCTGGTCCAGTTACACACCAGTGTAATCCACAACTACACAGCTGATTTGTGTGTATATATATTGTGACATAAATACTGGGGATCACCCAATATTATGTTTTGTCATTGCTGATGAAACTGTTGCATTATTCATCTAAATAATCAGTTGGGGAATGAGACATCAGAGTCTTTAAAATAAAAAATGGCCATTAGACAGAGTCCCTTATGATGTCTTAAAAAAGGCAGGCTTTAAACTCAGAGATATTTGAAGTAAATACAGTTATTTAAAACTGCAGCAAAACTCCTTGCTGGAAAAGATGGACCCAAAGTTCAAAATATTTTTGGAAGTAGTTTTTTAAACAGTAAATTAATTTGTTGTCGATTTAAAAATGATTCACATTTCCTTAATTCCAAAATACACAAATCCTGCATTTTGCACATGCTTTACTGAGATCTATTGCTCTTGTGTTTATTTTAAAGTTAATTTAACACAAACTCAGCTCATTGATTCCTTTGTTCAGGTTTTTATTTATTTGTTTATTACATACATTATTTTAAAACGAAACATACACACTTAACACAAATGTTACAGCACAGGTTGGAAAGGAGCAGGCAGAAGTAAATCCTGCCCCTTCTTAAAAAAAATAACTACAAAAATGAAATAACCATAAAAAAAACATGTCAAATAAATTCTGTCAGTCACAGCTGCTTACAAATACCAACAGAAACACAGAACCAGAACACAACGTACCATCATCATCATCATCATCATCATCACATGTGTGAAACAGTTCTAAAATAGTGTTGTATAACCTAGGGCATGCTTCAGTAAACCACCTGAAGCTCACCGCTCCAGTTGTATAACTCCTCCCCCAGGAGATGGAGGAACCAGGATAAACTAACACTCTCTTGTTTTCCTGCAGGTGTGCTTGAATGCAGCAGTTTTATGACGAAGCGTGAGTGACTTGCACAGCAACAATGGGTAGAAGGAGGGTGCCGGATCTGTACAGAGCCCCCTTTCCCTTATACACCATTAAAGTGGACCCCAAAACAGGGCTTGTGATCACAGCAGGAGGAGGCGGGGCTTCCAAGACGGGCATTAAGAATGCTGTGGTGAGTACTGAGTTTAGGTTATGGCCCTGGGAACACATGCACATAGACAAACACAGGGAAATCCACCTTTACACGTTCTGAATGTGTATGTTGCGTGTCTGTTTGGTTGTGTCTTTTGTTTTTGCATCATATTTCTGTAAGTTTCCTCTCCATTTTTCCAGCTTTTCTCCAAACGCTTTGCATAAGCAGTCAAATCGCTGAAGATGTTCATTTTGTTAAATTATAGATGAGTGATGTCTTTGCACAGTTCATAACGACCCTTTTTAAACTCTGCTGATCGTTGCCTCTGCACAGTCTCTGATTGTGTGTTTGTGTTTGGGGCGGTTGACTAACTGCTGACAGTTCTGCTCCAACGAGCAACACCGACGAATGTCGACTCAAAGATTGACCTTGGGCAAACAAGCCAGGTCTCAGTAAACCTGTTCACTGTAAAAAAAAAAATTGTGAAAACTTCCTAATAATTCATTTCTGTAGCAAAGCTCATCTCAAGGAGAGTTAACAAACAGCTCATACTAAAATATACAGATGGGTAGACTCTTTATATCAACATAATTGTTTTCTTAATTTGACTATACATTACCAGGTGTTGGAAAGTAAGTAAGTAGATTTACTCCACCTTTACCAGCTGCAAAAATATAAGGATGATCACATTAACTGGTTACTATTGATATCCAGTGATATTCTGCATCAGGAATAGTTTTATATATTTGGATTCTAATTACTTTGTCCATGCGATCAATGTATTTCTTACATTTGGCAGCAAACAATTACAGTGTTTTTTCAAGACAGTATTTGTACATCTTAAGTTTGTCTGTCCAAAAGGCCTTTTTAAAAAATGTTACAGTAAAATCATATGTTTGTAAAAATAATATCTGGCCTGGTGGTTTTAAGAAATCTGTCTACTTTCTCCATCGTGACACAAAAGTACAATCAATTTTGAATGCAGAATTTTTACTTGTAGGCTATTTTTTCACTGTATTATTACTACTTTTACTTAAGTCAAGGTTGTGAGGACTTCTTCCACCACTTCCTGCCGGATTCACACTGACCAGTTCCCCCGGTGACTGTGTAAACTAATAAGTAAATAATCCAATAGTAAAATAAGAATAACAGAGATGTGTATGTCAAGTGTTCCGTCTTTTTTGGCTGTGCTTAACCCCCACTTGATAGGGAGGCACCAATTCTGAATGTTTTAACTGGGTTTCACTCAATGACCAGGCTTCTTATATCTTTATCCGATTTATTTTTCTTCCTTTTGTAGCCCAGACAGTACAGGTGAAAAACCTTAAAAACCAGAGAACACCAACCATTTACAAATTTGCACATCTCTTATAAAAATAGGCACAGGAATCAACAATGATCAATTATCAAAATGTTTGACCTGACACACACATGTATAAATAACCACATATATATATATAAATAAATAACCACATGTATATAAATAAACACATTTGTTAAGTTAATCATTTTAGCTTGAATCCATCACAGATATTAAATTAGCCTACATTTTCTAATACGAGAACCACAATGAGTGACTGATCAACCACATGGATCACTAAACAGTTAAATTGTTAGCAGCATGTTTAGCACACCATTTTTTCCCATATAAATATTTACAATACATATTCACTCCCACCAAGTTACAATGTGCAATTTCAGCAATTCATTTTAGACAAACTTCATGATCTAGGACTATGCACGTTTTAAACCATGGCTTTATGCCAATCCATCACAGCAGTATTCCATATCAAAGAGCTAAATCACTGAATTAAGCAAACTACAATAAAACTGACTAACCAACGTTTCCACAATACATTCTGCACTACCCGTGAATATTTACACAAAAAGCAGATACTACCGTGCACAAACACAAATGACTTTCCCGCGGCAGCATTCAAATGCGTCGTCGGCGTCCATCAAACAATCAACAAGTGGCACTCGCAACAAAGTCTTAACGTAGCGATCTTACCGGCTGTCTGTTCAGTCTTTGAATAATTGGTACCAGATTCAGCACAACTTCGGAAGAGCTCGATGAGAATGCCGCCTCTTACTCTCCTCGTGCTTTACTGACGTTTGTCTTTTTAAACAGATATTAAGCCGGAACTGCGTGCGTCTTCTTTTCCTGCTCGAGTGTTCACATGCGAGTGATAATTAGTTCCGCTTGACTGCCGACGACGAAAAAGGGCGTTCACCGTGACACCTCCCACTCAACCTTTTTGTACTTGGACAGATAGGTTGCAAACTTTAAGGTGAACCTAAACAGTGAGGATTCTGCTCTTCTACAGGGAGAAGGACTACCAGCCGTCTGACATCTCTTCGCAATACCACCCCATTTGACTTCTCTGACCTCTCTGAGGACTTGGTCGCTGGCCTTTGATGCTGAACGGAGGCACAGTTGCTTGGTGTGACAAGAATCTCAACATCTCTCACGATGTCCTTTGAGTCGGGAGCTACAGTGACGACTCTGCCGAGCCTAAAATGACCCCGTAGAGCGTTTTGATCGCAAAGCCACACAACATCCCCAACGCTGACATTTCTTTCTGTGGTGTGCCATTTGGTTCTAATGAAGAGACTTGGGCCAGCAAGCTGGCTCCACGCTTTCCAAAACTCATTCACCTGGGTTTGAATTTCACGAAGGCGCTTGTAGGGGTAGTTGTTAAAGCTGAAGGACTTCTCGTCACCACTGGGAGATGCTCGTCCCAAGAGAAGCGAGTTTGGTGTTACATACTCAATGCGGTCCTCTCGACTCTGGATTCTTGCGTCAATGGGCCGCTCATTAGCCAGGTTAGCTGCCAACTGGAGGGCTGTCAGGAACTCATTGAAAGTAAGGCTTGCCGTCTTGCTCAAACTTTGAAGTGCTCTCTTGGCAATCCTTACGGCAGCTTCAGCAGCTCCGTTTCGATGTGGTGAATCAGCGGGGAGCACTTTCCATGTCCAGCTTGTCCCATTTTTTACAGCATACTCCTCCAGGCTTGCTGTGTCTTGGCTTTGCAGAAAGGTGTACAAGTCCTCCAGCAAAGATCTTGCACCAACAAAATTGGTCCCAGGGTCTGACCAAACCTTGAGGGGGTGGCCCCTGATGGCAGCGAATCTCTGATAGGCCATTAGAAAGCTCTCTGTGGACAGACTACTGGCGAGATCTATGTGCAGAGCCCGGCTCGCCATGCAGCAAAAGACGACCCCCCATACTTTCATAGATACTCTTCTTTTGATGTCATCTCTCACCAGGTATGGTCCAAACAAGTCAACAGATATAAACTGGAATGGCGCAGCAGGTCTTGCCCTTCCTACTGGCAGATCACCCATCACTTGTTGGCATACTTGAGCTCTTGCCTTCCTGCAGTGGATGCACTGGTTGACAACTTTCTGGGCCAGCCTTCTACCTTGGATGACCCAAGCCTTTTGCCGCATCCTTAACAGAGTCCCGGCAACCCCTTCATGACCTTCCTGATGACTTTGGCGTGCCAGTAGAGTTCCTAGCCAGGTGTCGAAAGGAACCAGTGGAACAGCCAAGCAGTCTTCTTTGAAATACTGTATTCGGCCTCCACACAGTAACAGCCCACTAGCTCCATCCTTGTACACAACCAGCCGGTCTGTTGTGGTGCTGGGGAAGGTAACTCCTTCTTGTGCTGCTAAACACAGATCTCGGAATGAGTCCTCCCTCTCGGCCGTAGTGATGATGCCAACCAATGGGACTGCCTCCCACTTTGGTCTTCCCCTGGCTCTGCAATGAAGAAACTTCTTTGCCGCCCTCCAGACCAGCGCTAGTGACTTCATTAGTCGTGTTAGGCTACTGAACCGCTTGCTATCCAACAGGCTTGAAGCTGCAACCTCGGCTGGTGGCCTATGCAGATCCGCGGAGGTCGAAGTTGGATCCTGCTTGGGCTCCTGCCTTGACTCCTGCTTGGGCTCCTGCTTTGCTCCAGCCCGGGTAAGGGCAGCAACAAAAGCCTTCTTTTGGATGCGTGTGAGGTTCTCTCCCGCTTCGGCAGCAACATCCTTGGCGGACTTCACTGGCCACTCACTCTCTGGGAGACTTAAGAACTTAGGACCCAGCTGCCACTCTGTGCCTTCATCCAACTCTCTGGGGCTTGCCCCTCTGGAAATAATATCCGCTATGTTGAGTGGACCAGGAATCCACCACCAGTCTTGGACGTTCGTGCTGCCTTGAATTTCCCCAATTCTATTTGCGAAGAACGTCTGGTAGCCGTAGCTTTCGCGTTGGATAGCCCCCAGGACTGTCTGGCTATCAACCAGGTGGTACCACCTCTCCACACGAATTCTGCAGTGCTTCTGGAAATACTTCTTCAGACGGGCAGCGTAGACAGCTCCACAAACTTCAGCCTTGACAGCGTCCCCCTTATGGTCTAACGGCGTCAGCCTGGCTTTGGATTCAACTAGCCGTATGGTCACGTCTTGTGGCAATTTCCACCGCAGGTACAACACAGCGCCGTACGAGCGCTCACTACCATCGGAGAATGTGATACCGCAGGGCTCAGCGGATGGGTCAGGAGGTGTCAAGGCTCTGACGAAACTCACCCGACCGAGCTCAGCATAGTCCTCAAAGAGGCAGACGGCATCTTCCCGGAGGCCCTCAGACAAAGGTACGTCCCATGTATTTTCTGATGGACTATCTTTGCCCTTTGCTTCTTGGAAAGCTCTCCTCACCAAGATGGCTCCCTTCTGCTTGACAGGCGTCACAAGACCAAGGGGATCGTCCAGTCCAGAGACTTGACTTAGGAGCTCTCTACGAGTGAGTGGATTTGGCACCCGTGCCCTTACTTCATCTTGCAACAGGTTTTCTCCCAATCTCATTTTCTTTTTCTTTTTAGAGAAGTTCACAGCCCCCATCATGCGAAGTTTGTCACTCTCTGGGTCATACCCAAGACCCAGAGCTTTATTGTTCTCTTCGGAGAGTTGGTTTGGAAGGACCATCACTGAGGGTTCTTTCCTCTCCAGGTCTCTGTGTCCTGGCCTCCCACTTTGGCCAGAGTAGACCCACGGCTTCATGTAGAATCCGCCGGCTTCCAGGATCTTTTTGACATTAGCTGTTATTTGCTTGAGCTGACTCGGGTCGTTGTGCGAAGTCAGGACATCATCGACATAGGCGTCTTGTTCCAGCACACGGCGCTCTTCTGCAAGGTGGTTGAACATTGGCAGATTCGCCGTCTCACGCATGGCGACTTGTGCGATGCAGCCTGCCGGCTTATCTCCGATGTTGACCCTCGTAATCGCCTTTTCAGTCCTCATGAATGTTGCTTCGACAGCCCTCCTATTGTTGGGCAATGTTACTGGATCCTCTATCCAGGGATATTTCGCATGCCAATGTGGCTTCTCACTGTGACGATCTCCGGTTACATACGTCAACCCACTCTTTATTTGCTCCAGCTCCCGCTCCTCAGAAATGGTCATCTCTTTACCCCCAGGTTGACAATGTCCACATCTACAGCCGCCGCACCTGGGCTCACAGGCAGCCTCAATGCTGTCCCACCTCCACCAGTCCAGGAAGTCTTTGCTGGCCGCACACGTAGTGGCTTGGGTGAGTGGAGGCTGTTCAAGTGAGCCTTTACAGATGATTTCCTTATACTCTGCAGCTGCTGTCCGCATGGAGCGTGCAAAATGAGTTCTGGAGGCATGGGCCGTGATTGTAACATCTTCCAAAAGGTCTGGATGAGAACCACCCACTGTCGTCCCAAGGGGACCATCCCACAAGACAAGGTCACCAACGGAGCGCACCTTCTGAGGGACGAGCTGGCCTTCTTTATGGCTGATGAGGAGCTTGATTTTAGTGGGACGGACCAGTTTATGGAGGGGAACGTCAGGAAATATTTTTTGCAGTCTCTTGGGTGGCACGTGCCGATTTACTTCTGCGATGCTATTCAGCCCATAACACACAAGCTGGTGGGATCTCAAAGTTCCCTTTGAAGTTGTGACCCGGATTTTCAGTAGATACCGCTTGGTCTCAACTGTTACTTGCATCCCGCCAACTCCATGGACTATGAGCGTGACATCCTCACTCCGCAAGTTCAGCTCACCTGCAGCCTCGTGAGTGATGTAATTGGTGTCGGATGCCAAGTCTATCAGGGTCCCAAGCTTCTGCCCAGCATTTGCAGTGACTTCGAGGATCATCATTATGACTGGGAACTCATCAATACCATTCTCCGCCATGACTGAACTGGATGTTTTTGAGACAGAATTACAGAACACATTTCGACACCGCTGAGCCAAGTCGGGGGCCAGGCTTGTCAGGAACTCTTCCTGGGTCTCTGTGTACTTTTTCAATTCGCCTCTTGCAGGGCTCGGCCTCAACTTCCTCAGCCCATCTCTTTCTCTTCCAGCCTTGGAACAGAGGTAATAGTGATGACGTGGGCCTTGAGTGCCCTTACACCCCTCGCTTTTACACAAAAAGGTGGTCTTGCACTCTGCATCATTGCCGTGAACCTCGAGACACCTCCCACAAGCACCAAGTTCCTTAACTGCTTCTTTCTTTTCTGCCACTCTGAGCTCTTTGAACTTCTTGCAGTAATACAGCTTCCTCCCGTGGCCTCTATCTCCACAGACAACACAAGATGCTTGGGAGCTTGAGGAGTTGGTGGACTTTGTTCGGGCGTGCTTTTGTGGGATTCTTGCCTCTCTCTTGCTGGGATCATCCCTTAATTGATCCAATTGCTCATAAATCTTCTCCTGACTTTTCAGAAAACCAAGGAGCATGTCGAACCTGTCTTCAGGTGATACGTCTTCCTTCCCTTTTGATACATAGACCAGCCACTCCTTCTTTAAGCTTTCAGGCAGCTTGCTCTCCAGGGACTTTGTGACGAGAGGATTTTTCAAGGCGCCCGTGTTTCCCAACGCGCTGAGGTCATACAAGGCTTTTCCAACAACCTGGATCAAGTCCACGATCTGCCTGGGTTGGTAGCTTTTCACCGGTGGCAGTGCCTGCAACTCTTCAACAATTTCCAGGGCAATTGCTGTTTTATTTCCAAACCGGTTTTCAAGGACGCGAAAGATTTCATCCGCCGTTCCATATGTTGACAGGCGAAGGTCCCTCGCTACCTTTTCCTCAAGGCTATCCAACAGCTGGAATTTCCTTACCTCCCAGGAGCCGGTAGGTTCCCCTTGCTTTTGGAGTGCCTCCCATTCCTTTTTCCAGAGGTAGAAGTTTCGCTTATTTCCATCAAACTGCGGGAGTACTGTTGGCTTCAATTTGATAGCAGGTGTCCGACGTGGCTCTTTTCCTGGGGACCCATCATTCTCCAGCTTCGCCTGTAATAGGGTGGCTTTCTCTGAAATCAAGTCAAGCAGCCAACCTTCCACACGCCTCATGCGCTGCTGGAAGTCAGGCCGCTCTTCATCTGGGACCCAGCGAGTCCATTTGCGGATGGCTTCTTTTCCTGCTCTCACCAGCCCCTCAAGGTTACTAAGCATCAATTCATATACCTCCAATTTCAGGCCAGATTCCTTTTTCTGCATCCGCTCACACTCCCTTTCAGCTGCCCCCAGTGCCAGGGACAGTTCAGGGTTGCCAAAACTTCCCCATAGAACCCTCTGGACAGCCTGCTCCACCTCCTCAAGTTTTCCTTCACATTCATCTGATGTCTTCTTAATGTCTGCACTTACGTCCTCTTTGGCCTGCGCTTCTTCCTCAGTCCAGTAAATTTCCACCTCCTCATTTGCCTCCATCACCCGGTCAGCCTCGAGTGCGACCTTGCTGAAGGCTTCCACCAGTTCTTCCGCCGACACTTTCTTGCAAGACTTCAGTAGTGAGTTTGCCAGTCGGGAAAACCGCTGTTTGGCAGTCGTTCTCTCCTTCTTTAACTGCTGCAGAGACTTTGACTCCATTTTGGGTTTTGGAAACGAACTTGGAAAGCTGTGGGCGTGGACTCAGTTGCAGGTGGGCGTGGACTCAGTTGCAGGTGGGCGTAGACTCCGCTGACTTAGTTGCAGGTGGGCGTAGACTCCGCTGACTTAGTTGCACGTGTGTGCCCAACTGCAGAAGCTGTAGCCTGGCTTGCTAGGAGCCTCTTCAACCAGCTCGAGTCGGTTTTTCACTGTCAAGTGTTCCGTCTTTTTTGGCTGTGCTTAACCCCCACTTGATAGGGAGGCACCAATTCTGAATGTTTTAACTGGGTTTCACTCAATGACCAGGCTTCTTATATCTTTATCCGATTTATTTTTCTTCCTTTTGTAGCCCAGACAGTACAGGTGAAAAACCTTAAAAACCAGAGAACACCAACCATTTACAAATTTGCACATCTCTTATAAAAATAGGCACAGGAATCAACAATGATCAATTATCAAAATGTTTGACCTGACACACACATGTATAAATAACCACATATATATATATAAATAAATAACCACATGTATATAAATAAACACATTTGTTAAGTTAATCATTTTAGCTTGAATCCATCACAGATATTAAATTAGCCTACATTTTCTAATACGAGAACCACAATGAGTGACTGATCAACCACATGGATCACTAAACAGTTAAATTGTTAGCAGCATGTTTAGCACACCATTTTTTCCCATATAAATATTTACAATACATATTCACTCCCACCAAGTTACAATGTGCAATTTCAGCAATTCATTTTAGACAAACTTCATGATCTAGGACTATGCACGTTTTAAACCATGGCTTTATGCCAATCCATCACAGCAGTATTCCATATCAAAGAGCTAAATCACTGAATTAAGCAAACTACAATAAAACTGACTAACCAACGTTTCCACAATACATTCTGCACTACCCGTGAATATTTACACAAAAAGCAGATACTACCGTGCACAAACACAAATGACTTTCCCGCGGCAGCATTCAAATGCGTCGTCGGCGTCCATCAAACAATCAACAAGTGGCACTCGCAACAAAGTCTTAACGTAGCGATCTTACCGGCTGTCTGTTCAGTCTTTGAATAATTGGTACCAGATTCAGCACAACTTCGGAAGAGCTCGATGAGAATGCCGCCTCTTACTCTCCTCGTGCTTTACTGACGTTTGTCTTTTTAAACAGATATTAAGCCGGAACTGCGTGCGTCTTCTTTTCCTGCTCGAGTGTTCCCATGCGAGTGATAATTAGTTCCGCTTGACTGCCGACGACGAAAAAGGGCGTTCACCGTGACAGTGTACACCTTACCACTATCAAATGAAGCTGAAATCACGGACAAAATGTTTTTCTTGTCGACATAACAAATTCTGTATTTTCTGCATGTACTGTATATTGCAAAAGTAAAATGTAAGTATCAACACTGAGAGTTTGCAGGAGTAACTCTCGATGTTTCTTTCAGCACTTCCTGGACCTGCAGCTGGTGGGAGAACAGCAGTACAGCGCCAGCCTGCTCCACGCTCATGACACCGACACCCGCGCCACCATGAACCTGGCTGTGGGTGACGGGGTGATCGCTGCAGGACAGGACGGCAGCTGCAGCCTGATGAGGTTCAAACACAGCAGGAAGGGGGAGGAAGACAATGCTGCTGCCAAACAAGGTGAGGACTAGTGCTACAGTCAGAAATATAAACCCTATACCACACACATCACAAAGCTACATAATGACGCATTCTATTTTGTGCAACTTTTTATTTAATGTTGGCAGTCACATATGTATGCATCTTATTCTACTTAGCCATACAGCGTGTATTCTTTAGAGGCCCTATTATGCTTTTTAAGTTTTTCCCTTTCCTGTAGTGTGTTATTTAGGTTTTAGTGCATGTAAATGGCCTGCAAAGATTAAAATCCCTGTGTTTTCTCCTTTATAAAGGCTTTCTCTGCCGCCAAAGCAAAGAGGAAACGTATAAAAGGCCGGATAAATAAAACAAATGCCTTTTATTGAGCCTGTATTTCTAATAAACTGTGCTTTTTGTCTGCAGCAGGGAACAGCGAGGGGAAGGCCCGGAGACGAGGGGGGAAAGGAGACAAAAGAGGACAGGAAGACGCCGCAGTATCAGGAGATAAGTCGGACACGAAGGATGAGACGTCCCACATCTCTGTGACTGCGCTGGCTGAAGTGCAGTCCGACCTGAACCCCCGGGACCCGCTCCAGAAGGTGGTTCGCTTCAGCCCCGACATGAGCCTGCTGCTGACGGGAGGCACCGACGGACACATACGGGTCTGGGAGGTAAACACTGTCCACATGTTCTGTCACTGCTGCAGGCGGAGGCCACTAACAGGCAAATATAAAGAGTGCAATTATACTTAATAAGTACTGGAGCCTTTTATAGCTTTTAAATGTTATAATGTGTATTTCTAACAGATATGTTTTGAGTTACTGTATAATGCGTGACTTTTTTCTTAAATGCAACGCAAGTATGTTGAGATGAATAAAACGTATCGTTTTTCTGATTTTGGTGATCGATATTGAAGACTCATTTTGATGATTTTTAAAATCTCAAATCAACATGTCACCCTCTCCTGTTCTTAAACATCCATGTGTTGACTCTGTTTGTCTGTTCTTCTAAAGTTTCCGTCCCTGAAGAAGAAGTACGACTTCAAAGCTCATGAGGGGGAGATAGAAGACCTGGATATGAGTCCAGGGAACAAGGTGACACAGTTTTGGTGTTTGATATTCAACAGACCAACTAACCAACTAATGATAATAACAGTATCGTTGTTTGTGTTGTGCCGCAGCACCTGGTGACTGTGGGCAGGGACTTCTCCTGCAGTGTGTGGAGCGGCAGTCAGCTGGCCATGGGTCTGAACTGGCTCGAAACCACGCCTCAAATAGCCGAGAAGTCTTATCGATATATGGCATGCAGGTAAAAAAACTAAAGAGCATCCCAGCTGTTCTAAACATATCCATGTGAAGGATTTGACGGTGACTTTACATGCTTCTACTCTATTGTCTTTCAGGTTTGGAAAGGTAGAAGACCAAAAAGATGCCCTGAGACTTTACACCGTGCAGATCCCCCACAAACGGGACAGAAAACCTCCCCCCTGCTACCTCACCAAGTGGGATGGAAAGAGCTTCCTGCCCATGCTGACGGCCCCCTGCGGCTCAGAGGTCATCTCCAGTCTGGCAGTCAGGTGACTGATGGGTTTATGGAAGTATTGTATTGTAACTGAGAGGTGTTCAGAGACGCCTCAGTCATTAGTATTATGTTTCTGATTAGTTATAAGGTCGTCTGCCACAATCTGTGTCCATTTTCCTTTTGGCATTGACTTTGTTTGCTATGGCACTTAGCAAAAAAGTAGCATTTCAGTGTGAGCACACCAACACAATCTACTATCTACTCTGAAATGACATTCTTTAAGGAGGCCCTATTATATTTTGGGGGTTTTCCCTTCCCTGTAATGTGTTCTATAGGTTTGTGTGCATGTAAATTGTCTGCAAAGGCTAAAATCCCTGTGTTCCTCTCCCACACACTCCCCACCTGCCTGTAACGCCTCCATTTGACTTGTTTGATTACTCTCGTAACAAAGTGACATCACAGAAAAGCCACAAAATCCAAATATTGACCCTGAAAATGAGTGCAATATCTCCTCTTTATTTAAATTGTTTTAGGGTTTATTGTGCCAAACCAACTTGTATAGATTTTTACTTTTGATTTTTTTGTCCCCAGGGGGAATTTCATTTTCACAGTACTGTACACAGTATACATATAATATACAAACAACAAACAATAACGCAGAAAAACAACAGACGGCGACAAACATGACAGCTACACTAAGCGAGGCCTGCTATTTAAGGGCAGGTAGATTTCAGATTGTTTACCTGAGCAGGAAACTGAAGAATGTTATTTCTAGCTGAAGTGTTTTTATTGGGACACTGGGAAGGATGGTCTCATCTTCTGTACTTTTAAGGGTAATTTTGTTTGGAAAGGTTTATCTTTTTTAGGATGAAATAACTTCCAGCTCACATTTGAACCTTGTCTGACAGTGACTCTGGAACCTTTCTCGGCCTTGGAACTGTGACGGGATCAGTGGCTATCTACATCGCCTTCTCCCTGCAGGTAAACACAGCGCGGTCACTCGTCTTAAACTCCGGTAAATCTAGCCTGCTGTGTGACTCTAACCCCTGCTTCCTCCCTGAGTAGAAGCTGTATTACGTGCAGGAGTCCCACGGCATCGTGGTGACGGACCTGGCCTTCCTGCCTGACTCGCTGAAGGGCAAAGACATGAAAGGGAATAACGAAACGGCCATGCTTAGTGTAGCTGTGGACAGCCGCTGTCAGATACACACCGTCCCCAACCGAAGTGAGTCCTGCATCCACATCCAATCAGCAGCCACAATTCACGACCTCTGACCTGCTAACCTTATCGTTTCTCTCCCATTCCCACCAGGATCTTTTCCTATATGGTTGGTGCTGTTCTTATGTGGCCTCATGGTGGTGGGGGTCGTCCTCCTCCTGCAGTACCTCTTCCCGGGATTTATTTAAATCATGCCAGTGATGTCGCAGGTTGATGGAGTTTGGATGCATCTGTCAACATCAGCAGCCCCCCCCTCCCATCTGAACGCTGACATCATGGCCCTCAGGGCGGTCCCTCTCACCAAC
Organism: Eleginops maclovinus; assembly: GCF_036324505.1. Classification (NCBI taxonomy): domain Eukaryota; kingdom Metazoa; phylum Chordata; class Actinopteri; order Perciformes; family Eleginopidae; genus Eleginops; species Eleginops maclovinus. The sequence goes on from NC_086351.1 coordinate 22,756,458, forward strand.
AGACTGTGGGGTTTACTTTGATCTCTATCAATTATTCTTAATCTTGTTTTGAATCATGTTCGGAGGGTTGGAGGGCTCAGGTTGGTGAATATTTAAAGTGTGGGATCTTTTATCGACATATTTAAAGAACAGTGTACAAATGTATAAATGAATGACACATAATAAGTCTGGTTTGTGTTTTGTGCACATTGACTCTTTAAATCAGCCTCTTTGAATAAGTGCTTCTTCCATCCAGATGTTTGAGGACTAAAACATCCATAAAGGCAAATTAACTTAGACGAGGAACCCAGTGTTAACTCAACAAGACCACACTACGCTGCAGAACATATATGTGACATTGCTAAGAGCCCATAAGAAGCAGGGGGGGGGGTGTAATGACATGTTATCGGCCCATATTTTATGAAGACGTTTATTTAAACATTTACTGCAAGTTTTGCGAAGCAGATGTACAAACATGTGAATGAATCTTTTAAAGGATGCCCAGATTATTGTCACTAAATTGGTGGAATGAAAGAAGAAATAAAATATTAATAAGAAAGGAAAAAACAACATGTTGGTCTTTGTGCTTACATGATCCTGACAACGGACGCTGCAACATCTCACCTCCGGTACCCAGAATGCTCAGTCAGGGTGAAGTGGGTCTTCACTAAGTTCATTTTAAATGGGTTTTCGCTCCAAATGTGTATAATTTGACTATTTTTTACCTCATAGGAGACATGAGAAATGAAGTAGAGGAAGACAAACCGGAGCAAACGCAGTATCTGTTCCAAGCTTTATCCTGATGGTGTTATTAAAATGAAGTCCTGAAAATATGTACAAATATTTTATTATTGATGCTTATTTGCCTCGTATTACTCAGGTTTGCAATACAAGAAATGGGATAACAAAATCAGGATACAAAAACAAATGCATTATCAGATTACTGTTACATTTCTTAAAAAATGGGGATAACTAGAAGGATTACCATGTTACATTACATTTTAGAATAGAATACAGGTACATTACAAAGCACATGCTTGCGCATTAAAACACGTATTTAAATGCAGCATCTGATTTTGATCCTGTTTTAAACTAAAAAGAGCATATTCAGGTTTGTGGAATAAAGAAGACACCTCTCTGATATTAAATGTCTTGGTGTTTTCTTTTCTAAGGTCACATTGTTCTGTTGTCTTATTATTATTTATATATGTATTTGAAAAAGGACCATGCATACAAATACATTATCTCAGAAAAATGAAAACATGATCTATGCCAGATTTCTTTTGGTATTTATTTGCAATCCATTTTATATTGAAGTAATCCAAAAGTGGTGGGATGTAATCAGGTTACATTACTTTTATATTTCGATATTAGATTGGGTTGATTCCCTTTTCGTACATGTAACCAGTTGTTGTAACAGAATACATTTTTAAAGTAACCTTCCCAACCCTGGATGCTGACCAGCAGGCTGATGACAGGGACAGAAGCCAGTGACTGATGATGCTCTGGTGTTTTAAATGCAAAGTAAACACATGCTATAACTCTCTGTTCCCTTCATGTTCCAACAGGTGGCTCCCCATGTCCACTAAATGTGCTGCTGAGAGCCACAGTGCGTTGGTCCCACCTCCTGCAGACACACATCTGGCGTTAGGGTCAGGGACTAAGACATAATGAGCGTCTTTTGAAATCCTTTAACCTTATCTTACGTGTGAATATAAATGCTTGTTGCACAGAGACAGACATCTCAGGTCAGCGGTCCGGCAAAATAATAAGTCTTCAGACAGGTCAGTGTGTCAGATAACATCTAAATGAACCAGTCATCAGAAATGGTAAGTTATAAAAAAAGAACTACAGAGTGTAATTCTATGTTCATATAGGTTTAATAGTCTGCCATTATAGTTGATCATTTATATTGTGTATTGTATTCTATAGCTATACATCTCTCCCCAGTGTCAATACAATTACTGTAAGTGTTTCACTCTTGTGTTTCAGTGTTTGTCAGCGGGCAAAATAATACAACATTTGACCAAAATGTAAAAAATCTTCACTAAGGCTCTGCTTTCTATGTGTCCTATAGCTCTGGGGACTCTACATGTAATGTTACTTTCAAAATAGTTAGTTTTTTATCTTAGGTCTTAGATGGACAGAAACAAGGGAACAAGATACACACATACAGAAACACCCAGAGGTGCTGCAATAAGGGCTGAAGTCCCCCATGTCCTGACACCACATTAATATCTATTGTGAAATGTTAAAAGTAATGGAGGAAAATAATGATGATGACGTGGGCCGCTTATTTGCTGTGCTGAATTAAAAATAGGACAGTCATTCATGAATTGAATTACATTCAATTACATTTTGGTAGAGAATTGAATAATAAAGTTGGGAGCAGTTATCAAGGCATGACATTACTAAAGTGTCACATGGTGTATTAAAGCATTAGATCCATGCAAATGCAATCCTTCCAGAATAACACACACCAGACAACAAATCCTTGTTTAAAAAAACTAAACAAATTAAACATTTATTTTTATATGTTAATTAGTATTATCATTAGTTTTGTTATTCTATTTTTATTGTCTCTATTTTTTTAATTTGGCATTATTACATTACTACTGTTCACCTCTGTCCATGCTTTTAATAATAATAATAATAATAATAGATCTTTTTTTCTTTTCATATATCAAAATGCTTACTTTCTTATTTTTTAAATTATATTTATTAATGTTAACTTATGTTATTGGTATTTTCTACTGACTGAGGCATTAATTCTTATCAATTATTGTTAATCTATGTCTTATTAGCTATTATTAACCTACTAAGGCACCCTGGAAAAGGAAATAAGGGGTAGCAGAGAAAGAAAAACAAAATGTAAAGACACAAAACAAACAAGGTTAAATAACTGGTTGGCCCATGTCCCAGCCCAGAAACAATTCAACTTTATTTTTTATATTTCCTTCATAAAAAAAACCCCTCCCTCTACGTCTTCTTGCACACACACTCACAAAACCCTACACAGTAGTCCGCCCTGCTCCCTCATTTACACACACACCAGACTCGTTCCCTTCTTTATTGCTGTTTTGCTTTGTCGTGTCATGCTAATCCTTTAAGACACCCAGAGTGTGAAGCTCCGTCTCAACACCTACCATGTCTCGCTTCATGAAATTAAAAAACCTCTTAAAGGCTGCAGCCGCGGAATGTGGACACAGTTCACACACTCTTATCCTCTCGACCCAATCAGCAGTGACCGAGCTACCAGGACCCTGCAGTGTCTCCAACACACACACACACACACACACACACACACACACACACACACACACACACACACACACACACACACACACACACACACACACACACACACACACACACACACACACACACACACACACACACACACACACACACACACACACACACGCACACACACCCCCTCACACACCACAAGAGTGTGTGGGGCCTGCAGGCTGACGTCAGGCGTGGAGTCTGTTGGTTAATCGTTTAATGAGTGGAAAAGATGTCAGGCTGCTAAAAATGGATGACGATTACACATGCAAGTATGACAGATACCCCAAGAGCACTAACAAGAGGGGGGGGGGCTACACTTAAAGGGAGTGAAGGAGCATCATAAGTCACAGAAACAGTGTGTGGCAGGATGGAGTGGAGCAAGGTTGAACAAGGAGACAGGCACAATTAACTGAAAATACATTTGGTTTCAAACATGACTGCTACATGTTTTATGACATACAACGACACGGTAAACAGATCAGACAAAAACTAACATAGAATCAGGACAAGCTGAAACCAATGAAGTACAGGTGTACAACAGGTCGGGTGATTTCAGTGCTGATAAGGTGGAGAAAATATTACACTGCAAAAACTGAAACGTTGACTTTAATTAAGGCGCTAAGGACATTCATAAGGGTGAACAGCTCAAACTGTTTATGAAAAAACATCAAAAAGTAAGATTGATAGCAAGACTTGTGTATAAGACTGCAGCTTGTTTCAAAACCTTATGTTTCACCTTATAATTATATAGATATAAATGTAGAAAACACTGAAATCACACTCAGATGTGAAGCATAACAAGCCTTGAGGGGATGGTCTCAGCTGACTGAATTTGGATATTATTTTCTAGTGGCAGACTCCATGCTCACTGGAACTGGGTATTTTTGTTTAAAGGCCCCTATTATGCAAAATGCACTCTTTGATGTCTTTTATACATAGGCTAAATATGTGTCCCCGGTGTGTAAGGAGACTCAAAAAGTGTCAGAAAATACAACACTCTCTCGTTTCCTCCTTACCCACATCTCTAAAAACGGGGGTACAAACGAGCTGTTCAAGATTTGGGACATATTATGGACTTTAATCACGGCAGCGTTTAGCTGAGTTTCTCCGGTAGAAACTTCTCTCTTCAGACAGAGAGATCATGATGCTCCAAAGGGCCGTGGCCAGCTTCAGCTCAGCTCTAACTTAAAGCGACAGTCACAGAATCAGCACTTCAGGAACAGGGCTGCAATAGAGGGGTATGAGTCATGCTACAATGGGTGATCTGTTTGGTATTTTGAGCAAAACTCTTCACAAACAGGCTTTGTAGAATTGGCCCTACAATATATTGTTCAAATATATCATAATAGGAGACCTTTAAAGAGGCCATATTCTGCTCCTTTTCAGGTTCATATTTGTATTGTGTGCTTCTACTGTGACATGTCTCCATGCTTTAATGTTCAACAAGCTCTTTATTTTTCTCATACTGCCTGCGCTGCAACATTATTTCTTCACCCTCTGTCTGAAACCAGAACCCGTTCTGTTCTGTCTGGTTAGAGAGAAGAAGAAGAGGAAGAAGGAACCCTTAATGGTCCAACAGAGGGTAAATGTACATTCTGCATTTGACCCATCCTAGTGTTAGGAGCAGTGGGCTGCCATGTGTACAGCGCCTGGGCAGCAGTGTAGGAAGCGGTGCCTTGCTTATGGACACATCGGTAGCAATTGGTCTTTTGGGGAATTGAACCGGTGACCTACCTGTTCCCTACGGACTTCGCCACCACAGCAGCTGGCTGGCTCTGTTGTTATTGGTCAACTGCTAAGAGATGTCCCGCCTCTTAACCTATGATGTACAAAGCGTTGGAGCACTAGCTAATAGAAGTGCAAGTTTTACATAGTGAAGTCACTATGTCATGGAAGTAAACAAAGGAGTCCAATGGAGGCGTTTCAGGCAGAGGGTGTGGCTCGAACTTTTGGATCTTAGCCTTTACAGACCATTTACGTGCAAAAAAACTATAAAACACACAACAAGGAAGGGAAAACCCCAAATAGCATAATAGGGCCTCTTTAATTATAGATGGAAAACAATTAGCGATACATGCTACACTGAAAAAAGGGGAAAGTGGGGTTGTTCAATTTACAAATATAGAGTTAATATATGAGACACAATTTATTAATCTTTCCATCTAAATATCAATCAACCATGTAGAACTATTTTAATCTTGAGGGATGTACATTCTATAAGTCTCAGTCATGTTAAGAAATAAGAAAAATGTACCTTAATCTCTATTACTCCGCCCACTGAGCACATACGTCAGCAGCTTGCTCTGCAGCCGATTATACAGCTTCTAATTATTATTGGCAAATATGTTATTCGCAGATCAAAATGGTCCACTCAAAAACCTACTTTAATCGTTTTGTGATTGAACTTGAACAATATGGCACTTTAATGGACAACATGAAAAGCAGAAAAAAAAGGCAAAAACATTTAACATTTTATTTGATTTCTTAAAGGATGACATTTGGACTCCATGGTGCGTAAAAAATGTATGTTATTGTTTTCTATGGCAATTGTGTTTAAGCTCTCTACAAAGTAATAGTTGGGCTATAAAATATTTATTTATTGAAACACCAGATGGTATATAACCAAAATTATGTGAACAGCCCTGTTTTTGTTTAATAGCTTGACTACACTGAAAAGCTAGAGGGCTTTTAATTTAAAACGGATACATCAGGTCAGACACGAGCAGATCAGACAACAAAGAGGCTTCAAAGTAATGAAAACTGACCAAATGTGCTTGTAAAACACAGAACACCATTGCATGTAGTTTAAACAAACATTCATGTTGGTTACGCCGGTATGTATTCCCTGTTACTTTTCCCTCTCGTTTCTCTAACCCAGGTGTGCTGCGTTGCTGCAACGAAGTTCAGACAAGGTGCACCTGGAGGAAGAGGTTAAAAGCTCCAGTTCATTGAAGGGAGAGGCCTCTGCGCATGGGGACTGCTGTTGCTCAGTCTCTCATCCTAGGATGTAAATTTGAACATTTCACGTTCATGTTGATTGTAATAATTCCTAAGGATTTGATGATTTTAAAGGTGTCTTATGTGTTGTATTTTGCCACCTTTAGGGTGGGGCGTAACACATTACATGTCACTTGTGAGACGCTTTTATCCAAAGCGACTTGCATACATTCTATACTGTGGACAATCCCCGCAGGAGCAATTTTGGTTGTAAAGTGTCTTGCCCAGGGACACAACGACATGCTGACTGCAGTGGGACTGGAACCAGCCTCCAATATTAAAAGGCTAAAATGAACATTAAAAAGTAATGTTGGTTAAACATAGGGTAAATGATATACCTAACATTAAAGGAAATATTCAAATGAACATAAAAATGTCATGTTCATTTGACATAAAATACTTGTGTGTATTTAACATAATGGAATAGTTTCAAATAGACATGATTTAGTGTACCGTCACACCAAATGAAGTAAAACAAAGAGGGAGCGGTTTCTGTTTGAACTGTTTTTCTATTTCTCTTGTGTCTGGTCATCACGTCAAGTCTTGCTATGGCGTGCCCTCTGTCTGCTGTGGTAGACGACGCTGTTTCAATAAAGGTTAGGGGGTTTTCTTTGAACCAAAACCCTTTCATTTGAGTTCTATTTTGACAAACCAGACAGGATAAAGACTCTGCCACCCCCTCTCTGCTCTCTGGGTCAGTGTGGCAGGCTCAGTGCGCTCAGCACCGTGGCACTGCGTCACACAGATGATGGGGATCTGACTGTGCACACACCCTGCTTCCATTTGGGGGTAATAGAGGCAATTTCTTAAAACAAACACGGAAAAGAAAATGAGGTCCCATTAGGAGGAGGTCTTTGGTTTGTGACAAAAGAAAATGACAGGGTGGGTGGAACATGCTCCTGCTCTGTCTGGGGCTGACTCCCCCCTTTCTGAGGGGGAGTTAAACTTTGTGTCACCACAGAGCGGTGACTGAGCCCCTCTGAGGTCAGACAGCAGGAGAAATGATGCTCTGACACACTAACAGGATCATCACACACCACACACACGTCTGTCGGAGGCCTTTTTGGAGTCCTTGTCTACTGCAGAGGGGTGTGTGTGTGTGTGTGGCACTGTCCCCCACCCATCAGGATACGTACACTATGTTGTAGATTTGAAACAACATCCCATAGCATTTCATTTTATAACATTCTGTCACCCTTAGCAGCCTATTATACATTTTAAACACCTAATGATATAGTATATTGGATGGTAAGATAAGGTAAGATAAGTACTTTATTAATCTCAAACTGGAAAAAAAAACAACAAGGCATTGCATAAGTTAAAAATTAAAAAGTAGAAATAAACAATTCTAATATATAAACATCTCAAAATAGAAATAAACCGGCATTAGAGAGTGAAATATATATATATATATATATATATTAGTACACCCCTCACATTTTTGTAAATATTGTATTATATCTTTTCATGGGACAACACTGAAGATATGATACTTTGATACAATGTAAAGTAGTCAGTGTACAGCTTGTATAACAGTGTAAATTTGCTGTGCCCTCAAAATAACTCAACGAATAGCCTTTAATGTCTAAACCGCTGGCGACAAAAGTGAGTACACCCCTAAGTGAAAATGACCAAATTGTGCCCAAAGTGTCAATATTTTGTGTGGCCACCATTATTTTCCAGAACTGCCTTAACTCTCTTGGGTATAGAGTTCACTAGAGCTTCACAGGTTGCCACTGGAATCCTCTTCCGCTAGTGGATGTTAGAGACCTTGCGCTCCTCCACCTTCTGTTTGAGGATGCCCCACAGATGCTCAATAGGGTTTAGGTCTGGAGACATGCTTGGCCAGTCCATCACCTTTACCCTCAGTTTCTTTAACAAGGCAGTGGTCATATTGGAGGTGTGTTTGGGGTCGTTATCATGTTGGAATACTGCCCTGCGGCCCAGTTTCTGAAGGGAGGGGATCATGCTCTGCTTCAGTATGTCACAGTACATGTTGGCATTCATGGTTCCCTCAATGAACTGAAGCTCCCTACAGCCGGCAGCACTCATGCAGCCCCAATGACACTCCCACCACCATGCTTGACTGTAGGCAAGACACACTGGTCTTCGTACTCCTCACATGGTCGCCGTCACACACGCTTGACACCATCTGAACCAAATAAGTTTATCGTGGTCTCATCAGACCACAGGACATGGTTCCACTAATCTGTGTCCTTAGTCTGCTTGTCTTCAACAAACTGTTTGCAGGCTTTCTTGTGCATCATCTTTAGAAGAGGCTTCTTTCTGGGACAACAGCCATGCAGACCAATTTGATACAGTGTGTGGTGTATGGTCTGAGCACTGACAGACTGATCCCCCACCCCTTTAACCTCTGCAGCAATGCTGGCAGCAGTCATACGTCTATTTTCAAGAGAAAACCTCTGGATATGACGCTGAGCACGTGCACTCAACTTCTTTAGTGGACCATGGCGAGGCCTGTTCTGAGTGGAACCTGTCCTGTTAAACCGCTGTATGGTCTTGCCCACCGTGCTGCAGCTCAGTTTCAAGGTGTTGGCAATCTTCTTATAGCCTAAGGCCATCTTTATGTAGAGCAACCATTCTTTTTTCAGATCCTCAGAGAGTTCTTTGCCATGAGGTGCCATGTTGAACTTCCAGTGACCAGTATGAGAGAGTGTCAGAGTGATAACACAACATTTAACACACCTGCTCCCCATTCACGCCTGAGACCTTGTAACACTAACGAGTCACATGACACTGGGGAGGAAAAATGGCTAATTAGGCACAATTTGGCCATTTTCACTTAGGGGTGTACTCACTTTTGTTGCCAGCGGTTTAGACATTAAAGGCTGTGTGTTGAGTTATTTTGAGGACACAGCAAATTTACACTGTTATACAAGCTGTACACTGACTACTTTACATTGTATCAAAGTGTCATATCTTCAGTGTTGTCCCATGAAAAGATATAATAACATATTTACAAAAATGTGAGGGGTGTACTCACTTTTGTGAGATACTGTATATATATATATATATATATACAGTGGGGCAAAAAAGTATTTAGTCAGCCACCAATTGTGCAAGTTCTCCCATTTAAAAAGATGAGAGAGGCCTGTAATTTTCATCATAGGTACACTTCAACTATGAGAGACAAAATGAGAAAAAGAAATCCAGGAAATCACATTGTAGGATTTTTAATGAATTAATTGGTAAATTCCTCAGTAAAATAAGTATTTGGTCACCTACAAACAAGCAAGATTTCTGGCTCTCACAGACCTGTAACTTCTTCTTTAAGAGGCTCCTCTGTCCTCCACTCGTTACCTGTATTAATGGCACCTTTTTGAACTCGTTATCAGTATAAAAGACACCTGTCCACAACCTCAAACAGTCATACTCCAAACTCCACTATGGCCAAGACCAAAGAGCTGTCAAAGGAGACCAGAGACAAAAATGTAGACCTGCACCAGGCTGGGAAAACTGAATCTGCAATAGGTAAGCAGCTTGGTGTGAAGAAATCAACTGTGGGAGCAATTATTAGAAAATGGAAGACATACAAGACCACTGCTAATCTCCCTCGATCTGGGGCTCCACGCAAGATCTCACCCCGTGGGGTCAAAATCATCACAAGAACGGTGAGCAAAAATCCCAGAACCACACGGGGGGACCTAGTGAATGACCTGCAGAGAGCTGGGACCAAAGTAACAGAGGCTACCATCAGTAACACACTACGCCGCCAGGGACTTAAATCCTGCAGTTCCAGACGTGTCCCCCTGCTTAAGCCAGTACATGTCCAGGCCCGTCTGAAGTTTGCTAGAGGGCATTTGGATGATCCAGAAGAGGATTGGGAGAATGTCATATGGTCAGATGAAACCAAAATCGAACTTTTTGGTAAAAACTCAACTCGTCGTGTTTGGAGGAGAAATAATGCAGAGTTGCATCCAAAGAACATCATACCTACTGTGAAGCATGGGGGTGGAAACATCATGCTTTGGGGCTGTTTTTCTGCAAAGGGACCAGGACGACTGATCCGTGTAAAGGAAAGAATGAATGGGGCCATGTATCGTGAGATTTTGAGTGAAAACCTCCTTCCATCATCAAGGGCACTGAAGATGAAGCGTGGCTGGGTCTTTCAGCATGACAATGATCCCAAACACACCGCCAGGGCAACGAAGGAGTGGCTTCGTAAGAAGCATTTCAAGGTCCTGGAGTGGCCTAGCCAGTCTCCAGATCTCAACCCCATAGAAAATCTTTGGAGGGAGTTGAAAGTCCGTGTTGACCAGCGACAGCCCCAAAACATCACTGCTTTAGAGGAGATCTGCATGGAGGAATGGGCCAAAATACCAGCAACAGTGTGTGAAAACCTTGTGAAGACTTACAGAAAACATTTGACCTCTGTCATTGCCAATAAAGGGTATATAACAAAGTATTGAGATGAACTTTTGTTATTGACCTAATACTTATTTTCCACAATCATTTGAAATAAATTCTTTAAAAATCCTACAATGTGATTTTCTGGATTTTTTTTTCTCATTCTGTCTCTCATAGTTGAGGTATACCTATGATAAAAATGACAGGCCTCTCTCATCTTTTTAAATGGGAGAACTTGCACAATTGGTGGCTGACTAAATACTTTTTTGCCCCACTGTATATATGGAGTAAATAAGTATTGTATCCCCTGCCAATTTAGTTAGTTTACCCACTTACAAAGAAATGAACATAATTTTTATGGTGAGTTTATTTTAACATTGAGAGACAGAATATTTTTAAAACATCCATAAATGTACGTTAAAAAATAAAATAAATTGATTTGCGTTTAATTGTGGGAAATAAGTATCTGATCCCCTTGCAACCAACAAGAATTCTGGCTCTCAAAGACCGGTTAAATAAGTCCTCTCGCTTTAAGGAATTACTCCTGATATCAACTCTTTACCTGGATAAAACACACCTGTCCACAGTCAATGAATCAGATTACAACATCTCCACCGAGGGCAATACCAGAGACAGGTCTGGGGATCATGGTGGAACTAATGTCTAAGAACATCAGGGACCAGATTGTAGACCGGCACAAGACTGGAATAGAAGACAAGACCACCAGCAAGCAGCTTGGTGAGGAAGAGACAACTGGTTTGATTATTAGAAGATGGAAGAAGCACAAAATGACCATCAATCGCCCACGGTCTGGAGCTCCACGATCTAAGATCTGGCCTCTTGGGGCATCAATGATCATGAGAAAAGTGAGGGGTCAGCCAAGAACTACACAAGAGGGACTTGTTAATGACCTGAAGTCAGCTAGGACCACCGTCACCAAGAAAACTATTGGTAACACACTGCGCTGTGGTGGATTAAAATCCTGCAGCATCCGCAAGGTCCCCTGCTCAAGAAGGCACATGTACAGGCCGTCTGAAGTCTTCCAGTGAAGGCATATGAGAAGGTGATGTGGTCATATGAGAACAACATCAAGATCTTTGGCATCAACTCGATATGTCGTGTTTGGAGGAAGAGAAATACTGCCTATGAACGCAAGAACACCATCCCCAGCATCAAGCATGGAGGTGGAAACATGATGCTGTGGGGGGGTTTCTCTGCTAAGGGGACAGGGCGGTTCACTGCATCGAGGGGAGGATGGAGGGGGCCATGTATCGTAGAATATTGGCTGATAACCTCCTTCTCCTAAGGCATGTTTTGCAAGGGGATCAAATACTTATTTCCCCCAATTAAATGCATAATTATTTATATCTTTGTTTTTTAATGTACATTTCTGGATTTAAAAAGAAATATTCTGTCTCTCACTGTGAAAATAAACCTACCATTAAAAAAGATAGACTGCTCAGTTCTTTGTAAGTGGGTAAACTAACTAAATTGGCAGGGGGTCAAATACTTATTTCCTCCACTGTATATATAATATAATATTATATATATATAAATGTACTTAACTTGAGTATTTTTAGTTTAGGCTATATACAAATATTGTACTTTTCACTGCACCTCCGTGTTTTTGGCTTATTTTAAGTTACTATAATCTTTTAAGAATATGTTCTGTTCTGAAGTGCCAAATTCAACCTTTGGATCCTCCTTCATACTCCAGCTCCGCCTCTAACATAGAGGGCAGAGTTGTCGGATTCAGGAGTTCCTCAAAGTGTTCCTTCCACCGTCCTAACACACTATCAGTTGAGGTCAACAGCGTCCCATCTTTATTGTACACAGCTTGGATGGTACCCTGCTTCTCTCTCCTGAGGTGTCGGACGGTTTTCCAGAACAACTTTGGTGCCGACCAAAAATCCTTCTCCATGGCTTCTCCGAACTTCTCCCACACCCGCTGCTTTGCCTCAGTCACGACTGAGGCTGCTGCCCTTCGGGCCTGTCGATACCTTGCAACTGCGTCAGGAGTACCCAGGGATAACATATCCCGGAAGGTCTCCTTCTTCAGTCGGACGGCTTCCCTGACCACCGGTGTCCACCACAAGGTTCGAGGGTTACCGCCCCTTGAGGCACCTAAGACATTGAGACCACAGCTCCCCGCCGCAGCTTCAGCAATAGAGGCTTTGAACACCACCCACTCTGGTTTAATGTCCCCAGCCTCCACAGGGATGCCTGAAAAGGTTCACATTTTAATAATAATAATAATAATACACAAGTAAAAAACATCTTATTGATATTTATTTTCTTTTGCATTTATTTACATTGCATTAAATATTGAGGTAATCCAAATGTATATTACTTTTATATTCTGATACATCAGATTTTACAGGTCATTGTAAAGAAATGACAACCCTCCCATGTGACACCCTTGACCTAATGAAAGGAGTCATTTGTATTTGAACATGACTTCATAAGATGCAATAATAGATTTGGGACTGTGGGAGCTCCAGAAACACTTTAAAGCAGTTTTATAAAAATGAAAAACCGAGGCTGGGATAAATCATCAATAATCTAATCATCACTGACTCCATATTCATGTTGGATAAACACAGCAGCCTGAAGGGGCCGCTGCAGAGCTTCAGACCCCTCAATTCTATTGGTATTGCTTCTAAAATTACCCAACTCCATCAGTAGCTAGACAATAAAGTGTATTTGTAGTGTTCTAACTCCACAGGTTCATGTCAGGGAAAAGCAAAGGATGCATTCACACCAACATCTCAGATTGGGGACACAGGGCAGTGTGAAGCTAGTCACACAGAGCCAGTTCCTTGCAGAGGCAGTGAATGGGGAGGACTGAAAGCACAGAAGAGCCACTGTCTCATGGCAGTAAGAAAGTTAGAATAATATATATGTTGGACGAGGGCCCACTCTCTAAAATGAGTTTACCCAGGGCAGTTGTATAAACTTCAGAGGGATCGCAGTGTCTCTTGGTGTCCCTCTAAGAACTCTAAATTGAATCGCTGCAATGAACGCAGGGAGATCGGGAACAATGAGCTACGTGAAATTAGATTTCCTCCACTGATCATGTTCCACGCTTTCACCTTCAAACAGCAGCTGTTTGTGACTTGGACCCAAGCAGGAGGGGAGGAAAAAGTGCTTGCGGTACGACATGATTTAATCAAGCTTTGAAATGTTAATAGTTCAAAATTTAAATATGATCCCTCTTCAAAATAAGCAGTACTGGGGAGGGGCATATTGTGATTGGAGGGGTTAATGTTTATCCTGCGTTGGGGCTCCGCTCTCCGCTTCAGAGAGCTTTTCTCTGGCAATGATGATCCAAAGCAGCTCAAATAAAGGGCTGCACGGTTCAGAAACACAGAGAGTTTCTGTCACCCTAAGTACTTCAGCAGCCAAGCCCCCCAAACAGCCTAGGAAAACATGGCAGCCCCTGCAGGGCCTGAGTCAACAGGCCTCCTTCCTCTGCTGGTGCCAGCAGCTGCTTTTCCAATCACAGGAAAACCAATCAGCAGCAGGCTCTACACACACACACACACACACACACACACACACACACACACACACACACACACACACACACACACACACACACACACACACACACACACACACACACACACACACACATTGATATATAGGGACACTATCAGTCTGTTAATATTATTCCTGAAGTGAATGATGCTGTTCGTTTGATGAGCATCTCTTAAAAGTTGATAAAGGGGCCCTATTATGCTTTTAATGGTTTTCCCTTTGACTGTAGAGTGCTTGAGAGGTTTTAGTGCATGTAAATGATCTGCAAAGGCTAAAATCCCTCCAGAGGGAATGCCTGAAACACCTCCATTGGACTCCCTTATTTACTTCCTGAGCTTACATATGTAACACTCACACTTCTATTGTCCAACTCTCCAACACATTGGACCCCCATAAGCTACGGGTCGGGCCAAGTGGTTGACCAATCACAACAGGGCTGGCCAGCTGACAAATCAGAGCAGAATGGGCTCTGGTTTCAGACAGAGGATGAAAAGATGTGATAGATAGGTAAGTACTTTATTGATCCAAATTTAGGATTTTTTTTTGTTGTTCATTACAGAAATTAAAAGACTAGAAATAAACAATTCAAATGTAAACATCTCAATAGAAATAAAATAGCATTAAAGAAGTAGAAAATATACATGTTGGAACACAAATGTACACAAAATATAAAACAGGATATTATATATATATTAAGTGTGAAAGGACCGGTGCTGCTGTAATGTTCACAGGGACAGATGTGATTGAAGAGCATGACACAGAACCAGGACATCCCACCCAGTCTCACGATATCTAGCAGTTAGGCAGGCAGCAATTAAAATAAAATATAATATAATAGGCATGCAGAAAAGGGCTCAGAACCAGGCAAGCCATCAAATGGGCAAACAAGTGCAATCAGGGAGCAGGCAGGAAGCTACAAGTCCAAAACAAGGCAGGTAGGGTCAGAACCGGGCTGAACCGGTAACTGGCAGATACGACCGTGAACCGCTTTCGAGCTTGGCAAAACACACAACACAGTCTGGCAGGGGACAACTAAGAGTGAGGGGGTATAAACTGTGGGGCTAATGAGGGAATGAGTAGCAGGTGAGGGGAAGGGCTGATTGCAAGAACTTGGAGGAGGGCGGAATCTGAACTGACAGGAATGTTATTGATATGAAAAACCAGAAACAACTGTGGCAGCTGCAGCACAGGCAGTGTGAGAAAACATAAAACGTTTTTTGAACATTAAAAGATGAAAACATGTCACAGTTGAAACACCATGAACAAATATGAACCTGAAAATGTTCTCTTTATAATGCAAATCCCAAACCTTTGAATCCACCTGCCCTACACGACCAGGGTGACAGCCTCAATCCACTCCTTCAAAAAAGGAAATATTTATAGACACATCATCATATAGAGGCATCAAGTTTAATCAGTTGCCATACATCAGAACATGTTAACCAACATGTTGGAAATCAAATCCTGGTTCTCATCTAACTTTGTCGAACTAAACAGTGATAAAACCGAGGTTATTTTAGTTGGCTCCAAGTCCACTCTGGCCAAAACTGACAAATTCTTCCTTACCATTGACAACTCCACAGTCCCCCCCCCCTCCCCCCAAGTTAAGAGTCTGGGTGTCATCCTTGATAGCACCCTATCTTTTGAAGTTCACATCAACAACATTACTCGATCTGCCTACTTCCACCTCTGCAATATTAACCGTCTCCACCCGTCACTCACACCCAACAGCACCGCCATTCTCATCCACGCCCTCGTTACATCCCGTATTGATTATTGGAACTCCATCCTCTCCGGTCTTCCTCAAAAATCTCTGCGTAAGCTCCAACTGGTCCAAAACTCAGCCGCCCGTATCATCATCAGAACTCCTTCCATGGATCCTATCACTCCAGTTCTTCAACAACTCCATTGGCTCCCCGTTAAATACCGCATCGACTTTAACATTTTGCTCCTCACCTTCAAGGCCCTTCACACTCTTGCACCTCCACATCTCTCTGAACTCCTTCACACCTACACCCCTCTCGTGCTCTCCGATCCTCCTCTGCCTTTCAACTCACTGTACCTTCTGCCCGCTTGACCACCATGGGGTCAAGAGCCTTCAGCCACTCTACCCCTCGTCTCTGGAACCCTCTCCTACAAGCAATTTGCAATATAGACACACTCTCAACCTTCAAATCCTGCCTGAAAACCCACCTTTTTAAACTGGCCTATTCAGTGCCATAATTACTATGAACTGATTGTTGCTTTTAAGTCTTTGTTTTCAATAGTAGTCTCCAATTACTGTTTGACCTTCTTTGTTGATTGTTTTTATTTATGCTCTGTAAGGTGTCCTTGAGAGCTTTGAAAGGCGCCCATAAATAAAATGTATTATTATTATTATTATTATTATTATTATTATTGTTATTATTATTATTATTATTGTTATTATTATTATTGTTATTATTATTATTATTATTATTATTATTATTATTATTATTATTATTATTATTATTATTAACCAGTCCTGCTTCTCTCCCAGACAGAGGTTGGGCAGCAAAGAGGAGACTGTTCACTTCACACAGAAACTGCATTTTGGGTAAACATATTGGAATCAGAAACAAAAATCCTATATTTGTCCTGCAAAAAGACTAAAGTCAAACGTGTGGTTAAAGTGGCAAGCACACATTAAGAAAATAAGAATGATGTTTGTTTGCGGCCCCTGGTGTTAAGCATCTAAATGTAGCCTCCAAGGGCAGACAGGCCAAACCAACTCGTGGTCAAAGAGTTTTTATTTTTCAATTTCTGACGTCACTAGTGACTCTATGGTGCTTGGCCATGGTAGCCACAGACAGCGGGGTACGTATGAACGAAGTGCAGTTTGTAGTCCAGTGACATCCACTTTTATTATAGAATCACACATCAAAAGGCGTATTTTAAAACCAAGTAACTGCAGCTCTATGCTGAGCACTACAAAACAAGACACAAGTCTGTGTGTGTTTTCTTTCAGGAAATAGTGTGCCTGTCCATGCTTTTACATTATTGTGGGTTTGTGTGAGTTAAACACATTGGTCCACACAGTTACGGGTTAATGTGTCCAAAAAAAGGTGCTCTGCTCTTTACATGAAGATGCCTCCATGTGTGTCAGCCAGTCAGAACTTGAGCTATATTTTAAAGAGTTCATTAGACTTGGGGGTTCATCAAAAAAGTTTGTGGGCAACACGAGAGCCACACAGGGGACACTCCTGTCACTATTTTTGTTTTACTTCCGCTTATGTTGGCTGCAGAAGGAGGATGAGTCCAGATGCGATGGTTGGAGGCATTTGTAGGCTAAGATTCTGTAGCCTTGCAAACGAGCCTAACATTATTGTATGCAGGTAATCAAAGCCAATGCAGAAGGTCGCTACCAATAGTGCTACCTCGGTTAGCACTTTTCTTTTATTTAGGTAGGGCTCGACAGGCATGTTGTCGACTCCAAATGTGGTCTGGTGGATCCAATCATATTTTGATTGCAATGCATTCCAGATCACTTTACACCTGAATCAACATGGTTTTTACCAACCGCAATACCATTCAAATATAGGGTCGAGGTTCGCTATGGCAAACTTGCCTCTGATATAACTTGCCATCACAAATCTTCAAACCAGCTGCATCTCCTTACTGAGAATAAAAAAGAGAAAGAACAATAACTGGCAAGATATCATTATCTTTAAAAACGTATGTAATATAATGTATAATGATAGGTGGAGCTGAACTCTCGCTTCACACAATTTTTATTTAGAATTGGATTTAAAGGCTTATTTTCAATGTAATATTAAATGGAGACCAATTTCATTTTATGTATGATGAAAACTAAAATATATGGAAGCTTTGGGATGTGTCACACCCTGCACCACTCAGAGGAATCATGATAGGACCTGACTTAAGCTTCACTACAGACCTTAATATTTTCACAGTCCTTACCCAATCAGCTCTTATCATCCACACAATGAGTAAAGACCTGATACAGCGATCGTACCGCCAGTCTGTGATCTTTATTGAGGAGGTGTGGTCAGATGAGCAATCTGGAATCCGTCAACACTTCGGCTCCCTTGGCCAGGAATTCCTTCTGCAGCACGGCCACTCTGGAGCCACTCCACATGGAAAGTACCGCACAGTGGAAACTCGGAGCCAAAAAAATCTCAGACTTTGCAGTCCGCAACTCTTCCAGATTAGCATTCCTTCCCCCTGACACATCGGCAGAAGAGCGCATCATCATCTGACCAACAGGGGACGCACTACTGGCATTGGGACCCTGGTGCTGGGGGGGGGCCTGCCCCTGAAAAGTAGGAATCAAGCATTGGGCAATAACTACAGCTGAGGCACTTAATACCCAAACACAAGAGGTACCTCATAAAATTGTAAATGAAAAACAATGAAGGATGTTTTCTGTCACATTGACTCCATCCATTCCCATTATTGCATCACAAAAGGCCCGGACAGATACAGCCGTGGTTCCACTCAGTCAGTGAGGGGCCGAGGAGTGAAGTGGCGGGGGCTGAGGGATGAAGAGGCGGTTTCCACTTCTTCAATGGGGGGTGTAGTGTGGGAGGGTTGCTGCTGGCGACTCAACAGTAGCATTCTTTCACACGTAGCTGGAAGTAATCAGCGGCGGAGGCTAGAACCAAACTCTGAGCTCCTTCTGTTTGCTTTGGCTCCACCAACGTTCTCTTCCCCCGGCCTCCACCTCCTCATGCAAGGGCCCCAGTTGAGCCCACCTCCTCATCCTGCCTCTTATACCTCGCCATCTATCCATCCACACCAATACACTCCAAATGATCTCAACATTGTTGCCTAACCATAGTGCAGCTGATTCTCACGTTTCCTTCCTCTCTGCAGGAGGTCGGACAGAAGAGTGTGAAAAAACAGAGAGAAAGAACAATTCAATGTGTGGGTTAGAAGACTTTGCAGATGATTTGTCAGGCGATTCTCTTTTCTAGGATCGACCGTTTCTACCCACCGTTTGAAGGAAGAAAGAATTCTCCCCCACACTGGAACACATCATCTGTCTCAGAACCTGAACCCATCATTCAGGCACATACTACAGGGATAAGACAGAGGCTATAGCTAAACGCTTCCTTGCTTTTACAACTACTGATAGCAAGAACACAGGTTCTTTGGAGATACATCAGAAATACTTCCCTGAATCAAGTAGAAGTAGAATAGGAGGATGAAACCCTCTTTATTGTCACATACATGCACACAGCAGAGCACACAGTGAAATGTGTCCTCTGCATTTAAGTCATCCTTGTACTAGGAGCAGTGGCGGGCCATGTGTGATTGACAGCTGAGGTGTTTGCTTACTGTAGTTTACAACTTAAGGGGGCCACGTTCTGTAAACAATGAGTTAACGATGGTATTCACGCACAAAAGAAAAAGTAGCAGCAGTCAAATGAGGGGTTCAGCAATGAGTCCTTAAAGCCGGAAATGAGTTAGCATTTTAAAGCCTTCACTTCCCTTTAGCAAAGATTGCGTCTTTTCCGTCAAAATCCTGAAATAAGTTCTGTGGTTAAAACAAGCTGAAGAGTGTTTCACGGTTTGTTCTACGTCATAAAATATGACAGTGAACACCCCCTTGTGATTGTACGGAACTTCTAACTGCATAAAATGGCAGTTGCTAACAAACAAGTGACAAAAGCCCTTAGCTTAGTGGTGGTGAAGCACAGCTATGCGACCGTGATGTGGTTTGATAGCCTAGCGTTAGCTTTTTACTTTTGCTGATTGCATTTTGTTTTTTAAACATGAAGTGGTGTTATGTGGACATAATCCTGCTGGCCAAAATGTGTGTTTACCACAGTGTTTATTTTCTGGACTGAAATCCAATGGGAAAACCCACTACTTTTTGTCTAGGGACATGTTGTTGATGCTAACATCTGGGTCAGCCTACTAAACTACGTCATCAATGCACCACTCTATTTTGCTTTATCAGGTTCCTGAACATTTTTTTCAAACCTGAACTCATCACACACATACTACAGGGATAAACAGAGACTGTAACTTAAAGCTTTCTTGCTGATGGGGAAAACAGAAGGTTGCACAAGTCTAAAAATCCCAATTGAATGAAAATGGCCTCATTGGCACTATAAACGCTAGAGTTTTGGACCGTCACTTTATATGTTGGAATGTGGATGTAGTAATACCTGTTTCATTGCAGCAAGACGCAATGCTTGTGCCCTTGTGCACTGCCTCAAGCATGTTCACTCAGATTGCATATCACTATCTTTTACATCCAAGCATCATAATAAAGAAGATTTTCATATTAGTTTCTTATTATCAGTCAACTGAAGAAGAAGGGTTCTTTGGAGATACATAAAGGTCTTCACTTGATCTTCATAAAAGAGGTCTTGAAATAACCTGTTATATGTGCAACTATTTAAATAAGTTTACTTTCAAAACTTTCCAAGGGCTCAAGTGATTCAATGTAAAACTCACCAATCATAGCAAGGCATATTCTTAACCTCCCCAGGTGGCAGTTGTTCTGTTTTTTATTAGCTTCAATGAATAACTCAGGAAAATGACTGTAAGCAGGTACAACCTCCATATTCAGTACCTGCAACCTGAGAAGAAATGCTTAATACACTCTCTGCTCTTCATATACCCACATAAAACCCAATTTCATGTTGAATAACCACTCCTTAGGTCACTCTATATGAGTTACACATTAAATATATTATATAGAAACACGGCAAACTTAAAGAAAAAAAAACCTTTATTGACAAAATAACAAATTCTGTGAGAAAAAAAGAGGTAGGGTGATTCAGGAGGAGGTGATGGGGGGAATCCTTTTGAGGATCCAGCCTCTCAGCAGCTCCATCTCGGGCGTGGACAGCTGGTGGTGCAGGCCTGGGAAGGAGTGGAAGGTGGTGGCCATGCCAGCCTCCTTCAGCAGCACAGAGGTATCCTCCCCCCATTGATGGAGCACCAGGTCATCCTTGGTTCCATGGCACTGGAACAACTCAGGGAGGGGGAGTTGTGCTTGGTGGTGCTCCTCCACTGCCTTCACAGTAAGAAGAAATACGCGTTATGAATATTATTAATTTCATTCATTAAAACACGCTCAGTCTTAAAGGTGCATGACCATAATCATTATTACATGATTAATGGTCATGGTTGGGATGGATTATTGATTGCAAACAAATATTGTGTGCAGCTGAGATACATTTGAAATGCAAGCGTCTCCACAGAACCAAACATTTGCTCATTATTCCAAAGATTTTAAGTACTTTCTGTCTACTTTCTTTGGTTAACACAAACTGAATATATTTTCATGGTTAGATCTACGACATAACATATAACAGTAAATACTCCACTCGTGAATGTCTGAAGCTCTTAAGTGACAACATTAGATTGGTAAAGGTCATCCCGCCGAGACATGTCCGCCCTTAGCTTAGTGGTGGTGATTTGCAGCCAGTTTGTTCGTAGCCTTACATTAGCTTTTTACTTCTGCCTGTTGCAGTGACGCTTTCAAATAAATCACAAAGTGGTTTTAATATTCAGAGATTTTTTTGTGCTGAATAAAACGTGTTAATTATCATAAACCTTTGTTTGCCACAAAGCTTATTTTCTTCAATATGCCGAAATCCAAAGAGGAAATCCCATTACTTTTTGTGGAGTGAGCTCTTCCGGCCTACAAAAATCCGTCATCACTGCACCACTCTATAGTTTATGAATTCACGAGTTATACATGTTACAATTCATTCCTTTGATTTTACACAAACTGATGGCTGGAGATGTACCTGATAAGCAGCAGAGTCTTTGTTGAGGAAGCTAGAAAGTGCAAAAACTCCCGCTATATCAGAGTGGTACCGACACGCCAGGTGGAGCGCCATGGCTCCGCCCATCGAGAACCCCCCTTTGATTTGGGACAAAAAGAGAAAAGATCATCAGCCAGGAACATTAAGATAATTCTGGGGTTTTTTTTATGGAACAGTAAATATGAGTATGATATAAAAAGTCATAAACATATTCATCTCCACACAAGTAGCAGGCTCTAAGTGAGGGCGCTTCTTGCAGTCTGAGGTGGTGAATCCTTCACTTTAAGAAAAACATTTAGATGGATCGTACTCCTCAGTTCCACATCATCAGTTTTATTTTTGCCTTAGTATATGCAGCCAGTTTCATGAGTCTGTCCTTAATCTCACACATCTGGGTACATCTGGGCACACTGTGCACATCTGGGAAAGTGTGCAAGTACCCATCATCCTGTCAGAGAGTCGAGGAACGAGGGGAGAGTGAAAACAGAGCGGGAGGAACAGATGAAGAGCGGAGAGGTGGAATTCACAGGTCTCGCCCAACAAGTCAAATCAAACTGACATGCAGCGATCTGAGGGATGGATTAGGGAACTAACCGGTGTGTGTGTACGTGTGTGTTTGCTTGTCCACACCTATTCAAGTAAAGCAATGTGATTCAAATGATGAGCTGCTGCTGCCAATTAAAAACAGACGGAAGGAAATTCAACAAAACCTAAGGGAGAGGGCCACATAATGACACAATAACTGCAGATATAAAAATGTAGTAGTTTAGAATGTAATATGGTGTCCATTTAACTCTGAAAAAATACATTTCTATTGAAACTATAGCCTACCCTTTATATTTATTTAGTTTGAAGGGTTTTTTATTCCACTGTTACCTTCTCTGTTTGGTTATCCCCCATTTTTATGAGCCTGGCATTTCTTGTGAGTTTCACATGTGTCGCTTCAAATCGTATTCATCTCCATGCGAGATAATAAAACAAAAATGTCTCAGAAACTCTGTGGGAACCCGATCCACCGGCCACACCCATAAGTACATCTTGTGTTGATTGCTCTACATCTGAAACAGTGTCATGATCCGTGTTTCCTATCTGTCATGTCTTTGTGTTGTCTTTTATTTTGAAATGTTTTCCCCACTTCGTGTCACTTGTTAAGCTTCACTTCCTGTCTGCGTTTCCCTCCTGTGCCTGATTGTGTCATTGTGTTCACCTGTTGCCCCTGTGTTTCTCCTCCCCCTTCCAGCTGTCTCTCGTACCCATGTGTATTTAGTCCCTGTTTCCCTTTTGTCTGTTGTTCGGTCATCGTCATTTCTTCCCTGATCCCTTCCATGTTACCTGCCTGTTCCTGTCGCCCTTCATGTCTGGAGCTAAGTGTTTTTCATGTCCTGTGTTCCCCTTGCTTCGTGTTTTCATCAACAGCTTTTGAATAAAGCTCGCTTTTTGTTTTTGACCCTTACCTGCTTCCCCTTGATTTACTGCACTTGGGTCCTGTTTCCCCAACACTGACAAACAGCTAATGATGATAGCCCTGTCTTGCTTTCTAGACCACCATTGGATAAAAGAAAAGTTTCGACTTTCTGAGCGACTGTCAATCAAATGCAGGACATCGTCTCAATTTTTGGGACACGGGAAAAATGATAAAAATGCACATGTGGTCACCCCAAATGTACAGCATGATTTCAAGCACAGAAAATTCAAATTCTAAAAAGGATTCCCATTTCAGTCATCAGTGGCGTCAAAGAAATGTCTTATTCCGGGTGATGGGTTTATGTCTTTGTCTGATTTCAAACATAAGGCTAAGAAACCAAATAATTAACATTTAACTATTTTTTAATAAAGAGAAAAGATCAATATTTATTTTTTGCCTTTGCCAGTGATATTGCGACTTTTTTAGATTGCTGCTGGCAATGTGTGGTGGAGTGAACTGAGATCCTGTTCACCCTGTTCCTCCGCTTACAAAACTGACAGTAACATAAAAAAAAGGAAGACAGGTGACCAAAAACAGTTCATCAAGAGAGGATTACTCCAATAGTTGTTGCCGTCAGTCCGGACCAACGCGGTGATCCCTAGCCATGCCACTAGCTACCTAACAATACTGTGGAATGGAGCTTCCCTTTATGTAAATATTACAGATTTATATATTTATGGATTTTTGTTCCTTCACTGCTTTAACAATATAGACTGGAAGAACATGGATGAGGAATATTCTGGTCGGTCTGTCTCAAAAATCAACTTAAAATGTTATAACTTAAAAAAAATAGACCAAAAAAAGTTAGAAATCTGAATTTTTGAAATAAACCGCATGATCCGCCAAAAATATGTACATGTACATTTTTGTTTTATCATAATTCTTTCATTGTTCATTTGTTTCTTTACATATCTGAATAACAGTGGTGAACCGCCAGGGCCTTCAAGGTATTCAGAGAATTCCAAAAATGTAATTAATTATACAAATAAAATGTAATACAATTAAATAAATGAGAATCGTATGTGTTGTTGATCTGTAATATTTCAGTGTTAGGTTGATTTCTTTGTCTTTCTCGGTCCACGCGCTACGCATTTGAGTGGTTTAGTGTTAGAAAAGAAATCCAATCAGATGATTTTCTGGGTCTCTGGGAAGAATATCCTTCAACCAGGGTTAGGGTTAGGGGTCTACAGAATGTCCAGTTGTGATAGACACGGTTCGCCACTGCTGAATATAGAAGTTAATAGACTTAAGAAGTAAAGAGCCCCCCCTCCACACTCTCCACAATAAAAATCTCCACACAGCCGACCTCCTCAAAAACCTTTTCCATGGAAACTTGTGGCGATTGTCAGTGCGTGGGATGGGTGGTGGTGGGAGTGGGGGGCGGGGGTTTTCTGGGTACATGCCGAGTGACTCCACTGAGTATTTATAGTTCATGACAAAATGTTATGATTTAGTAAGATAATATTTCAGCAGCTTCCCAGGAGCATGTGTTTTTTCACTCACTTTTCTCTGGAGTCCATTCTTTCATGCACCCCCCCCCCCCCCACCCCGCCACTCCACAGTGTTCCTGTACAGTTCTATATTCCAGGGCTGCTGGGGGGGGGGGGGGGGGGGGGAGTTCACCCTTTTCCCAACGCTCTCAGCGGTTTCCTCTTTCATGTGCAGCCTTCACTGGCGGACATTAAACCCTTGATGGCCTCCCATAAGTTTCCTGTGGGAACTCTTACCTTGCCTCAGCCGTAATGTTTTTAGTACTTGATACCGGTGCTTTCACTCCGTTGTTATTTATACGAAGAACTTGATAAGCAGAATATTTGAGGCAAAGAGCTTTTCACGACCTGAGAACCCCCACCCTGAAACCCTTTTTATTCTCTGCTGGCAGCAAATGAAAGAACATGGTAACCTGATGAAGTGCATTCTTTATTTTATATCATGACAGAGGGAGTGAGGAACAGCTAGGCTGTGTGTGTGTGTGTGTGTGTGTGTGTGTGTGTGTGTGTGTGTGTGTGTGTGTGTGTGTGTGTGTGTGTGTGGGAGAAATAAAGGATCCAGTGAGAGAGCCAGCAGAGACTGTGAGGATGCTCTCTGTTAGTCTCCCACTCCCTCACTGAGAGCAGCTCACTTTTATTTAAGATGGTAAGTTGTTATTGTGTTTCTGTATTCAAGCACAGGTCAGTTAGCCTAGCTTAGCATAAAGACTGGAAGCAGGTGGAATTAGCTAGACTTACTATGTCGGCGGTTCAAAAATACATCTGCCAACACCTGATGCTCTAGCTCATTGATTAACATTGTATAGTGTTTAAGACATGCAGAAACGCAGTACTAAATTGGCACCGGTACCTGATTGGTCAGAACCGAAATACCAAATAGCTGCAAGACAAACGGAAGCACTATCTGTAAATCCGTAAAGAGAGATCTCGATTTCACCAAGGGAATACAATTTTTACAAACAAAAAGTGTTGAATGATGAATTGATTATGTTTTTTGGGCTGGGCTCAAAAATACAGTGAATATCTAGAATCTATGTTCTTTTTAGATGTTTTTGGGGGGGTTTTATGTCATTTTCTTTACTTCTGACTGAGTAGCTCAAGGACTAGAATTATACAATTCTTACGGCAAAAGAACACATTGATATATACTGTCATCGAAAAGCAGTATCAGTATCTGATTTGGTATCAATAAAATACTTACAGTTCCCATCCCTACCTATGAACAGAATTAACCACATCAGTTGTTGATCCTGATATTGTCACTCGAAATGACAATGCTAAAAAATAAGCAGGTTAGAGCTATACTCACCATCTCTATTTAGCATGGCAGCAATCAACATTCGACAACTAAAACTGAACACAGAGTACAGGCTGATCGGGAGGATGGCAGGTATTTGGTAATGAACGATTGATTGTGCTAAATCAAAGATAGTTATTACAATCCATTCTAAGGGGAACACAATAATGGTGATTAAAGGCAGCAGTAGCTCAATATGTAGCAACTTGATTGGGAACTTTAGGGGTGCTGGTTCAGGTCGTGATCATGTATGAATTTGTTCTGACTACTTGCATAAACAAACAGAAGAGAAAAAATAAATAAATTGGCCATCTTGGATTAAAAAAGAGGTTGTTGTTATTCTTTCATTCCATTCTTTTTAGAGACAGGTCCTACAGTTAAAAGCGTTTAGTAACCAGTTTATTTATTGTATTCTGGTTGTTGTGCTGAGTCCTAAAGGACAAGTAGCTCATGGTGTGTGAGCACAATTTGTTCATCAAGAAAAAGTTTGGGATTGTATCTTAAAAGCACCATTTCTACATTTCTGAGTACTCATCAAACTGGTGACACAACGTTTTGAAAAGCTTCAGTCGTGGTAAATGATACAAATTAAACTTGTAGCAGAAGAAAAGTAAAAACCAAATCCATACCGATGACAATTCTGTGTTTGGGGATCCCGGCGTTGACCTCGCCCTGAATGATTAACCCCAGAGAGTTGCACATGTCGTCTATGGACTCTCGGTCCTCAGGGCAGTCCCTCGAGATCTTGTGACGGTCAAACCAGACAGTAGACAGAGCCCCTCGCATGGGGGTGTACGGCCTGATGGCATCAAAATAAGGGTCAGTGTTATGTTACATGGAAGCATCTTTATTACAGGCTTATTTATATAAATAATGCATTAAGAATAATACATATACAGAAATGTGACAATCAAAACTTGTATTTCCTCAATAATGTTCAAACTACTAAGACCTTTTGAAAAAACAGCCACATTACCGTTCAAAGACAAAACGCTTGAACTTACATTATCCAATGTAATTGATGAAGTAAAGAAAAAAAACATGGATAATTGATTTAGTCTAATCTAGACGTACCGAGCTGGAGCTGTGGGGTAAATGATTCTGATGTGGTTGAAGGTCAAATCCGGCTCCGTCACGTCTCGGACCCAGGCTCTGAGCCCCCGTCCCGTGTCGCCTGCACATTAGAATGAAACAAAATTATAGAACAAAAAATGCTCGCCAGTTAACTTGACCATATGGAATCCATCATGGCTAATTTTAAAGCATTTACTTGTGCTAAACAAGCATGTGTTTTGCAATTCACTGCAGCTGAAGACAAGCATCTCCATTAGAGTTTTGGGTACTTAATATTAAAACACACAGACTGAAGCTTGGATTAGGTGCTATGTGTGAACATGGCTAACACCTCAAGTATATTAAAATAGGAAAGATCATTGTATATCAGTTATGTATTGCTTGTGTAAACAATCATTTAGTTTAGGTATAGTTTAAGGTTTCTTGTTGTTAAGAGTAGAATTACTACATAAAAATAAAATAATTTAATCAAATGAATAACTGCAGGATAATGGGATGAATGACATAACAATAATACCACCCTATTCACTGTCAATACCCAATAGATATTGAAAATGCATGTTAAACGTTTGGAGGGAATTTAGCTTTAACATGTGTAGATGACTTGTCATGTTGGAGAATGTAAAAATAACTGTTTTCCAAATGATGGGAATGTCTTCATTTTAAAACTTTGAGCAATAATGAACCACATCCAAAAAGGCTGCACGAGGAAACAGTTGTGGCTCTGAGTGTCATGTTTTATTTTATTCAGGTGTTACCTTGATATTGTGTGTTCACTGTGTGTATTAACTTGTTAGGCTCACTGTTTGTTATTATGTATGCAGTGTAGGTATTTTCTGGTCCGTTAAGACGGTACAGAAGGAAGATTCCGGAAGTGGGTCAGCATGTCGGTTCTGAAAGCAAGCAGTATATAACCTCTGTATCCATATCAACTCCAACGTTACCGAATCTTTTTAAACTTGAGTTCACTGTCGCAGTATGATTCACCCTGAGCTCTCCTACCGTGTCCGACACACAACAACAGCTACACAGAGCAGTTTAAAGCTTTTTTATAAATGAACAATCGGAGCATAATATCCCAAAGAGTCACTGAGGTGTAAAACAGAGAGTTGAGCACCTGAGCCGTGCAGGAAGATAACCGAGGCGGTGTGTTTCCCCGCCGAAGACACCGCACACTTCTGAAGCTTCTGTACTGCAGCCATGACACTGAGGGAAATCTCGCGAGAGTGACAGAGCAGGGCTAAAGTCTCGCGAGAGACCTTACCAAAACCTTGGATGGAAGTGGTTGCTAGAAGAACTGAATCATTTTGGAATTTTTCTACGGACTATTAAAAACATTTATTCCAAATTTCAAATACAAATATTTTAACTTAGAGATTTTATTTTCAAAAAATGGCATCTGGTCTAAATAATAAAAATATCTATTGTTCAGGCATCAAGTAATGAAAAGCAGGTTTATACACCAACATACGTGATCAAGCTGAGAAGTCAATATGTTTTCAGTCGTTTAAAGAATAAAACAAACGTGTTATTTTACTCGAACCCAAACCTGTGAACAATAAAACCAGATAAACTGATAATAAGGCAGTGGTCTCACAGCCAAACTAAATATTATTTTGTGAACACATACTCACTGCTGGTATTATCTTGATAAATAACGCCTGTTTTCCAGCAGTGTGTCATACACTGTGCAGTGATTGAATGGAATGTCTGGACGTATATCAGTGTAAACCCATGCGAGGGCCTTATCTTGCATAAACTTCTGCTGAGAGGACTGAACCCCCCCTTAATGATGCTGAGAGTAGAGTTCTGCTTAATAAGGCCTGAAACTAATATGGTCACTGTGTCCAATCATTTGAAATTATATTTGTATTATTTCATTATATATAAATAAAATACCATATTTTAATTGTTGCGTATTGTAAAAGGAACATGCATTACTTGTAAAAAACTGATGTTCATTGATTCAAAACCATTCTCACTAGGGCCAAAACTAAGCTGTTAAAATGTTATACAAATATTATGAGGCTTTTTAAGACCAAGTTTTCAATTGTTTTCCTTTTCTTCAGTTTTGAAATGTAGCACCACAGTTACATTTTACAGTACTCATGAGCCTTCAGAGCAATTTAATGAAGGCTTGCTTTGCTCACATGCTCGATATGCCAATAATCCTATGCAAACACAAGTTTACTTTTACAACACTTTCGTTTGATTGATTTTCTGTCCAGGGAAACGTACAAGTTGTTGTGTTGTTCCAATGAAAAAGCCAGGGAATCTTTCTTTTTTCTAAGGAAAGGATACATCAGTAGGTGATAGATGTATGGGGTGTCTGGGTGTTGTCTGATAAGATGACATTTAGGATGGCAGCAGCTCTGGGGTCCTTACAATGGGAGTTAATTCCACACAACAGAGAAGAGTCTAAGATGAGCATCAACATGGAGAGTGTAGGTGGAGAAATTTTAAAAGAATACCAGCTACAACAGGGAGCCAGTGCAGTACACAAAGAAGCTTCTGGAAAACATAGGGTGGTCGAACACTGGACAGGAACAGCAAGCCCGAGCTGTAGTCAGAATGTAAAATACACTGAGGTCACGGTGAAAATACCCCCAAAAAAGTTTTTGTTACAGATGTGTCTTCCAATAGTCTAACTTCTTGTTTCAGAGCTTTATCTGCAGGTATGGAATTCTGGTGGAGAAAACAAAATCCCTTTTTATGTACTAAGACATTTTATTTTGTAGCACACTTTCAAGTATTTAGTGTTGTTGAATCTTGTATTGGAGGCTACTTGTAGATGCCTGCTTATATGCCGTTAACCAAGCATCTGGCAGACATGGCTTCTCCATCAGCTGTATGCTGCTGCTCAGCATTGACAGCTGGTCATTTCTTTAGACCTCCCAGTTTAAACATAACATTACAAAATATGGTGCTGGTAATAGATGGTACAGTGTGCCCCTCAAAGCCATGCATATGTTGCATTTTCTAATCATTGCTGTGTTTTTTTCACTCGCTAAATCTATGTCATCTAATTAAACCTAAATCTAGCAAGCCTTTACTTCTTTCATAAATGAGGTAAGGCTCGGTGAGGTTAGGTGAGGTTGATGTGATAAGAGTAATGTGTTGTTGAAACAGATGAAACATTGCCTTGACCTTTGGCAAGACGTCCATTATTTAAGAATACTGAATAAAAGCAGCCAAGTGTTTATCTAACAGAGGATACGTAAAAGATCAAGTTCAGTTCCACCTTTGCACTAATTACTCAGGTATTCAGCCCTAAAGCTGACTTGTTACTATAAACTGGAACATGTATGTTTATACGAATTTATAAAACATATGCAGGAGTACTGACATAAGCCAATATGTGTGAAACAGGTATTAACCCTCCTGTCGTGTTCGTTTCTCCCCCTTTACTTTAGTGTTCCTGGTCAAATTTGACCGGTTTGTTTTAACTGCTCTAACAAAAACCATTAATCATCACAACATTTTATTTAACTCCCTTTTAAGCTGTGAACAATGTCTCAGACTACTGGTTGACATGAATACCTCAACAATAGATACTGAAAATGTCTTCCAAAATTAACATGGTGGTTGATTTGTAGGTTTGTACTATCTGATGGATCACCCGTTCATTTCCTATGGCGGTCATTTTTGACGAGGAACAATTCAACATTCGATGAAAATGGTAATCACAAATGTTCAAATGCCTATTGTTGAGGATATCATGAGACCTTGTGGAAATCAAATGTAAAACACAATATTTATGATGAATGAAAGTAGTAAATCGGTCAGATTTGACCTGAACACGACAGGGGGGTCAAGTACATTAACCACAACTAAAAGCCAGGGTTATAATAAGGCAAGACTAATTAGCTCCTTGAAATACTGTGCAATAATCACCATCATCTTCATCAATCATCCTTTTTATAATGTCTGAACACCTTACAGTACATATGTGTGTAAGTTTCTGCTCATCATTTTTTAGTCATACTTACTTACATTTTTCTAGTAAAACTAATCTATGCATTTCTTTAATTTACTAATATATTAGCTTATTGTGTTATTGCAAGCTTCTTTTTTTTTTACCTGCTATGCAACTTTTGCGGTAACAAATGTAAATGTCCCTGCTATGGGAATAATGAAGGAATTCTGATTCTGATTATACTATTCTTTGATGTAAAGATTTAGTACTCTAATGTTCTGTATACTTGTCCATATAAGCCATACGGATATTACTTAATTAAGGACAGCATGTGATTGATTGGCACATAAAAAGTATACACTTTTAGTTTAAATGAAGTATTCTTGAATACACACATTTTTAGTAAGGGTTATTATGCTGGAGGCTTCAGCACAGGACCCACACAGTAACTGACTGAAACGCTTTTTCACTCGGTGTTTCTCTGATTTCCACATCACTAAATGTGGGCTCAGCGGTACCTGTCTTCACCCCCCCCCCCCCCCATGCAGTGTATCATTGCTGACCTCAGTATCCTGCTTCAACCTACACTGCAGTATGCAGCCTTGGCCGCTCTCTTTCAGCTTTTATGGCTTCACATCAAAGCACCCCTCCGGCAGCCTTGCCAGAGAAAGACACATAACTCAACCAACATGAAAGTGTTAGTAGTGTACACTTTTTATGGACACAAAGGGTAAAGATGATGAATCTTTAAACGCTGGTAAATAGGGGGACAAAACCATGGCAGTTGGCCCAGTTTGCGGTGTGCACTCAGCTGCTTTAACCTCCCTTACAGGACATCTCATCTGTTCTGTATGTGATCTGTGATTCCTCTTACCTACAGCATCGGAGCAGAAGTTTTGGATTTACAGGAATGCTCACAAGAAGCCAAGGAATTTTCTGGCAATATCGTTTTGTTCTCAGGCCTGACTTTGATGTGGATGGATGTATCTCCTCTCTTTCTCTCACTGAAACAATTAGAAGCATACATGTCAGAACAAAGGTCAACAGGGACAGCACATGATACAGAACAGTCTCACAAAGTCGGCCCAATGAAACAGCTCGATCTGTCCCAAAAGCATAATTGATAAATAACTTGAACTCGTCTTACCTATGAGTAGTCCCTTGTCTGCTCTCAGAACATCTCATTCTCAGTACCTCTCTGCTGCTTCTGTGGAAGTCGCCCAACTGCTGCTGCTGCATAAAGGGGTGGAGATGGTTTAATGGCCTCAAAACACTGGTCCAGGGAATATTTTACCCGCCACCTCAAAACAGTTGAGGTTGATGTGGTGTAGAGAAAGCTGATCCAAGGCCAGAACTCAGGGGCAAATTTCTCTCCCAAGGGTGTTGAGGAAGCACCTGCTATCCCCCGGCCTCTGATTTAAACCACAATACAGTGCTTCTGTAGCGGGCCCAACTTCACATTGGTTTCCATTACACAGGAAAGAAAAAAGGCAGTGTTTTTTAAGCTGCAAGACACTCATGCCAACTCAACTTCCAAGAATATTTTTGGAAAATAAAGAGTGAGAGCTCTGGTCATCATTATGCACGGCACAGTCTCTGCTAGCTTTGGTTTTGGATGGTGGGACAGCCTCTGGAATGGATCTTTGCCCTTTGTTATGATGGATTTGTTATGTCAGCAACTAGAGAGAAGGAATTTAGAGAAGCAAGAACTTAAAGGTACAGTTCAACAATTTAGTCAAAATATGCCTTTTTGTGCTTGATGAGAACATGACTGTCATTTAAAGGGGCCCTATTAAACTAATTTTCAGGATCCTATAAGTATTTAGTGTCTCTACTGGGACATGTCTCCGTTCTTTAATGTTCAAAAAGATCTTTATTTTTCTCATACTGCCTGTGCTGCAGCACCTCTTTTCACCGTCTGTCTGAAACCAGAGCCCAGTCTGCTGTGATTGCTTAGCTGGCCGGCTCTTTAGTGACTGGTCAGCAAACTTAGAGATGTATCGCCCCTTAGCCTATCAGGTACCAATAGCGCAAGATTTATATAATAAATCAATATATTTGGGGGAAATCTTGAACAATTATGGAAAAAAACAAAGGAGTCCAATGGAAGCGTTTCAGGCGGGGAGAGGGGGGGAGAGATTTTAGCCTTTGCAGTCCATTTACATGTAATACAACCTATATAACACGGTACACAAAAGGGAAAACTCACAAAGGATAATAGGGCCTCTTTAAACCTCTGTTAGGAGCAGAGCTGGTGTCCTAATTGCTGTTTGTATATGCTTCAAATCATCGTTGAAGTCGGACCTAATTGCAATTCAAACATTTGTTTAGGTTGACTGCTGGAGTGTACACTTTTAATCTCTTAATATTACTTCAATAAATGATTGTGGGTCAGGAGTAAATGAACATTTACCATGTTGTTCATATGGAGGTCACTAGTTGATATGGCTGAACTTTGGCACCATATTCAAACTGTAATATCCATTATCCTCAGAAGAGCAGACCCGAGGCATTTTAATGAAACGGTATCAAGTGTAAAGTATTCAGGTAGACTCTCGGAGTCTCTTTGATCTGTGTCAGCGCAGCAGCTGCTGGAGGTTTCAACAATTACAGTCCCCTTTCTATTCCTGTCACTGCTGGCCAGCGTGCTAACTGAAGAGGGGGAATCCTCAGAACAGACTGTGACTGAGCCCCCGCTCAACTGAAGGGGCTGGATTTCAAAGATAGAGCGCTGATGGCTCGCTGAGAAGGAACAGAGAAGGAAAGACACAGATCATGATCAAGCACTGTGAGATTCATGTTACAGTAGATGCACTGCTGAAAAGCTCTTGCTGAGGTAGTTCATTTAAAGTGTATATATGATTAATTTAAAATCTATATTTGTATAGGACCCTTCACCGAGTGTGTCTCATGAGTTGAATACAGAATATACGGTTTTATTTCCAAAGACCACGTCTCACAACCATTAGCTTGGTTACTGTGGATTAATAGTGCTGACATGTCTTTTAGGTGCCTGTGTCTGTACTGTCAAAAGAAGGTGTATCTGCTCTTAGCATTCCGAAGTGTAATCAGAACCAGGTGGAAGAAGTATTAAACTATTGTACTTAAAGGTCCCCTATTATGCACAATGCACTTTTTGCTGTCTTTCATTCATAAATATGTGTCCCCGGTGTGTAAGGAGACTCACAAAGTGTCAGAAAATACTACCCTCTCTCTTTTCCTCCTTACCCTCATCTATAAAAACGGGGGTACAAACGAACTGATCCAGATTTGCTGCCGATATGACGTCATATCAGAAATGTGGGCTGGCTTTACATTGATTTCCTTGCAACGTCCCGCCCACGTGACATGTCCCAACCTATCGTCCGCAATATGCAGTCGCGAGCTGTTCCAGCACTAGCCTAGAAATCTAGGTGCACCCTAGCGGTAGCAAATTTAATTTGCAGCCAGGGTTCAGTCTAGAAACTCCTCGTTAGCTCCCGAGCTGCAAAATCCTAAACTCTGGTTTGGCCAATCACATCTTGTGATTGTCGGTGGACGGGCTTTACGTAATGACGTCAGAGTTGCGACCGTTCCGTGTGTAGTCCCTGCCGGTCTCTGCTACATGTAAATAAAGAAGATGGCTGCTGCTGACGAACAAAAGTCTTTCGAATCGGCTTTGGCCTCAACTTTAAACGATTTGGAGTTAAGCTTTTCTTTTAAAAATGAACAGATAACGGCACTGAAGTCATTCATTCTAGAGAAAGATGTTTTTGGAGTTTTTCCAACCGGATACGGCAAAAGTTAAATTTATCAGCTAGCTCCGCTGGTGGCCAAACACATGGGACTCAGTGAAGACCCACTGGTGATTGTTGTCTCACCACTGATTGCGCTTATGGAGGACCAGGTAAACGAGGCTACCAAATTTGGATTCTAGGCCCTGCAACTTGGCAAAGGCGACCAGGAGGACATTCGAAGCGGCCGGTGCCAGTTGATTTACGGGATTCCTGAATCCTGGCTTCTTCAGAAACAATGGCAAGACATGTTGGCCACCAAGGTCTTCCAAGAAAACCTATTAGGGATTGTGGTGGACGAGGTTCATCTCACTTACAAATGGTAAATATGTTATAGCGATGAAGCATATATTCAACAAGTAATCTGAACTGAACGTCACCTTGTTCGTTGCTCTGATTGGTTGTAGCGCTATCCTATTGCGTGAAGAGGGAATTTGAAAGACAACCGTTTCTCCCGCCCCTCGGATTGAGCCCCGACAATTGTGTGTGCCCAGACCAAACATCTTGATGTAGGGTTCTGCTTTGCCAGGCTACTGCAGCACATCTGTGTCTCTGTGATTCTGTTCAAGATGTTTGCAGGAGGGTCTTAGAGTTGTTGTACATATGATGTCATTGTTCTAGTGGTACACACTGAGAAGCGTTTCAGAAATAATGCTGGATGTGGTTTGGAACCATTAATTTCGTCAACAAAAACTATAAGGAAAAATGTTGGTCAAAGACCTTTTTTACATGATTAAGACGAGACGGCACTAAAGTGTTAATTGTGGACTATTGTACATTTAAAATGCAGGATATTTTATTTCCCCCAAATTGTCGGTCTTGTCTTTCAAAGGATCCACTAAGGTGCATACCATATATATAGGCCTAGTATGCACCTTAGTGGATCAGCACAGCAGCATCACATCAATGTAAGTCTAGGCTATAGATATCCTACTAACTAAGGAATCCAGATATTACACAAGTAAAGTGTTGAGAGTGAAATGTTGCTTTACGAAATTCGACACTTGACACTGTTACCTTGATTCCAATTTCAGATACCTGTATTTGCCTATCTGCATTAGTTTAAAGAGAGAAACCATTTTGACTTAAAGTTGACAAAATGTAATGATTTTTCATCGACTAAAACTGGACTACAACGTTTTGAGTTGTCCTCGACTAAAACTATGAAGGATCGAAAGGACTCAAATGTGACTAAATAACCATTTACATCTAAGACTAATCTAAAATAGCTGCCAAAATTAACACTGTTTGGAACATAATATAGCGTTTAATCACGGCAGCGTTTAGCAGAGTTTCTCTTCAGACAGAGCCGCGCTCTAAAGGGCCATGGTCAGCTTCAGCTCATTTGCATGAAAGGGAAAGTCGCAGAAAACGGGGCTGAAAGAGAGGGACAGCAGCCATGCTAAAAAGCATGATCTGTTTGGTATTTTGAGCAAAACACGTCAGAGGTATGTTTTTTTTATATTTTGAGACCTATAATATATGCCATAAAAGAGCATAATCGGAGACATTTAAGTAAAAGTACCAGATTGTAATACTCTGTTACAAGTACAAGTACAAAAGTAAAAGTACTCATTCTGCAGATTCGTCCATTTTATTATAATATATGATATGTTTTGAGTATAATTATTGATGCATTAATGCATAAGTTAAGTTATAGGTTAGCTAAATCAATCAAATGTAGGTAAATTATGATTGATAATTGAATATGCTTTTAGAAAACCACCAGCCTACATCAGAGCTCTCAATAGAGTTTGATTTATTTAGTTGCAAGAAGTGTTGGCAGCTCATCCTTTAAAACAGAAGCCTCAGATTGTTTATAATAAGGGGAAATATGACGTGTCTATTTCAAGCCTGTTGTCGAAATGTGTTTATTTTAACAATTACGATTTATGACTGAATTTATGCTATGTAATATATATTTGGATATCTATTTAGGAAGTACAATATAAATATAGAACAAGTTTCATGTGTCGGCCATATTCCATTATACTTTTTGAATTTTCTGAGGGCCAATTCAAAGGGACATCGGGCCACAGTTGGCACCAGGGCTGTAGTTTGGACACCCCTGCATTAATGTGTTTATCACAGCTTGTTAATGGAGCATTTTTTGAGCATGTTTCAGGGTAGCTTGTGAATTTACTCCAGGTGGAACTTAAGGCTGATTAAGTGTTGATTATATTTCACATCATTAATCCAAATCTATAAAAAACTAAAGGTATTAGATAATGTAATGGAGTAAAAGTACAAGTAGCAAAACAAATTAAATATTCAAGTAAAGTGCAAATATCTCAAAATTGTACTTAAGTACAGTACTTGAGTAAATCTACTTAGTTATTTCCCACCGCTGATCAGAACCATCCAATGACAGAAGGCCAGGGCTGAATGTGGCTGTAAGATATTGTTGTCGTCTGACAATCTGAAAGTTGGCAGTCCTATCCCAAGCCAGTAAGTCAACATGTCGATGTATGCTTTAGCAAGATACTTAACCCCTAAATGTGTGTGAATATTAGTTCCCTTGAGCAGGTCAAACCTTGTTCGGCACACTTCTTCTTCTTTAATTACTTCTTTATTAAAGTGCTTTGAGGACTAGAAAAGTGCTATATAAAGGAAAAACAAACAAACAAAACACGTCTTTGTTTTTTATATATTAAGTTTGATTCAGTCACGTAAATATTTTTTTAACCTAGTTAGAGTTAGTCGTGCATATCAGACCCTGCATTTCATTAGCATCCACTCGTTCCAGTTGTCTGTCTCCTTTGTAAGACATCCAGTATCTATTCCTGTATTTATCTTTGGGGAATAGTGTCACGACTAGGGGTAAAAGGTGATATCAGGTTGCAGCGAGTGACGGAGGGGCTTGACAGCCTTGAAGGATCCTAAGACATTAAGTCCCATGAGTCCTCCTCAATTTTGGACATACGGTCTGACCTTAAGAACAACCCAAGAATAACAGTCATGATGTGACAAAACAAAATCCAGATGAACAACCACGATTATGGTATCTTTACCTGTTTTTTTTAATCAAAGTTATGGTGGACCAGAAAATGAGTTGTGTAATGTTGTCAAGGTGAGATGCAGAGAGAAGGACAGGTAACAATGGAGTTTCTAACTACTGTTTGCACTCATGATCTCACTGACAAGAGTCTACAAAGGAAATGTCCAAATGAACTTGTTGTATTGGACAGTGTCTGGGTCCAATCAGAACTTAAGTTAATTGAGTTATAGTCAGTCTGATTCCTTTTAAGTTACATAACTATTTAATTGATGCTTTTACCAAAATAAAACTCTAACTTTGCACATGTAACTGCAAGAAAATTAAATGCTAAGCAAAAAATCTGTCTGAATCTACAGTTTTTCCAACCCAGATTTAGATTTAACCACGCCCGCTCCCACCAGTGTTGTGCCAGTTCACAGCTTTTCTGAACTAGTTCAAGTTCAGTTCATACATGCTCAAAGTGAACAGTTCACGTTCAAAGTTCACAATTTTAATTCTGAACTAGTTCAAAGTTCAGTTCATTTCACTTTTTTCGTGAGATATTCAAATAAATACTTTTTTTCACACTACGAGCTAGAAATCACTATACGTTCTTTGAAACTGTTCATTGTAGACATTTGCTCATAACACTGCTTTTGTGGGTTTCTTAACAGGTGCTGAAACTTGTAGCAATACAGACAAGATAGACCAGTTCTATACTTAGTGCAATGAAATCTACTAGCATTCAATTAAATAAAGAATATATAATATGAAATATGAATATATTATTTGATATATATGATATTATATATACCTATGTGTGTGTATGAAATGAGCAAAACTCTTGAATTGCATTCACACTGGATGGATGTTTTAATTCAATGTGCCGTTTCAAATTCGAGAAGGACGTTGTCGATGTCCTAACTTGTTTTTGCTGCGCAGGTGGACACATCTTACACAGGAAGGAAAGATTTTTGCCGTCGGGGTCTTGGTTTGCAAGAGTGTAAAATTGTTTTAAATGTTCGTGAGGAGAATCGGAGTCCGTCTCCGTGCCATCACTTCCACTAGCCATCTTGTTTGTTTTTTTTTAATCGCAGCGCTTTCTCTCACTCTCGTCATTGGTCTCTGTATCTCTCTCTCTCTCGAGCCTCCAGCCCTCCGCGCTCTCGGCGTTGCTATGCCTAAGCCGCTCTGCTGCAATTCATCATGGGTAACGTCGTGCGGAAGCCAGTACGTTTCAACTATTCAACTCAACTATTCTCAGGCGGACACTACGTTGCCCGCAATGCATTGCGCATACAGTGCCAAAACTATTTCTGCGTTGATACATGATTTAAGCGGCACCTACAGGAGGGAGGAACTTTCTCTCTCGTTGCGTTTCAAAAGAGAAAACAGATGTCACTCAGTTTTCAATGGAAAACAAATGCCAACGTTCATTTACAGTGATGTCTGCCGTTCATGACACATAATGTGAACGAATTCACGTTCAAGTTCTTTATTGAAAAATGTGTTGCGTTCAGTTCAACGTTCACGAAAAAATGAGCGTGTTCAATGAACGCGTTCTTTTGAACTCGTTCACGCACAACACTGGCTCCCACCTACTGCGTTGATGCTTTCGTCATCTGGAAGTGGGCCTAGTTAAATATAAACTGGGTTGGAAAATCGATAGAAGCATCCGAATGGATTCTTTGTTGGCGATTACCATGAGAACCTGGTGATTATTGTGTACTTTGGCTGTCAAAACACAACACCCATGCTCATACCTGTAACAGGACAGAAATATACTTTGGAAGTGAAAAAAAAAACCCCACCATAGTAGTTAATAATATTCTGGTGTGAACACGGCACCGAGTTGGATTCTACACCACCTTTGTGATTTTCCGTCTCTTAAATGTGTTGAAGAACTTTCAGTGCTTTGGAAAGTGTGTGTGCTAAGTGAACAAACAGACATTGATTCAATTCCAGAGTCATATAAGCTAAAACATGATCCTAAGAGGAGCTGAGGCAGAGGGATCTGGGATCAAAGAGGGATGAGGGGGTCATTGAGTGCATTTCAGTCTGCTCAGTGTGTACTGTTTGTTTGGGTCCATGTTTTTATCTTTTAGGAAACTGATGCTTGAGCAGGAAGAGTGTCAGTCTTGGATAACAGAAGATCTTTTTTCTAAAATGATCTATGAGCGACTATTGAATTTTTCATTCAACATTTAGCCACACTCCTATCTGATCTGATCATATATAGACATTTTTTTTTCTCCCACTTTATAACTTTTTATTTTCAGCTGTCAAATAGCAATGGTAATTTGTGGTTTTATTTCTTTGAGGAAAGACAAGAAACTTGGTTTGAGGAACAATGTCAAGAGAAAACCTCACGTCTTTACTTTTAAACCTTGCAGATCATCAACTGAACCATTTCTGGATGATGGATACATTTACTTTTTAATTAAACCAAAAACTCTTGTTCTGATAAAGGAATACAATCTTTAAAGTGTTATCGGGCTGCTTTGTAGTGTTAAAAAAGAGAGACAAACGATTACAAACTGTAGTTTATGGATTAGTTTTCACTTTTTAATTGACATGAACATGAAAATCTTAATTGGTAAAACAATCAACATCAAATTTGGTACAAAGTTGGTGTTACAGCCATCGGATGTTCTCATTCAGGATAGACCGCTGTGTGCTCATGACTAAATCTAACTTTCAAAGATAAAAAAGCCTTCCGGGGAACTCACAGCTAAAGTGGAATTACTGTAATGTCTTTGTATTGATTAGGCAGAGCTAAGGCCTCCAGTATCTTCATCAACCATCTGGTAATCAGGCTGACCTCACCATCTCTGACCACCTGGCTATTACCCTGGACATAGACATCCATCTTTTTGCCAATTTTAGGGATTCCATTAACAACGACCTTATAAGAGGTTTAAAAAACTAGGCATACTTATTCATACTTATACTTAGTATTTGACACTTTGAGCTCACAGTTCAAGAGAAAAAAGTGTGACTTTCAACTCTATTGATAAAAAAGAAAATGTTGTAAATAGCAATACTAAATTGTATAGTAAAAGAAAAGATGTAAATGATTACCAGTATCCTGGGTTGCTTGGATGGTTGTTGGCACCTCTACTCTCTGGAAAACCCATATAAATAGGTTGCTTAAAATGGTTATGATTTATTTTAAAACAACATTAAAAGCCACTATTGTTTTATGTTGCAAAATGAACTGATCCTTCAACACTAGGGTTCAAACTCAGCGACAAACTGGACAATTTTGTCTGGCTATCGTCCTAACAAATCAGACAGTTAAATGGTTGTCTTTAAGTTAATATGGTGCAGTTTTAAGAGACTTTGGATGCAAATAAAAGAGCAACTCCTGTGTTTACACTCAACATCAGATTAAACCAGGATCAAGTCCCAGCAAGAAGGCTACATATCTCACTCAACACTCGCCTTCACAAGTCAAGCAGCCGTCTGAAGACACATAAGCCCTGCTGCAAAATTGCCCATGTAGTCAGGCTGATAATTGTTTTTTAAACAGACTCCTACAGTCATCCACCTTCATTTGCACATCTTCTTTTTCCTTTGCTGCCTGATTTTCCTTTCTCCACCTCTCCTTCCTGTTCTGACTTCATTGCCTCCACATACCTTGTCATCATTTAGCATATTCAACTTTTCCTGCCCTCTATACTCCTTTTCATCTTCCTGTGACACACCCTCACCTCAGCCCTCCCTGGAACACTGTCATGTGTCACATCACATCATGCATATGAAATAACATTGAGGTTTCAGGCTTTGACACACACGACCCTGAGGGTAACCTAAGATTTTTCTGCGTAATTTTAGGATTTTACATTAATTGTCTCTGAAAGGAGCTGAGTAGACAATCACATAGATATCAGGCCCTGCGGCTCTTTTCTGTCTAGTCAGCTCAGAGTTGTGTTTGCACAGGGTGTGAAGACACCCGGATAGAAATGAAAAGACAAGGACACACTTCTGTGTTTTTTTGACGGGTGTCAAATGGAAAACTATGAAGCAGTTGGATTGGCTGAGACATATCTGAGGGTAGATAAGCAAGCAGCTCAATGGTAATAGGGAGCTCATGCAGTAACACAATGCAGGATTTATACAGAAACAGAACCTGCTTTAGTCCGAAAAGAACATACTGGTAAACCTATTCTAAAAAATGCTTATTAGTTCAGCTATATCAAGGAAGTCAGCTAGAAGCCAATTTGTGGTTAAGGAAGGAATTATTTAATATAATACCTGACTGGATTCATGTGGATAATAAGGACTCGTTGCAGTGGTGCTAAAACAAGTCCTAAAACCCATGGCTAACCTAGCATTTGACAACTTACGATTCCCTCGTCTCGATTTCAATGCTTTTCTGAACGTGTCTTTGGTCAGAATCTGAATAAGGGTCTGTGGTTAAATCAAGCCTAAGAAATGTTCACGTTTTGTTCTCCAACAGAAAATACTTCAGTAATTACCCCACTTGTTAATGTCTGAGGTTTCTATGTGTCATAAAAACGTTGGGTGCTAACAAATTACTAAAGGAGACTGGTGGTGTTGCTCAGGTTTAAAGCTCGTTAGCTTTGGCATTCTGGTTATTTAAGCTTCCAAAATCATTTAATGGGATTAATATGTGGAGATTATGCTGACGAAAAAAAAGTGTCTAGTATCATGAATGTGTGTTCGCCACAAAACATCTTTTCTGCAATAGAGACCTTTGCGATGATAGCTACCCAGTCGGCCTACAAAAATACGTCATCACTGGATCTCTATAGGCACTTACCTGTGCATTCAGAAAAGCTGTCCAAATCCACTTTTCCTTAATCCCTAAATTACTTGACTTTCAGAGCATTTGTTCTTGTTGCTTGCTTTATTTAGGATATTTATCCTAGCTTATAGCAATATGTTTCCATGAAATGACAAGGAAAAATGAAAGGAAAGAAAAAAGAAGAAGAGCAAACGATATGGTGAATACTAAGGGGGGGGGGGGGGGGG
Source organism: Eleginops maclovinus (assembly GCF_036324505.1). Lineage (NCBI taxonomy): Eukaryota > Metazoa > Chordata > Actinopteri > Perciformes > Eleginopidae > Eleginops > Eleginops maclovinus. The sequence goes on from NC_086351.1 coordinate 22,799,392, forward strand.
GGCGCCAGACACGCCCACCGGCAAGTGTCAACGCAACTGAACCGTGTGTGCGTAAACTTAGGATGGGTCAAATGCAGAATGTAAATTTCCCCTCTGTTGGACGATTAAGGGTATATTATTTATTTTTCTTCTTCTTCTATATAAGGAGGTCTTTAATCCACACACATATAGGAGTCAGGGGGCAACAGAAGAAAGATGGAGGAAATTCACCTATAGTTACCAGAGACCGTCTTGGAACAGAAGAGTGACCGTTCACATAGCAAAGGTAACAAAGCCATCTTTTTAAAGTGAGCAAAGTATACCTGCCAATATTTGAAAAGGTTCTTGGGTAGAGTGCAATACCAATCCAGGCTGGAAATGGAAACTGCAGAAGCATGGTCGTTGGTTATGGTCATCGCAGTGGGAAGCGCAGCTTCACATATCACACGTGGCTGCATTTCAAACGAAGAAAACCATCTCCCTGCGCTCCAGCTGCATCCATGAAGAGTTGAAGATGTTCATGCTTGATGATAAAGTTGTAGTGAAGGGGTTGCCTTTGTTGAATTACAGGGAATCTTGCCAAAGACGCATTTCCAAGTTTTCCATGCACCCATGGAGAAAAGGGGCGGCTTCACGTTTATTCAGAGGTTGGACAGAAAAAATGTTGCTTGTGGAATTATGCAAATGGTCTTATTGAGGTGTCCAAAGGGGGCTGGTAGCTGGCATTTGGTTAGTCTGCTAGCATAGACTGGAGCAGAGTTATGCGTTGTATTTGCTCTGAGGGTAGAGAAGCCTGGAAGGACATTGAGTCTAAGGTGATACCTAGATATGCAGTAGAGGTAGTTGTCCCAGATGTTTTCTCTTCAGAAGGAGGGATGCCTGAAAAAGTTGTTGCAAGAGTAATAAGCCCGTGGTGAGGGACATTTGGAAACCTGGGGAATTCAGATTCTCAACATTTTTGACAAATACAACATCTGTTAATGTACAGTTGCACAAAAGTATAGGTGAGACATGTTTCTAACTTCATCATACACCATATCCTTACATATTTATACAAACAGTGGCCATAAAAGCAGATTTTAAAAAAGGCTGCAGATGGTTTGGCTTTATGTGTGTGTTTAATGGAAACTCTTCAAGTTTCTGTGGGTGAGACAGGAGCCTGCAAAGTTTCCATCTTAAGATATGTTGGACAAATGTGATGCGGTGATTCCTGTGTGATGATTCAGATCCTCAGCAGCAGGTAATATACGGGAACAGTTTGTAACTTGGAAAGCAGCTTTTTTTTTGGTATGCGTTTGCGTTTCATAGTTCAGTCGGTTATAACTTCAAACACTAGTCATCTACATATACGGCCTTCTGTGTGCCGTGACTCCCTTGTTGCTCTCTCTCCGTACAGTATTCAGGGCTTCTCTTTAAAGACAAGGTCATCTAACTTAAGTCCCTGGCATTGAAATTCTAAGGTCTCAGGATCCTTCCAGGAGTACTCACACAACAATCTATAAAAAGAAGAATACGCACAACAAGATGTATTTATGAAACCTTACCCAAAGAATATTCACATTCACAAATCACGTCAAACTGTTTAATTATGGTTGGTGTTAATAAATGAAAATGATTTAATGATAATCCCTGCATTGGTTTTGCATTCACAAGTTAGTTCTAAGTGGTGCAATTTGAGAATACTATTCCCTCGGTGTCCGTACTGTTGCCCTCAGAGTGTACAACCATATACAGTGTACTGTAATATGCCATGCATTACACATCTGATTGTTGTTTGCAAAAGTAAATAAATCGTAATTTGATTCAAAAAGTAACTTTCTAGACCCTGTTCTAGGAGAGACGTACTGACTTCCCTCTGATCTGAAGTCTGGTAGTTTAGGTACATTTAAGAACTGATAAGCAGAACCTATATCTTTTTTTCCCTTTGAGTACCAGGTCCCGGGAAATTTGATTTGGTTCTTACTCGATTGAGTACAGTACTCAACCCTAGTAATTACTCAGACTGCCAGATAGATCAGTGGTGTGAGCTATCAGATAATATGCGGTCACCCCTGCCTAATAGGCCAGTTCAAACCCCGGGCTGGCCGAACCAGGCAATATCCTCCCCTTTGTCTCCCCCTATCACTCTAAGTTCTCCAATAAAGGCCCTCTGGCCCAAAAATACCTTAAAAACAACAACTAGTAATTAATTGTGGAAAAGAAAAAAAAAAAGTACAGTCCAAGTTAATATAGTACTATGGCAGAGCTATAAATTCTGACTTGAAAAACGGTTTTAGGTGACACAACTGCCGTACCAGGTAGTGATGCAGCCAGTCAGGATGAACCTGTGGAAATCGCAGGGGACGAGCTGCTGTCATATGATGGTAAGTCTTCATTGATGAAAACCCTGAGGATCCTGAAGCTGCTGACTCTCTCCACTGTAGTCTCATTGATGGTGATGATGAGGCTTCTCCCTGTCGCTTCTATGATTTGCTGACCTTGACATGGAGGTTGTTGCTCAGGCACCCAGATGCCTGGGCTCTGACCTCCTCTCCTCCTCTCTGTACGCCGTCTTGTGGTGGTTAGGCTGATGAAATTGTGGTCATCAGCCAAGTTAATGATGCTGTTTGAGCTGAGGGTTAGTTTAATTAGTTGTGACAATGTTCATTTAGACCTTTTAAATATAATTAGAAGAAAACTGTTAGGCTTTAAATGTTTGGAATTACCTTGTCATCCATTTTTCATTTGCCAAGCAGATAATACTCATGAAACCCATAAATCTGATTGAATCGGCTCCAAACTGTAAGAAAAAAAACTTGCTTGCTCTGGTGTTATTCGTGTGAAGCCAAACTGTTTACATACAAGAGCCAGAAAGTGTGTGTGTGTGTGTGTGTGTGTGTGTGTGTGTGTGTGTGTGTGTGTGTGTGTGTGTGTGTGTGTGTGTGTGTGTGTGTGTGTGTGTGTGGGCGTGTGTGTTTGTTCCCTGCTTTTTCCTCCCTGTGTGAGATTGTTATGCTAGCTTGCTGACACTGAATCAGAAACACTCCAGCAGCTCTGCTCATTCAAACACACATGCATGGTGTCTATCACACTGTACGCAATTCCCTTTCACAAACGTGCATGCTACACACAGACACACAGACACAGACACACAGACACACACACACACACACACACACACACACACACACACACACACACACACACACACACACACACACACACACACACACACACACACACACACACACACACACACACACACACTTCCTAAAAACCTTCATGATGTTATGGTTTGTTTATTATCTCACCCCTGAGGTCTGCTCTGTGAGATGAAACAGGGATTGGACAGTAACAGTCTTTGTGCATTTCAACTTTGGTGGGAATGAAAAATGCTGCTTCAAGTCAAATCTTTTTGGCTCCTTTCTTAAACAATAAATCTCTTTTTTCTTGGCTTTTACAAATATGCTTCAACCTTTAATTAAACATTCAAAGCATAGTTTTTGTTTTATTAGCATTAAGCATAAAACATGATTATAAAAGTACTAAAATATCAATTCAAATGTTGAAGCTGATGTTGAATTTAGTTTGAGTTTAATCTGCACAAGCATGACAGTTAATAGTAAAGATAGAGGGGTTATGTGTAAGATATGCCACAATTTGGGCCTCAAACATATAAGAGCTATGAGGTTCCAATTTTGATTCAAATCAACAGAAAATTACTAATAGGTTTTATTTGTGTTTAAAAACCAGATATATTCCTCTTTGCCACTTTTGTCCAAAAAAAATCTTAAAAACAACACTAGCATTGAGCAAGGGGACAAAAAACTGCAGAGCCAAGCTGTTTTATGATAATATAATATATATATATATAATGTAGGAGCCATGAAATTTACAAACTGATGCATTTTGTTTTAATATAAAGTAAGTTTGTTCTAATTTATATCTGGTAATAGTTTGTATCATTATAAGATATTATTGTGTGATCGTAATGGGTTGGTTTGTTGGGGTCACATGGATATGGGCGGCACTCATAGGAATTATAATCACCTGTTGACCTGCGTGAGGAGTGTGTGTGTGTTAGAGATGCGCGGATGGGCTATTATTTCATCCGCAACCGCACCACAAAACTCATCATCCGTCCGCCATCCATCCGAACCAACGTTTTTTCACCAATTTTCAAAGTCACACCCACCCGCCATCCGCCGGTTGTTTTTAGGTGTATGTATTTATTTTTTGCAAAAAGAAAGAAAGCCCGAATATAATAACAAGTCATTCACATTATAGGCGAATTAACTCTACGTACTAACTTACTGTCCTGTCAGGGTAACATCCAGGATGAGCCAGTTCTGAAGACGTTAATTTTGACTGCATGGGAAGAGAGCGGTCTTTTTTCAGGCAGACAGTGCAATTCATTTTATACCAGCAGGCCTAACAATCATACAAGAAACAAACTATGGAGCCTCGATATTAAAGAAACGCCTACTCTATTCATTCTGAAATTCCCTTAAAGTCCACCGCACCAAGTGTATCTTGCATGTTCACATTTTTAATTGTCCATAACAACCCCAAAACTTGCCTGCTTGTCTTGCCTGTGTAGCAGGTACACCTGCACATCTAATTAATGGGCAAAGTTTTCCCACTATTTTTCTTACCTTCTTTCTTTGCTGTGGATGTTATTGAGCTTGTAGAAGTTAAGCTCTTGCGTTCTGAACATCTCGCGCTGCCATTGCCCGATGTAATTTCTGAGTCATATCACTCCATAATCTGTCTCTCTTTTAAATGCCTATTCCCCAAGTGGTAGGCTACAATGACTGGCTGTTTTAAAGTATAACTAATATCGAAACAAAATAACCCAGGCAGTCTCATCAACGAGACGTTTAGGCCTCCTCCAAGCAGGGCTCATAGCGTGCAGGTTTGCTACCTGGCCTACCAAGGCGCTGCAACAAGACACGACATGGGAGTGAATCATCGGTCAACTTGCACTTTCTTATTGCACACTGGAGAGGAAAAAATGCTGGTCTGTTTGTAGGCTACCATAGGTTACTTAATTTAAGCTTTGTGTTACCTTTATTGTGTGTGAGTGTGAGTGTGAGTGTGGGGGTGGGGTTGCTCAGTGAAACATCGGAAAAACTCAATTCCGCGACACAGATGAACCTTTATTGATCTTCAGCCATGACAAAATATCAGACAATGCCTATTTTATGTGCCAAAACAAACAACAGGCAGGAAAATTTGATTAAAATAAATAACTAAATAGTCTGATGTTGTAGGCATAGGCCTATAGCCTCCTATGTTTTGGCAAACAGTTGAAATAAAAAGTAAATTAAAAAAAAAAACGGCATAGGCTACATGTGTCTAGTAAGCCTTAGGCTATCAATCAACCACACAAACTTAAATTAGACAATGAAATATGCCATCCCCAAACATAAAAAACTTAACCATCAAAATTATTCAGCTGATCGAACTCAAAAGCTTTGGTTAGACATGGGCTTTTCTGGTGTAGCCTAGGTAACGTAGGCTAATTGGTTTGATAGGCCTAACCTTAGGTCTAAATGGAATATATATATATAATATAATAATTATTATATTATATATATATATATATATATATATATATAATATAATAATTATTATATTATATATATATATATATATAATATAATAATTATTATATTATATATATATATATATATATATATATATATATATATATATATATAATATAATAATTATTATATTATATATATATATATTAGTTATAGTAATATAATAATTATTATATTATTATAACTAATATTGATCCATGTCGGTACATAGCCTAATATTTTACACCTACAATGAAAAACACACAATCAAGATAGCCTAATTAAACTTAATAGCCTAGGCAAAGTATCGAGCCACCTTGCTCTCTTGCTGGTATGGGCTCGGTGACAGGGTTGCTTTCTTCTCCATCATGTCTGAGACGGCCTTCCTCAGGTAGAAGCTCCCGAATTTGCTTAATGACTTCTCGTCTGTCGTCTTCTACCAGCATTTTCAGGGATTTAGATTTCCGGCGGAGAAAAAGTGCCGATTTTATGAGTAGCAGTAGGGCACATCTTCTCATCAAACAGGGCAGACGCGCAAGAGCGGAGACTTTTCATGTAAGGTGGGTCTCCAAACTTGGGCTCACAGTGTTTTTTGAGCTTGAAAAACCAGAAAAACATCATGTGAATGGTTGCGCAATGTTCCCCTTCAAGCTCGCTGATTGCTAACTTGAAAAGGGTGAGAAAGTCGATCAAGTGTGTGAGTTGATCCTGGTGGATGCCATCAAGGCGATGTTCTTGGTGTCTGTTCTCTAGCAGCTCCCGTATGTCTTGGTATTGTGTCTGTATCGATTCCAACATAGTGACTTTACTGTTCCATCGCACATCACATTCTTGATTCACGGTGTGCTTTAGGCTGGCGATCGCACCGGTTCTCTTCAGGTATGCCATGTGCTCTTTGCAGTAATCGATCATGTCCACTACATCTTCAATGCTCTCGGAGTCATCCTTTTTACTGAACGTATGTCTCAGCACCGTGTTCAGGATTTGTGCGGAGCACGGAATCCAGTGGTACGACCGGAGTGCGGCCTTTATGTTTGAGTCCTGGTCACTGACAAAAACTATTTTGCCTGGCTGTATTCCGTAGGACGTTAACACACTGGTTATCTGCTCATGAAGGTTTTCGCTGTTTTTTTTCAGGGTAGGGTCAAATTCCACCGTTGCCAAAATAAGACTTTCCAGCTTCCACTCACTGATGTAATGAGACGTAGGGACTGTGTATGCCCTCTTTTTAAATTCATCTGTCCACATATCAGTGGTTACGGCAATACCACTGTTGCAGCTTAGGGCTTTCTGGATGGCCTCTGAAAGTGTCTGCTTATCAATGGAAGCCTGCTTCTTTGCCCGATCGCACACAGTTTGCCGATGGGGTAAGATAGCACCAGCGTCAACGGCACCGAACTTAGGTCCTATGTTAATCAACGTCTGGGCCACTTGGTGGAATCCTTTACCTGAAACTATATCGAACGGGCGCATATCACGAGAGCACAGGTCTACACATGCATCCGTCAGCTTTGATTTGACATCCTGTGGTACTCTATTGGGATCTCGACGGACGAAACTAGTCACTAGTTTTTTCATTTGATTGGTTCAACCGCCACCCGCCCGAATTTAATTAAAATATTATTTTTCGTCATGTCATCCGCCCGATCCACGGTTCTCTAGTGTGTGTGTGTGTGTGTGTGTGTGTGTGTGTGTGTGTGTGTGTGTGTGTGTGTGTGTGTGTGTGGAAGACAGGTTGAGAGGGTTTTTGTAGTTTTTGTTGACATAGAAGCTTTGGCAGTGGTGAAACGTCGGGGCATTCAATACCCTGGAACCCTCAGATTAAAAAAAACAAAAACGAATTAATTATACAAATAAAATTAAATAAAATGAATAAATGAAAATCGTATCTGTGTTGATCTGTAATATTTCAGTGTTACATTGATTTGTTTGTCTTTCTCCGTCCATGCACTACGCATTTGAGTGGTTTTGTGTGAGAAAAAAAATGCAACCAATCAGATATTTTTCTGGCTCTCTGGGAAAGATATCCTTCAACTGATTTTCCAAATGTTCTAGGGTATTCTGGAAGACCCGTTAGTTTACTGGCTCGAGACAGGATCTAGCTAAGTGCTACTCATACGGTTCACGTAGTGAGTTTTTATTTTACGTCGAAATGGCAACAGATGATGTTGTTGCGGAATTGTTGTTAGTACCCTTTTCAAGACAACCATTCAGTGAAAATATGGACATTTATAAAAAAGGCTGTCCAACGCCCGAAAATCTTGCGTTGAATCAAATTGCTGAGTGGAGTAGGCTCTAATGGTGTGTAACGATGTAGTGAGCACAGTACCAGTGATTCAAGTGACTGCCTCCATGACGTCCCTCTGACTAGAACTACCACATTTTTTAATCTGGGGAGGGGGAGTCTACAGAAGGTCAAGTTGTGATAGAAACGGTTCACCACTGAGCTTTGGGTATTCACGTGTGGAGTACTGACAGACGTATTGTATCTCATAGAACAGAATGGGAACATCTCTTAAGCTTGTGCTTAATACAAACCTTATTTTAGGCTTCTAACAACAAAATTCTTTCAAAAAAATAATGACTTTGATACGAGGGAACCGGAATGCTAAGCCTTTTCTGGGTTATAGGCACCAAATATTGCACCACTCTATAATCCCCAACAGTCATGCATCTCTCTTCTTGCCCATACATCAGTGTCTTCTGCCTGTCCCTTCACTACCCCAGCCTTAACCCGAACTTCTGGCCCCCCACCCTCTTCCAGGTCGTTGGGTTTATTCCTGGCTAGGCTTGTCATACTGATGGACGGGGACAGTTGGGTTTTCTGGCTCCAAATCAAGGCCAGCACTCAGCCTTTGAGACAACGCTGCATTCAATAAGGGGGTCCATTCCAGCGGGGCGAGCTGAGAGTTATTCAATCCACTGCTACCTCTCACATGGCCCTGCCCAAACAACACACAAACACAGGAAGAGAGGATGGGGTCACATACATTTTCATACTGAGGCGTACGTCACACATGCATGCATATTACTCAGAGCTCAAGATCAAGTGAAACAAAAGTTGGCTGCAGTACAATGATATCATATGTAACTTTTCATCTGTCTCATTCAGATGATTATCAGGATCCTGAAGCAATAAACAGCAGCTCCGCCGGGTTCCCTGGATACAGTAAGATACACATCCTCTCAGCTCTACAGAAATTCCATCCACTCTGGCAGCAGCCATTTATCTGAATAATGACGCAATCTCCTCATTTAAGGCAAATTTCACGCTGAAATACCTCCTGCATTACTGTTGTTTGCTTTATGCCAGACCAAGAATCAGAAGAAGGCCAACAATGTCATGTTTCACTTCAAGGGGTGAGTGCAGATATGAATCCTGTGGCTCTTTGCTGCATGTTGTCCCCTCCCCTTTTATGTATTACTATGTAACAAAGGCAAAAAGATCTTCCTAAACTAATTTTTTGTTGGCTTTTTGTTATTATGTTATTATGTCATTATTTTTGAAAATAATGCCACTTGGAAATCCATTTTCTTCAATTTATAAAGCTACATGCTACACTATTGGCTCTTTGCTCAGCGTGAGGTTTCCAGTGAAAACAGTCAGTAGGGTTTTGTTTTTCTGATACCTATCCTGCTTGCTTGCACCAATTAGCACAGCTGTCATCTGATTGGTTGCATTCAAGCCCTGGGGAAGAGCACCAGACGATGAAGCTAATTTTCGTAGTGGTAAAACTGTGGTACTACACTTGATTTCTAGTCCGTGATTGGGCCCCCAAAAATACTTATTCCCATTGACTTACATTGGGAAATTGACAACTGTAAATCAGAGGATATTATTTTTTTTAAATAAAACTTGTGCTAAAACTCAAATCCCGACTTATTTTGCATCTCCATTCATTTGCTGAACAGAGAGTGGGAGATCGGAGGCGGGGCTTAAGGAACACTTAAGTGCACATGCTCTATAAGCAAAAAGCCCCGGATGATTCAGGTACTTTCTGAATCTTCAGTTGCTCCATTTTGGCTTCCAGCACCGCTGAGACACTATTTTGGGATTGAGTGGGGTGTCCAGTTGTCTTTATACATCCATGGTTGCACTTTGAAAAGTTAGTGGCAATCAAGTTGACATTGGAACCTGGTGCCTTACTTGCTTCCATTTCAGCATTTGTATTGTTACTTTTAATGTAATATTCCTGTAAATATAAATAAATCTGCCCATCTGACTGCTCATTCTTCCTCTCCTAGTGAACCTTATTTTAACTCAACAAATTCTGAGATCCCAGCAGTCCTTGTACTAAGTTCAATTGGTAGGAGATCTGACAGTTGTTTGCTGATGATAAAGTACAGTAAATGTAACCTTTTTATGTAAATACAGTTTTATAGAGCAACATACTGCCATTGTGTTACACTTTCTGGCAAAAAACTGATCAAAAAAGGCAAAAATAAATCCAAGCAATGCAGAATGAATGCTGGATAGTCCACTATGGACTTGTACAGTTGGTAAATGGTGGTGCTTTGAAGGTGGTTGTTTAACAAAGTAACAACATACAAGAAGTTATGCAAGAGGCTGCTATTCCCCAGGCATATCCCCTCATCTCAAAGTCATCTTCTTTTTGAACGATCTGGTATGTGACCAGGCTGTGCAGTCCATTCATCTCCCACGAGTATGGTCTTGTGTATGGTGTGAGTCAGTCCCCTGGCTGACGGGAGCCTGGCTGAAGGGAGATGGAAGGGGATGCAGGGTTTTCGGAGGCCCCTCGCTGAGCCAGTATGCTGGTCACACAATTTAAATACAACGTAGTTTTTAAACGGCTGCAATACAAACATTGTTTCCTACACAGTATAGATGTCAAGGGAGGGTTGTCTTAGAGGTACAGCAACCAGCAGGTCAGGAACCTAAATCTGTGTCCCATAAAAGTGTTTGTCTTAATGTGAATTTGAGGCATTCAAATGGAACTCACCACAAGTCTTCTACACAAAGTGCTACTTATATCCACCTGTTTAAGCTAGTTTTAGAAGAACCCAAAGGATTAATCAAGTCAACCTAATTTCTTACCACACAAACCTAACCATAACCCTGACTTCCCTGATTACACCTTAGTGTCACATATTTCACAGGACGAGCTACAGCAGCACACCTGGGCAAAGTTAGGACCCTGCTGCTCCATCTTCCACGCCTGCTGAATAGGCATAGCAGCACCTCTTTCCACATCCTGCCTCCATGTCACCCCCCCCCACCCCCCAAGTCTATAAACTCTGGGAAATTCCCAGCCTTGTAATGTGACTGTGTAAAACATAATACTATGCGCAGGATTCTCACTGCGTCCTTGGTCCTGGCCTACTACAGTCACAGATGTTTGAGCAGGCATCCAGGAACGCTGGCGAAGTCATTTGCTTGGAGAAGAGGGAAGAAGGGAAGTGTGTGCGTGCTTTTGTGGGCAAGTCGAAACAGGATTTCAACTGATATTGTCTCCAAAAGGTCGATTCCCACACCAAATCTGACCGATATTTTTTACTTAAAATATTTTTTGTATCTAGTATTTCAAATGGTAACCTTCTCCAAAAGCCTTCAACAATTTCCTGACTTCTCAAAAGCTTCCAGAATGTTCTTTCTTGGTGAAGTGTAAATTGCACAGGAACATCGGCACACACACACACACTCTCACACACACACATACACATATTGGTCTAGAAGCAGCCCCAGCTGAGCATGGAGCAGCAGTGTGTGTTGAGAGGTAGAAGCATGTGAGCAGCAGTGAAGGCAGCTCCGTGGAGTTTCCATTCAGCCATGTCATACTCCCCAACACGCTATGTCTTTCCACACTGACTGCTGAACACACTGCACTCTCTGTCCTCTGCTAAGAACTACCTTTGCCTTGTCACGCCATCTTTTCATATATTATTTCTTTATCATAGAAACACTTTGGTGTCTTGGGAGAAAATAATGCCAATTGGAAATTCTTTCGATTTATAAAGGTACATGCTACACCACTGACTCCCAGTGTGAGGTTGGGCGCAGACCTTTCCAGTGAAAACAGTCAGTAGGGTTTTGTTTTTTTGGTTACCTATCCTGCTAGCTTGCACCAATTAGCACAGCTGTCATCGGATTGGTTTCACACAAGCCCAGAAAAGAGCGGCAGACGATTAAGCACATTTTCGTAGTGTCCAAACTGTGGTACTACACTTGATTTCAAGTCCATGATTGGGCCCGAAAAATACTTTTTTCCATTGACTTACATTGGGGAAAGGGGCAACTGTAAATCTGAGGATCATTTTTTTTTGCTAAATAAACTACCCAGTACAATTACTTAAATAAAAACACCATATTTATATTGTTAGGGTCTAAAAGTTGAATCCAGAGTTATTTTCCCTCTGCATTCATTTGACTGTACAGAGAGTGCACATGCTCTATAAGCAAAAATCCCCGGATACTTTCTGAATCTACAGTTGCTCCATTTTGGCTTCAAACGCCACTGAGCATCTGTCATAGGATTGAGTGGGGGGTCCAGTTCACTTGGTTGCACTTTGAAAGGTAAGTGGCAATCAAGGTCATAGTTGAAATAATTTCACAATTTAAAGTCTCCATAGAAACACAACATCAAAGCAGAGCCGTTTTAACGCTGGTCATGTGAAAGCAGCTTCAGGCAGTACGATTACATCCAATGATTTATGGTTGGTAACTGAAAGGTTTCGGATCAAGAAGTCAGCAACTTACAGTGGGGCAAAAAAGTATTTAGTCAGCCACCAATTGTGCAAGTTCTCCCATTTAAAAAGATGAGAGAGGCCTGTAATTGTTATCATAGGTACACTTCAACTATGAGAGACAAAATGAGAAAAAAAATCCAGAAAATCACATTGTAGGATTTTTAAAGAATTTATTTTCAAATTATTGTGGAAAATAAGTATTTGGTCAATAACAAAAGTTCATCTCAATACTTTGTTATATACCCTTTGTTGGCAATGACAGAGGTCAAACGTTTTCTGTAAGTCTTCACAAGGTTTTCACACACTGTTGCTGGTATTTTGGCCCATTCCTCCATGCAGATCTCCTCTAAAGCAGTGATGTTTTGGGGCTGTCGCTGGGCAACACAGACTTTCAACTCCCTCCAAAGATTTTCTATGGGGTTGAGATCTGGAGACTGGCTAGGCCACTCCAGGACCTTGAAATGCTTCTTACGAAGCCACTCCTTCGTTGCCCTGGCGGTGTGTTTGGGATCATGGTCATGCTGAAAGACCCAGCCACGCTTCATCTTCAGTGCCCTTGCTGATGGAAGGAGGTTTTCACTCAAAATCTCACGATACATGGCCCCATTCATTCTTTCCTTTACACGGATCAGTCGTCCTGGTCCCTTTGCAGAAAAACAGCCCCAAAGCATGATGTTTCCACCCCCATGCTTCACAGTAGGTATGGTGTTCTTTGGATGCAACTCTGCATTCTTTCTCCTCCAAACACGACGAGTTGAGTTTTTACCAAAAAGTTCTATTTTGGTTTCATCTGACCATATGACATTCTCCCAATCCTCTTCTGGATCATCCAAATGCCCTCTAGCAAACTTCAGACGGGCCTGGACATGTACTGGCTTAAGCAGGGGGACACGTCTGGAACTGCAGGATTTAAGTCCCTGGCGGCGTAGTGTGTTACTGATGGTAGCCTCTGTTACTTTGGTCCCAGCTCTCTGCAGGTCATTCACTAGGTCCCCCCGTGTGGTTCTGGGATTTTTGCTCACCGTTCTTGTGATCATTTTGACCCCACGGGGTGAGATCTTGCGTGGAGCCCCAGATCGAGGGAGATTAGCAGTGGTCTTGTATGTCTTCCATTTTCTAATAATTGCTCCCACAGTTGATTTCTTCACACCAAGCTGCTTACCTATTGCAGATTCAGTTTTCCCAGCCTGGTGCAGGTCTACAATGTTGTCTCTGGTCTCCTTTGACAGCTCTTTGGTCTTGGCCATAGTGGAGTTCGGAGTATGACTGTTTGAGGTTGTGGACAGGTGTCTTTTATACTGATAACGAGTTCAAAAAGGTGCCATTAATACAGGTAACGAGTGGAGGACAGAGGAACCTCTTAAAGAAGAAGTTACAGGTCTGTGAGTGCCAGAAATCTTGCTTGTTTGTTATTGACCAAATACTTATTTTACCGAGGAATTTATAATTAATTCATTAAAAATCCTACAATGTGATTTCCTGGATTTTTTTTTCTCATTCTGTCTCTCATAGTTGAGGTATACCTATGATAAAAATTACAGGCCTCTCTCATCTTTTTAAATGGGAGAACTTGCACAATTGGTGGCTGACTAAATACTTTTTTGCCCCACTGTATATTAAAGTCCAAAATCAATCTGCTGTTTAGAATGTTCTAAAGCTCTGATTCGCTCCTCTTAATGTCTTCTCTATAGCACCGGTAGTATAATTAATGTAGTATTCTCCACCCATTTACATGTCAAACCGATGAAAGTACACCATTAATCATCAATACATTGAAATAATTACAACAGATGGCTGCAGACCTACAGCATGGTTGCATTATCTGGGAAAGTCATTGAAAGTTAGGGAGAGCTTTTATTGCAAAACAAACTCTTTTAAGTGTGTGTATGTGGAGCGCACACACAAACACAGATACTGCTAAACCTGTGTACTGATGTGGTCTGACCACAAAATGAAAATGTGTTCCTCATTTGAGCAGAGCAGGATGTGTGTTCACTGCAGCTCGGTGCAAACTAAGAGTTAAAAGCACACAGTGGTTTGCTGTGGATGTGTTGGCCGGCTCCCCATAATGACAATACCAGATCGCTATTATCGGAGGTAATAGTATGAGTGCCCCCCCGCTTCTCCCCCCATAACATTATATTCCTTTTTCCCTGTGTACACCTCCGTTTACCAGAGGGAATCTCCAGCTCTATTTCAGCCCAAAATTTCCTTTTAATTATTATTGGTTATTATCCTAAGTGGGATTTTACACGCACAGCTCTAATGTTGCACAGGGTCACTGAACCAACATAGAATGGTGGTTACTCAATCTGCATGTTCTCATCCCTGACCTCACACTCCCCCTCACACACACATATCCAGCCCTGGGCTAAACCGCTCTCCCATGGCCCACCCACGCCATATCCCTAAGGGTCTCCCTTTTACATACTGGTGCACCATGGGAGAAAAGAACTCTAAACTCTGTAGCAGGCCCCACTTCCATTTCTCACAATCGTAACTCACTCCAACAATAAATGACAGCTATCGCTCACCGCTGGCCTTCCATGGATGAGGCACCGCATCTGAACTGAAGCTTGAAAGGGTCAGCGAAAAGTGTGTGAAGATGGTCCAGAGGACAGGCATAATTCTCCTATAGTCTCCCTCCTTTTTCTTTCTCTCTGTGTGTTTGAGACTGTTCTCAACAAGAAAAGCCACTTAATCCTTGTTTCAGCAAGTTCCCCAAAACAACCTGTGTTTACGTTAAGGTGAAACGCCCTCTAGTGGCCGTAGTGGTTATGATTTCTAGGATTGTTTGTCAGAAAAAAAGGAGGAAGTCAGGTGTCACCATGTGTAGGGAGTAGGTTGTTGCTCTCGGCTGAGTGAAAATAAATCAGACACAGGAGGCTATTCATTTCCTGTTTCCATCTGACAGTCAACCTTGGATTCTTTCTAATTGTTCACTTACATTTATCAAGTGTTGAAACCCTAAAGACAAAGGCCCCTAAAGAGGCAGTCATTTAAAAGGGTTCCAATTCGGCTATTTTTCAGGTTCATATATATTTCGTGTCTCTACTGTGACATGTCTCCATGCTTTAATTTTCAAAAAGCTCTTTATTTTTCTCATACCGCCTGTGCTGCAGCACCTCTTTTGACCCTCCGTCTGAAACCAGAGCCCAGTCTGCTCTGATCGGTCAACGGCTTAAAGATGTCCCGCCCCTTACTAGCCAACACATTTGTAGTGTGAATGTGGTGTTGTCACTATGTTACAGAAGTAAACAAAGGAATCAAATGGAGGCATTTCAGACAGGAACTTTGGGATTTTAGCCTTTGCAGAGCATTTACAGGCACAAAAACCTATATAACACACTAAAGGAATGGGAGACTTGCTCTTGCCTTGGTTGTGCCTCCTGTAATGATTGTGAAGTGGCAACTTTTTTTTGGGGGGGGGGGGGGGGGGGGGGTGTAATGTGATCCTGCTTTGATTGCCCACGCACTCATTGCACGTAGCTGGAGCTTAGCAAAAGCTGCTCACCTGTCAAACTGTATGGTAACTAACAATAGCCATGTTTCTTGTTAACGTTCATTATCGTTTATATTTAGTTTTGGGGGAGTGGCTTTGGATTAAGCCCTGAGAGATGGGATGTCAGTGTTGCCCAAAAGTTTGCCACTTTTGGAGCTAGAGCAACCTGTTGCTACGTATTGCTAGCTTCTTTCATTTTAAAAGAGTGGGTGACATTCAGCCTGTTTTTTCATTGGATCATTTAAAAAATCAAATTTACTCTTACTGGCTTCTCCGAATTGACCTATCCAAGCTATGAAAAGTATGTTTTTATATTAGCATTTCAATAGATTTAATTCAAATGTGTCTTAGAGGCACTTTATATGAACCAAGTTGAGTTTACTATTAGTGTTTTCCACCAAAGCATTGTACTCGAGGCCTGATAGTGAGTAAATATTTTGTAATAGCATGCATTTTGGGGCTTTTTTTACCTCAGTAGATTTCCTGTCTGTCTCTGTGAACACCCAAACTGTTAGCGGCCAGGTTTAGACAATAAACAAGATGATATCTCTGGATGTGTTCAAGGCTCAATATAATAAAGTGAACTTGAGTTAAACATCAGACAGACAGGCAGGCAGACAGACAGGCGGACTGCTGCTGGAGGGATTGAATGTCTCTGGCTCCAGGGCTGCCTTCCTGCCTCTTTCTCTATCATGATATCTCCAAGACGCCTGTCAAACTTTAGAAGAAACCAGTACAGAGTAAAGAAACAGAGAGGAGGGGGGGGGATCACTTTGTACTGAGCTTGTGAACGATACTCCTGTCTGCCTTTGTGCCCTCCCCCCCTTTCTGGGTGAAACACAAAGAGAGTTGCTAATCCAGAGCTCAAAGAGAACTGGCCTTCCTGTGTAATTACAGTCGCAATACAACACTCTGTCTTCTGGGCTATTACTGCCACCACAAGAGAGGCAGGGCAGGGGAGTCGGGCCCAGCGAACCACACCGAGATGGTATCAAGATTGGTTGAATTGCTGTCAATGGAATGCCTTGGCTGCGAGCATCTAAACACAAACACACACACACATTACGCGGTTAGACATGTACTCTCTGTCAGTAGACTAGCCTCTGAGATTTTTCTCTTCTTTTGGGAGCCAACACATTGCTGGATGTTGATGTCACAGTTTCAGTACCTCTCTCTCTGATTTTGTGTTATTGTGTGCCGCCAGCTGCAGCTGAGTAACCAAAATCTCCAAATCGCTTTTCTCCCTGGAGACAGAGTGCCCTTTCACCCTGAAAATCTGTCTCCTGCTGCAGACTTGCAGACCTTTCACTGGGAGTGCCTGCTGCATGGCTGGGGCTCTGTGCAACATCCAGCAGGACTTCAGCCCGTCCTCTCAGATCTCACTCGTGGTGGTTAAATGCGTAGACAGATAGTGAAGTAATGTTGCACCAGCCTCAGGAATCTAATTGGATTCAATATTCAAGAGACAACCGGTCCTCTTGTAGCAGCATGTCTCTGTCAGTAAGAAAACGTCCCTTCTTTACACAGAAAATGACAAACTTCAGCTTGGTTTAAACAGAGAGCTGGTAAACATATTAAAATGTGCTATTTGCAGTCAGAATACAACAACTCTGCCTCTAAAGTAAGAAACTCGTTTTTCGGGCCTTAGTTGAGTTCAATAAAAAAAAAGAAGGGACACTCACAAACACATGTTAATGAAAAACTGCTCAAAGAAGAAGGTAACGCCATTTAAACGCAACGAAAATGTAATTTAAAGCGGTATGAACAAAATGCACACATATTCTGTTAACACAAATTAAATGAATCAGGTTGCACACATCACTAGTGAATGACCTGCACTGAAAAATTGGAGAAAATGTGGCTTTCACTTCTTTTAGGGGGGTTTTTATACCTGAGGTTCATGAATCTTTTGAAAGGTGGGTGTACCTGAGGATTGGCGGTTTTTTGTCTTTTCTGCCATAATTCCAATGTAATAATAATAAAAATAACTTTAATTTATATAGCGCCTTTCAGGGGACCCAAGGTCGCTTTACATAAGTTACAAAAAACAGTAAAACTGTCAGGGCATACTGCCATATAATGGTACAGTTTATTGTTCTTTGTTTTCAACTTCATTTTGAGATTGTTTGCCCGCTAGTTATTCCCATGTTTTCTTAATATATCTTCAATCTGATCAAGTCTCTTTTTTTGTACGGTTTCATATTCAGTAACTTTTGTTCTCCTGATAATGTGACAATGTTATCTTCCGTTACTCTCCAAGACTGATCTTAAGTAATGTATTCATAACAAACGCTACCAGAGCGACAGCCCAGTGTTTGCCTGTGTTTTTTTGCTCTGTCACAATTCTGTGCACAAAAATGTTTTGATTATTTATGTCAGTGGTGTATAACTGCACTCTGACACTCAAAACAGATCATTTTATTATTAAAGATAATCGTTGGGCCACCTGTGTCTTTATTAAAGAGACAGATTTGCCGTGGGGAGACGGAGGGACAAATGTTCTCAGTCCGGATTCGAACCACGGTCCTCTGCACGGGGACTGAGCCTAACAAGTTAGCTATAAGACAACCCAATAAGGGTACGTTTAAAAAGACGATATAACTGGTTTACATATTTTATACATGAAATCACAATTGTAAAACACATTTTTTCCAAAAGCCTCAATTACTATACTTGGTATGGCCTTACTTTGAATGTACCTCTTTAATTCATTTATTCTTTTTTATTGCATTGTGTGAATGTTTGCGGGTGTTGCCTATGTCCTGTCATTGTGTTTTATTAAACCCTAATATAAGTGAAAAATGTTATGCCTTACCTCAGTGGGTTATGGAGTTGTTTTTGCCTCAGATCAAAGCCTCCCTCAAAGCGTTTAATGTAAAACACTTTATTGTTTCCTGCTGTTAACTGAAGAAGGATCCAGAGGAGGGAAACCGCTCACACAATCCATTCCCCTCATGTGTTGCTGAGCTGTGAGTGCTACTGTGAAGCTCCTGTTTCACAATAATTGATCCATTGTTCACAGCTCTTAAGAAATAAAACAATTCTGCCTCAAATGTTCCCACTCAGCTCAGTGATGTCATGAAATCAAGGGTTGGGAAGGTTGCTTTAAAAAACGTATTCTGTTACTAATCTAAGCACAAAATATAAATGTATTACTTTCTGTTACTTTTGGATTACCTCAACATCAAATGCACTGCCAATAAATACAAGAGGAAATACATAACAATAAGATATATTTACTTAAGTGTTTTATGTAAGACCACAGAACGCTGTAACCCTAGAAAAGAAGAAACCAAGATATTTAGGATAAAAAATGGGTCCTCTCCTCTTTTTAAAATTATGTTAAGTATCTGGAGTAAGAGCTTTCACAATATTTTCACAAATCAGATGTCCACCTATGTCTAAGAAGAAAATGTAAACTAAATACAGGAAATATACAGCCCTAATGATTCAAGATTAAATGTTAGTATTGTTTTGTCCAAAAGACGAGTATAGTTTACAGATGCTGTTCTAGTTAAATACATGTGTTATAAGCATACACAGCATTTTAAGTTAACAAATCAGCTGTTTAATTTATTTAATTTATCTTTTTAATGTATCAAAAAGTATTCAAATATTGTAATCATGCTAGTATTTAAATTTTTCTAAAATGAACCAGATTACCTATTTTTTCACGGGTGGAAAGTAGGAACGAATTACTTTAATCAAGTGATGTTGATGTACTTGGGTATTTCCATTATCTGTTATTTTATGCTTTTACTTAACTACAATTCCAATAGAAATATTGGAATTTTAACTCATATTCCACCCGTGTTGCTACAAGCTACTTTTTACGTAAATAATGTGTTTATATGATTTGCTCACTTCTTCTTCACTACTACTGTACTTCTACTTAATTAACATGCTAACTCTGGACTTGTACCAGAATATTTTGAAATCATAATACTTCTACTTTCATTTAAGTAAAGGATCCGAGCCCTTTAAACCTCTCCTTTTTTAACGCGACTATACGGGAATACAATTACCTTGGTTTTTTTTTTCAACTCTATGATTTCTGAATTTGATGCTTCATTTACAAATTCCTTCAGCACTCTTACTGTGTATGTTCTTGCTATTCTTAAACAGAGCTGTACATTTATAAATCGCTTATTATCACCACACACCTAAATCATTTTTCTTAAGTATCAGACTAAAACATACTGACTGACTCACTGAAAAACGCTGATACATCATCAAACGGTTCTCTAACCCACATCAGTGTGTGCGGTGTGTAGCTGATGCAGACACACTGCAATAGTTTCCAGTTGATATATATGATTCGTGGAGGTCCAGATTAGGACTGGGAGCCGGTGCCAGGCTCTCCTCGGGTCTTCTCCCCTGGACAGGAACCACACAGAGCTAGGACCACACGCTCTTTATTTATCACAGGTCCACCATGCAGACCTAATCCTAATGGAAAGCCTCATTCCACAACTGACAGAAACCTCCCACACTCTTTGTGCTGATCTCACTCCCATTGCTCCTCACCCCACCAATCACTCTTTTGTCATGTCAGCATCATGTTTTAGTACAGGATAAATCCATCCCATCAGGATTTACCTGGTGGTGTCCTCTAACACTAACAATTATATTATTTCAAAATAGGCAGGAGCTTACAATTTATTTTTTATTTTGTGACAGTCTTGGTAAACAATTAACAATGTATACATTTACACACTGAAAAGATTTAAAGGTTGGCATTAATAAAATGCATTATGTCATAAAATGTCATAACTGTATTAGGTTGGTTTAAACCAATAATATTAAGTTGAACCTACTATTTTTTATTTAACTCTAATATTATTGCTTTTAACTTGTTGACATAATACAATTAATTAAAGTCAATGTCAGTTTTTTCAGTGCACTTGGAAAGCAGCAGGGAGAAACAAATCTTATTTTACGTCTTATTTAAAAAAAGATGGTCAGTTAATCATAGCTGGCAATAATTAACATATTTTACAGTAACATGAAAACACGTAAAATGAAAATGAAATACAACAATCTTGGATCAGCAAAACTGGTTACCTGACATCTTCATAGTTTAATCTTTTTTATACATTTTCTTAAACCTCAAGATGTTCATGCAGCCCTTTGAATCTTTTGGTAAAGAATTCCAAAGTACAACCCGAGCTACAGAGATACACGACTTTAAAGTAGTAAGTGCAAACTGATGCTTAAAGTTGCATTTCCTTTGATGTAGCTCATCCTCTGAATTGAAAACTCGAAACTGTTTATATTCTGGGAAATTCGGTTTTTTGCTCCATAAACAACTAAAGAAATCTGTAATTCAGTTAAATCTTTCTTTGGAATCCTGGTTTCAAGTGTAAGTGAAGTCTGTGTGAGAGGACAGCTCATGCAGACCCAGATACAATTGCTAAACACTACTCAATACAAGTTATTAAATGTATATACGATAACCTGTTTTTGTATGTAAACATCTGAAACCTTTAATATAAGGAACATTTACTCATACAGTCTCCCTCATTACCCACCTGGATCTCCTCACCCTTCCTTTCCATTAATGTACTGCACATTACTTCCTGCAGTTTTAAAGAAAGTCAGAGGATTGTTCACCTAATATCAACCCGGGCTTGGGGAGTAACGGTTTGTAAAAGTTAAAGACGTAATCAGATCACTGTTACATTTACCAACAAAAAAAAGGGATTACTAGCAGAATTACACAGTTACTAAAAACCTAAAAAGAGTATATAGTGTTTTATGTAAAGGATCAGATGTTCTCTCTCCTCTGTCAGCTGTTCTGTTCTGGAAGCTGATACTTTAAGGGTGAATCTATACGCCTACTGCCTGAATCTGCTTTATGGAAGGCAGGTTCTCATATCAAATAAAATCTCTGAGCAGAAGACACATTTTTGATACTCAATATCTTGGTTACTTCTTTTCTAAGGTCACATTGTTCTGTCATCATACATAATACACTAGTGAAAACATCTTACTTATATGTATTTTATTTTGTATATATTGCCATTGATAATGAGATAATCCAAAAGTAACTGATTCAACATCACACAAATCTGCTTGAGGAAGAACACACATAACACCAAATTCCCTTGAAACTTAAATAATTTATTTACCACTAGAGCACCACAACAACAATGTGTTACAATACAGCTTTGTGGGTCACAATAACATCATCATTATCATCATCATCATCATCAAAAAAACAACAAATACACATAAAAATAACAGCTCTATTGTGACAAACTTGGTGCCTAGCTCTCTTTTCTTCTGCTGCTCAGCGAGTCCACGGGAGGTGCTGGGGTCAACTCTCCTCCCCGTCATTACAGGGGGGGTTCACACTAACTAACGACACTAAACACTTTGAAAATTAAACAGCATCAGTGCAATTTGTTTTTGTTAAAGAAATAAAAAGATAATGATTGACAGACAGCAAATTTTAGGGTGAAATACAAATGTTATTTTAACAGTATGACAACAGATTATGACTACACTGAAAAAACTGGAACGTTGACTTGAATTAAAAACATAATGTCAACACAATTCACATCACTGTTTTAGGTTAGCTGAAAGCAGTAATAATAGGTTTAAATAACAAAATGTTGGTTCAACTTAACATCATTGTGTTCAACTAACCTGACACAGTTATGGGAAATTTGTTGAACAAAAACCATTTCATTAAAGTCTACTCTTCATTAATACATTTTAGAACCTTTTATCAGATAAAACTCCTCATCACTTACAAGGGAAGCTACTTCTGTCTCTGAACCCAGACCTTCATCTGTGGCTGTGCTGAGCGCATGAGAGGGCACCGCTGTACCACTAAGGTTTAGGAAATGTCATCACTTCTTTAAATGTTCTCAATGTGTGGAAAGTGTCTAATTGTTCAATAGCAATCTCTGCCAATGACAGACAGTATAGACTTAATGGAACAGGGAGGACACCTTTTGAAAGTTGTTCTAGATACAACAGCAAGACTGTGTGCACATAACACTAAAAGGATGATTCCGGTTTGCAGTGGGTCTAATGTTTATAGTTGGTCGGCTTTCTGTGTGCAGTTTGCATGGTTTTCCTGTGTGCATGTATGATTTGATTATCTCTATGTATCAACTTACTCAGGATTCCAACATATGTTTGATTATTTTGATTGTGGGGCAAATGTTTGTATTCCATCTGCTATGGTCTGTTCAATATCAGTACTCAAAAGATGAATTGAATCAACCATCAGGACACCAAATGATGAAATGACAGGATTAAATTCCCTACTGAAGTTGAGGCTACTTCTGCACTGACCGAATACTAGTACTAGATATCCAAGTTTTAGATATCTGGGAACACGGTTACTACAATAAACATACGGAAACAGGCACTGGTAAGATATCAATAATATTCCCTCAATGCACTGTAAAACTACACACTGAACACTGACGCGGGTCAAAGTCAGAGAGGGTAGTTATACTGTGTTAATAAAGAGTCGTACCGTTGATGTCATTACATTTTTTCAAAGCTAAACAACCGTCTGTTTAGTTGCTTACAAAAACTACAGAGAGATCATTTTACTGAGAAGGATTCCATGTTGGTTGGTCCCTTAAGGTCTGTGTGCCCAGAGCATCTTTTTCTAAGAAACCTTTTTTCAATTGGTACCAAACCTTTTTCCAACCCAGTTTAGATCTAACCACGCTCACTTCTGCATTAACGTAGCTCTGCCTGACTGCGTCATGGACGTATAAAGAGAACTTCGCCGTTCCCATGTAAACAACGCTGAAGTAATATCACATCTAGTCTTCATGTATCTTGGGAAAAAACAATATGGGTTGTTCATCAGTCAGTGAAAAACTTTCCAGCGTTCTGCAGCAAGAAAAATATTTGTTATCCTCTGACTGTTGGAGATTAACAAAGTACATTTACTCAAATACTGTACTCTTATCAAAACGTGACAAAACAAAAAATGAGGTACATATTGATTTCTATAATGTTCAAATCCAAGGAAATTTATATTCAAAAATGAATAAACATTGACTCAGCTATGCATGACTGTGATCTTCTTTCATGATAAAAGCTATTTTTATTCAATTGAAGATGATCTATGAAGCGACGTAACTGTTGATTCATTTTTGGGGGCTGACTGATTAACAACCACTATAGGTTTTTCCCATGCTAAAGTAGATGTGATATTACTTCAGGCTGACAACATGGGGACATTCTCTCTATACGTCAATGACGCAGTCACGCAGAGCTACGTTAATGCAGAAGTGGGCGTGGTGATCTAAACTGGGTTTGGAAAACGATAGACACGTCCCAAAGAGAGGAGAGTGTTCGGTCAACTTGAATTCACCGTACACTTTGTCTACAAAAGACATCGTCATTCCCGCACTAACGCTTTTGGAATGACTTCCTTTTGTTGGTGCTTATGGTAACAAAACAATGTCAATCAAATAGATAGTAGCACACAAATATTTTGAAAGACAATGGGGTGATGCTAGTCTGTCAAACACGGGCGGATATATAAATTGTTGCAATAGGAAGATAAGATGCAGGTCTGAAGCGTTCCCTAGCACCTACCTGTCAGTAAACACACTCTGTGGACACACAGCCTTATATCAACATCATCTTTATCTGAAGTTAGGGTTAGGGTCAGGACTGTATATCCTATTGTGGTAAGTATATTTGACTCCTTCACTAACTGCGACCAACACAGCAATGCTCACTCCTTTCTAATATTTAACTGGAAATTATGTCCAACTGCAAAAATGAGACCATTGTTATAATAAACCGGGATTATCCTTTAAAGAGCTTCCATGTAATTATCTTACGGTGGCTCATGCTTTAATTAAACACAATCATTTTCCAACATCTGTAAACTACAAAATGAAGTAAATATTATACATACATATATGTACATCATCAGTGTGAGGTTGATACCATCCAATTATCGACCTCTGCAGGGTGCTAAATCATAAACAGAATCACTTTAAATAGCAAACAAAATGACAAGATTTATAAAACACCAAAGGATACCAAAAGGATAGACAAACACAGAAATGAGGACTCGGTGTGACTGTGAATACTGTGGAGGGCTGATGGGGTGGGGGGTGTTATTGGTGGGGCTGTGATATTTTCAGGACTTATTTCACATATAGATCACTTATATTTCCAGTGTTTGCCTTACTCTCGGTGTGACAATCATGTGAGGTGATGCATGTTGACAGGGCCTTCAAAATGCAAAAAGGGACATTGACATACTGTATCTACGCAACTGTGTGTGTGTGTGTGTGTGTTTGTAACTGTAGCTTATATGGGTCCTGCGCAGTGGGGTCACAATACACATATTTGCATGACTTTAATACAACTGCTAAAGATTATTCCGTAATGTTATCAAATCTGTTCTGCCAGCTGAAATTTGATTAGCAGGGAATGTCATTAGAGGACACATTCTGCTCATTTTCATATACCTGGTTCTCCTGGGACATCTCTCCATGCTTTAACGTTTAGAAAGCTCTTTATTTTTCTCATACTGCCTGTGCTGTGGCACCTCTTTTTACCCTCTGTCTGAAACCAGAGCCCAGTCTGCTCTGTTTGGTTAGCTGGACAGCTCTGTTGTGGTTGGTCAACTGCTAAGAGATGTACGGACCCCTCAGCCTATCACGTACAAAGCGTTGTAGCGCTAGCCAATAGAAGCGCAAGTGTTACATAGTGATATCGTTATGATACGGAAGTAAACAATGGAGTCCAATGGAGGCGTTTCAGGGGGGAGGGGGGAGGTGTGTGTTAGAGAAACTCCCGGAGGAGGGAACAGAGGGATTTACTGTTTACATGCACTAAAACACACTACAGAACAGAAAAAACCCCAAAAGCATAACAAGGCCTCTTAAGACTGTTATCTTTCTTAGCCTGTGATAAGCTCATGCTGTCCGATTCATCAGTTAGGATTTAGTTGTTGCCATCATTTAAACTAATTTTTTATTTGCAACCCAGACAGCAGTGAAAATCCTCAGAGCCTCTCTTGCATTAGCTCATGGTTTACGGCTAACAATATAAAATATGAGGGCCGTTATACTTTTTGTTTGGCTTGCTTGGCCACATAAGAACAATCTGATTCACGAAATGTCAGACTTACTGTATGTAGCAGCAAATACCTGCATCTGGTAGAAGTCGGTTCAATATGTATAAAAAGCCTTCTGATGTTTGTTTAGCAGGGGTAATAGCTTGTTGTTTGCAAGCGCATTCATTATTTGAAGTGTTAGTTGTAGAAATAAATGTTGTTATGAAATACTGTAAAGCTAAATTGAATTTGTACAGCATTGGTATCAAAGTCAAGTTTCTGCTATCATGACAACACTGTTCCTGTTCGTTGTGCTCACATTGAACTGTTCCGTACCTCCATTCTCCAGCAAGCCAAGCGAATAGTCCAGTTTGACTGTATGTATGTCCAAATCCACTGAGTGTGTGTGTGTGTGTGTGTGTGTGTGTGTGTGTGTGTGTGTGTGTGTGTGTGTGTGTGTGTGTGTGTGTGTGTGTGTGTGTGTGTGTGTGTGTGTGTGTTTTTGCTGTCTCGAAAGGTCTTTCAGCTACACTTGCAGGACTTGACCTTCATGTTGGAGAGCTGCTCTATTTTGGGGGTCTTTCCGATGTAGTAGAGGATAGTGAGGGGCTCCAAGTCCTGGGAGACGCAGCAGGGTGATGCCGAAGCTTCAGGGTTGATGGTGTTATACAGGCCTAACACCTAAAGACACAACATTTAGAGACGTTCCATAAAGATAATATGAACATATTTAGGGGAGAGTGGGGTAAGATGAGCCAGTGGGTAAATTGACCCAGCCCTTTATCTAGGCAACTATGCACATTTCTCATTGGCTGTGATGGATAGAAGCATATGGTAAAATGGTAAATATGTATTTTTCACAATAACCCATGTTTTAAATTATAGATGTATCACACATGTTAGTTTTTTAGCGAGGTGTAAATTCGTACACAACTTAACCCCCCATGAGGCACTAAAGTTAAGTTGAGTCTCCGATTAAAAAATGTTATCATTGTAGTTTTACTCAACTGATTTGTTTTTTATCTTTAAAACACTGTAGAAAATCTATTATACCAAGAAAGTCCAAGAGAGGTTTGTGATAGATGCATTATTATCGCTCTGATGGACAGAAGACATCCTGAAGTAACAGTTGTTGTTGTTGTTGTGTTGTTGTTGTTGTTGTCATTTGACAACATAAGTGAAAATTGTCTCATCTTACCCCCCTTTCCCTAAAGGAGGACTTAACCAACCCTTAAACGGTTGACCCCTCCCTCATACAGTACCTTGGAATGCTGGGTGTCGGCGCTCCACAGATATGGACAGGCCCCGGCACAGAAGTTAGCTTCGTAGCCCTTTGGCTCGTGGATCCACCTCCAGCCTAGATCCTTCTTAAAGTCGATGTAGAGAGAGCGTAAGCAGCAGTTGTCCTGAACGTTTCTACAAAGAGATGAGGGGAGAGGTCAAACAGGGTGCAGTATGTGTATTAGCTCTTCTGGTCCACATTTTGAAATGACACCCAGTGTGTGTGAATTTATAGACCTCGGCATCACGTTTTAATAAGCGCTTTGAGTGGTTGGAAAATTACAAAGCCAGTGCCATGGGGGTACAATGTTACCAAAAAGAGCATAACGTGTTTGTTGTTAAGGATCAGATGTTCTCTCTCCTCTGTCAGCTGTTCTGTTCTGGAGGCTGAGACTTTAAGAGTGAATCTATACGTCTACTGCCTGAATCTGCTTTATGGTTTTCTCTTTCTTTGGTTCATTTGTTCTGTTTGTAATTCAGCAGGTGAACTTATATGTTCATAAAATAGTGTGTGTGAGCTTAACTGTGTGTGTTAAATGAACGGAGCATTTTCTGACAGCTCAGATTTGATTTCTGCTTTTTTTGTTTGTGTTTCACTGTTGGTGTTTAGGCTTAGTTTACAGGTAACTAACTGGTCATTTTAACGGTATAGATTTGTAAAGTAACCCTGATTCCGGGGTAGTACCTGGAGCAATAGGCAGCATCCAGAGCTCTCTTGGCTCGATGGTTGGTGTGCTGGGACTGCGACTCCAGCCGGTATGAAGGCAGCAGCATGAGCAAGAGGTGTGGAGCCCGGGATCTGTGCTTAGGCAACTTCAGGTCAACACTATGGCCGAAGCTGTCATCAATACCTGGAAACATAACAGAGATCGATAAGCTGCATCTAAGAACAAATATGCTTCAAAAGAAGTTCCTGCACTTGCAAAACCCTCCCCCCTCAATTTATCTGACTTTCTGAATTTCTGTTGTGACAAAAGGCATTGTTCAAAAGCTGTGCTAGGGAATCAGATATAAGGAAGCTAAATTACGAAGGGGTGGGGAGGAGACAAGGAAAACCTCAGCCCACCAGTAATACTGATGAGCTGACCGACTCTGGCTTAACCCAGCGTTCTGACAGGATTTAGTACAACTTTGGTGCCTACACCTCAAACCCTCTGGGGGGTCTTACAGCATGCTCTATTTGAATATAAATGTGTACATTCTAGAGTACAATGCATCAATCTGGTGAAACATGATGCTAAATCTATGAAAAAACATTGTGCTCTTGTTAGCAAACTATTTATAAATGCATTGGTTTTAAACATTTGAATGGGTAGGGAAGGGATGTCAGATTGTATTAAACAACACATTGCTGGAGAGTTGTTGACATCAATTCAATATGGAATAACACCAGACTTATCCTGAACAATTTCCTCAATCTACCAACCTGCAAAGCGTGCTTCCAGCTCCTCGCTCTTGTTGGGAATAATGTAGTTATTTGATGGCACAAAGGTGCAGCATGGGCAGTGCAGGCTGATCTTGAAGCCACTGTTTCTGTCTGTGGAGTAACAAAGGTCACATCAAAAGGATGCAACAAATAACACCAGGGTTAAACCATGAGGGATGTGCTGCAGTGATAGGTGGGGGTATGTGCTCACCTCTGTGGTTCAGCCATTCATTCACGGCCTCCGTCACATCGAAGGAGAGCCACTCGCCCTCCGTCTGTGTTCGTACCACCTTACTGTCTATGTATCGCTGCGTCGGGGACGTCAGATCTTTGTGTCCTAAAATCTGTGTGCAAAACAAAGGCAAGCAAGGTTAACATTTGAAATCAGAAATCTTCAGTTTAAGATGTTTGTAGTAGTCTCACACCAAGAGAAATGTGTGGAAATATCCACCACAGTCCAACCCAAAAAATTGATAATCAGTTAGTTTTTTCTGATCGGCCATCTCCGTGGTTAACGTTTGACCAGGGTTTTGCAACTTCACTTTGTTGAAGTTAGAGAAAGCTTCAGTTATGGTGAAAGTAATGAGGCAAATTAGTAAAAGGTTCGGGAGTAGGGCCAAACCTGAACCACACCTCTAATCGCCTTATAAGTTACTTATACTATAGGTTAACACATCCGTCCTTGTTTGTCTCAAATTTCAAGACCCACCCTCCCCTTCTCCATTCCATTCCTCTATTCCCTTCCTACTCCATCATTATCCACATCCCTACATCCCATCAACCATTATTCCCATATCTCTTTCTATTTCATCTGGCACCTACTTTTTGTCTCATTCCAGGTCTGGGGGCTCTTATTTAGATTGAGGAAAAACCCACATGAAATGGAACCCCCACCCTGAGTCTTCCTTTGCCTGAACTTCAGTCCGTCCTCCAGACTGACCCGAGAATCAACATTACTCATCCTTCTTTAACCCTCATCATAGATTCCTTATCTCCTGTAAATAAGTCTCCTACCCTAACCCACCCATCATATTGTTGTATAAGAACACTGTATGTGAACATAGATCGTTATAGCTGTTACGTGTTTTCTCTGGGGAAGAGAGCCTTGTCCAGTCACTTCATTTACAGGGGCCCTATTGTGCTTTGTGGGGTTTTCCCTGTCCTGTAGTGAGTTATATATGAGTTAGTGCATGTAAATGGTCTGCAAAGGCTAAAATTACACTCCCCTGCCTGAAACGCGTCCATTGGACTCCTTTGTTTAATTCCTTAAAATAATGACTATTGAACACCTACGCTTCTATTGAGCATAATCTGTCCTCGTTAATGGGTGCTATACTTTATGGCTTTGTTGCTATGAAGCACTGTGCATCTAGTTCCATCGGTGCCGTGAATTCCTGTGTCAGGGCTTGAGAGCAGAGCAGTGAGGACCCAAGTGCAGGACATGCCAACGCAATAAACATCAACCATCAAGAATCTGAGAACAACTAACAGACAGCCAGAACTTAAAGGTCCCCTATTATGCTTCTCTGGTTATAACCCGTACTTTTGTGTGTTATGTAGCTTTTTCTGCATGTAAATGGTCTGCAAAGGCACAAACCCTCAAAGTACACGCTGTAGCGAGTAGAACTCTAAAGCAGAAAAGACGTGTCTATGTTGCCCTCCCACGCCTCGTTCTAGATTTTTCTTTTTCCATTTTTTTCTTCCGGGGGCTATTGACGTCACTAAATCTGGAGACCAATCGGCAGGTCTCCAGACAGTGCACCTGCTAAGGGAGACTTACATTCACACACATCCACAGATCATTGGCCATGCTATTCAGAGCCATTTGGGGTTGTGTGTTGACCAAAGACCCATTGAAATCTTGATATTTCAATGACTTTGAATGTCATTCATTACATATATTGAAAGCACATTAGGAAGAAATCTTTTAATGGCCAGAATAAAAAGGGGGAATAAATACAGAAAGCCAACCAACAACTCACTCAAGCTCATGGGAGTCTTTGTTTTAAGACTTTCAACTACCAGCTAATTAAGACCAACTTTTGAAACCTATCCTTTGAAGTTTAGGCTACCTCATATGTGATCTGGTGTCATGGTAATACATTTTAAACTCAACTAAATTAGGAACATAGTACAGTTATGATCTGATAAAACATGTGATGCAAAATGTTCTTTAGGGTACTTTAACGCTGTGCATATAATCAAGACTAATTGGTTAAGTATGGGAAAAATTCATGGTTTGAGGGAAAATAAGCAGTTTATCTTTAAGTATATTTGATGTAACTCAAGTTACGTACATAAGTTACATACATGATTCAAGTTAACTTATATATGTTACTCTAGAGCCGTCCTGCATCGTTGTGTCCATGTTCGAAAAAAAAATCAAAACTCAACTTTTAGAACTGCTTTTGTTGTGTGTGTATCCTTTAACATGGATCTCCCGATGCCGTTTGTTGTTATTTATACTGAATCCCTGCCACAATGTTTATACAAATATGTATGGGAAAAGTGACAATTGAGGATCTAAAGCTGAAATTACATAATGCGTGATAAACCGATCCTCGTTTGGAGTTGTGTTTCTATGGAGAGAGCATTGCTAACAACTTTGTGGAGACGCTACCCTCAGAGTCGCGCACCACTTGAAATTGTCGGAGTGCGCTGGAAGTTTCAAATTATTTAAACTTTGACTTTATTTACCATTGTCCTTTCGACACGCAACCAATGAGATGACAGCAATATGAAGCAGTGCCAGCTAGCAAGGGGGGTAACCATAGAAATGAAACTTAACTAGCTGTTTTCACTGCAAGGCTCTGCGCCCAACCTAGCGGTGAGCAAGTCGCGTATCATGTGAATGCTTTAGACACAAGACACAAAAGTCTTTACAGGATTATGAGGGTTACAGTGTTACAGTCACATAGAGGGGTCAACAAGTGCTACCCTCAGAAGAGTTATAAAATCTCTTTGTTAGCCCTCAGCCTTCCACATCATAAAAACTCATTAATCTCACCTGTGATTCTTCTCTCTATATACTGTGTCCACGCTTCAGTCAGGTTTTTCCTAACCAGTCCTAACAGGAGATTTCAGTAAGAGCAGCAGGAATTGTGTTTTACACATTAAGCAGAGATGAGCCAACAGAAACACATGGTTCTGAAGGACAGCTGAATAACACACTCTGTCCAGCATCTGGTTACGCTCTCAATGCTCCTCCCAGACCTGGCCAATCAATCAGAAAGAAAAGAGCGGACTGCTAGACCTCAACCAACGCCTCAAACCATTGTCCTCTAAATATACTCTGTCTGCTTGTGTTTCTTCTATGCTAATGTGTTGTGTGTTAAGTTATGTCTGTTTGTGTGTGTCTGATGATGTTCAAACTGCAATACCAAAAATGCAAACACAGCATGTGGTAAAGCTTAGCAGACTGCATATTTGGTAACAGCATCAAGACAAGAGATTTCAGTAGTGAGGGTGTCGGATCATACTTGATTTTATCGAATTTAACTTTACAAATCTATACCCCTTGGTTACGATTTCATGATCTGTCTGTGTTTTCCTGTTTTATTTTGAAAGTGTTCACCCCCTGTATAAAGTCTGTTTTACTTCCTGCCTGTGGTTTCCCTCCTGTTTGAGTCACTGATTCTGTTCACCGGGTGCCTTTGTGGTTTGCCTTCCCTCCCCAGCTGTGTCTTGTCCTTGTGATTAGTCTTGCATGTATTTAAAGGTCCCATATTGTGGCAATTTTTACTGATCATAATTCCATTGTTGAGGTGTACTAGAATAGATTTACATTGTTCAATGTTCCAAAATCAAATTGATTTTCTCACACAGCATCTCTGTATAGTATCTCTAATCACTCTCTGTCCTAACGCCTTGTCGTAGCTCCTGCCGCCAACCCCCCCCCCCCCCCCCCCCCCCCCCACCTATGAGCCCAGTGTGCTCTGATTGGTCAGCTAGCCCACTCTGTTCTGACTGGCTATGTTTCAAGGTTTTATTGGTCATATGCACAGCATATACAATGTATATGTTGGCAATGAAAATCTTATATCCCATGCTCCTCCAACTCATACATGGAGCAAATAAGATAAATAAAATTGTGCATAAAGAGATAAGAATATTTACAATAACAACAATAAAGATTTAAGGATGTATAGACATACATAAGTGTGTGTGAGTGTGATGAATGTGTACGAGGTGCATGTTATCGGGTCTCCCTCTTTGTACCGGCCCGTCCCTTCCTCCCTCACACTTCTAAGCGCTGTGTTTGCGTGAGAAGATCTGTGTTTGGAGCAGAGTACAGCCCAGCTGTCAGCTCCTCGTCAGCATGTGAACATGTGACCTGGGGGCGTTGCAGACAGGCTGACAGACAGGCAGCCAGGGGTGACTGCAGGGCCCATCAGTAATGTCAAATCATCTGTGTTTTAGACATAATGCTCCCTGTGAACAGTGCCAGTCTGAGTGTTTATGTGTTCACCTCTCGTGTTTACTGCCATAATGCACATCACTGAGCTCTGCTGCTGTCTCTCACTACGCACACTGCTTTGCCTGTTACTGAACATTGAGTTCCTGCTATTTAATTTCTGGATTGATTTTATTGCGATACAGCTAGTTTCGAAAAGTGGTCAGTGGTCTTTTCTGATTCCTTATGAACTATAGTAAGATGATAAATACCTTAGCCACACAACTAGCTCCCCTAATGAGCCAGGCATTGAAGCAAGTTTTTCATGGCGACCAAACCGCACTTCTTGTCAATCCAATTTCCTCATTGGTCCCAAAATACTTTACCCTTTCGCTTAGATTGGGAAAGAGGCTGCTGATATATATTATGTTGCATAAATCAACTTGCCAGGGTGTAGGCCTACACTTGAATATCCCTTATTGTTTTCTATAAGTTGTAAAATGCACTTCAAACCGAATCCAATGTTATTTTATCTATGAAGAAATGGACTGGGACCTGTAGACCGAAAAAAAAGTTGCCTTCTACTTGACAACTCAATAAGCCATATCAGAAAACTGCTGTTGTAGCACCTTTTAAACACTATCGTTAGGCGGTCGAATATTATATTTTAATTTGAAGTTGTTTCAGTATAATAAGAAAAATATTTAAGGGGACATATTATGCATCGGGCGAAATTACGGCCCACCAGTGTTGTTGTATATGTAGCTATAGTTAAAATTAATATTATTTCTTGCTGTCTTCTTATTTTGACCATTTTAATACTGCAACCGGAAACTGTAGGTAGCTCTGTGTAATATATGATTGCACATCTGTTATCTAGCTCCTTCTACACTACATTCTACATCAGGGGTGTCCAAACTACAGCCCGGGGGCCAAATTGCGGCCCGTGATCCATTTTGAATGGGGCCGCAGTAAATATATTACACAGTAGTATTCATGTGTTAATAAGCCCACTTTTCAATCTTAGTGGATTCAAACAATAAAATAACTTATTTGCATAACAAGTTTGAAATATACCCTTCATATTTCCCCTTATAATAAGCAATCTGAGACTTCTGTTTACAGGAATGAGCTGCCAACTAAATAAATTAAACCCCATGGAAAGCTTCTTTTTTTTTCTACTGGAAATGTGTACTTAAATTGTAATAACTGTTCATTCTTATTTGCTGGGGATCTCTTCAGGGGGAAGTGTGTGTACCTGGTACAGTTCTATGCGCTGCTCAGACACCCGGGCAACGTGGTTTTGAAGACGGAAGATCCTGAGCTCAGCCTTCACCAGGTTGGAGGCGTTCTTTTCCATGGAGGACACATCAAACGTCAGCCGCCTGAAGTAAGGGTTGAAGTTTGGAGGAGAGATTGCATCTGTAAGAAAGGAGAGAGGGCGGCTGATTAGGGATAAGTGTGTGAACGTTAGCGAGAGAACAGACGGAATGACGTGATACCTCACCAGGGAGACATCATTCTATCTGTGGTGATCCACAATGAAATGGGGAAACTTTTTGGGATCGGAAAAACACAGAAAGATAGGGACCTCCCAGCGTGTCAGAGAACACTACTCTGCCAGTAAATACAAATGATATCTTCCTTTAAATGGTTTGTGGAGAGCTGCACTATATGTATATATATATATATATATATATATATATATATATGTATATATATATATATATATATATATATATATACATATATATATTTATGTATTTATCTATATATAAGTGTAGAGAACAGAGAACAGAATTTGGGATGCTGGGCTATTTTGCTATCTTGTATATTTGAATTAATTTGGACATATTTAGGACATAGCTTACAATCCAAATATAGATAAATTATCCTTCGAATCCTATGATAAGGAAGATCTGAGCTTCTCACTGTGGGTTGCCTGGTTTACTTTTACAATGGGGAAGAAAACTTGGAAATTTAAAATTCACGAGAGGTCCTCCCCAAGATTTATTTTGTGAAACACATGCTTGTCTTCCTACACAAACAGTCAGTATCGTTCTGTCGATAACAATTCCTTGAATATCAGACTGGGATATTTCTGTTTTGGTGAAACAGCGCCCTGACAATGAATAAGTCAAAGTTTTCGCCGAGAGTGTTGGCGGCTAGAAGCTGTCTAATGAAAAACTGGTACTGAATGTCAAGACACAAAAACATGAATGTAAATGTTGTGTTTGTCTGAGCTGTAGCTTTTTGCTGTTTTCCCTTTCCTGTAGAGTGTTATATAGGTTTTAGTCCATGTACATGGTCTGCAAAGGCTAAAATCCCTGTGTTTTCTCTCCCACACAGCCCCCCCAACACACACACACACACACACACACACACACACACACACACACACACACACACACACACACACACACACACACCACACACACACACACACACACCCACACACACACACACACACCACACACACACACACACACACACACACACACACACACACACACACACACACACACACGAAA
Organism: Eleginops maclovinus; assembly: GCF_036324505.1. Classification (NCBI taxonomy): domain Eukaryota; kingdom Metazoa; phylum Chordata; class Actinopteri; order Perciformes; family Eleginopidae; genus Eleginops; species Eleginops maclovinus. The sequence continues at coordinate 22,834,833 of NC_086351.1, forward strand.
GTCGGAAGGCTGATATCGTCAACATTTAAAGCCAGATAAAATCGAACTCTAACACCAGGCAGTAACACGTCTCTTCAGCATGCAGCAGCCATGCAAGTACAGCAGCAGAAGCAGCACAATTTCCATAACACTTGTGTGGTTTGTTTGACATAAGCTTACAAGCAACTGTGGGGGACTACGCGCAGCCGACAGCCACATGTGTTGCATGTCTACAGATAGCGGAAACACACACAGTTCGGAATACTACAATAACTGGGAGTGCTTCAGCGTCAACACATGAATTAAGACCCAGTTAAATTGAGCTTAAGTAAGCTAGAACCAGAAAACTTTTTGTAGATATGTATTATCCTTCACCCACCTGATATGAAGTGATCACTGCATAAGCGAAAGCCAACGGCCGGGGGGTCCATCTTTCAGTCTTTTTCTGAAGGCTCCTGGCTCTTTTAATCGCTCCAATCCACTTCTCCCTCCTCTCCGCGTCTTTAGGAATGCGATAATACGATACACCTTTCTTTTTCCCACGCCTATTTGTGCAACCTGGTGCACAGCAGTTATCCACCATCCTTGACAGTCTGCCAGTGCCTGTCAATTTACTGCCGCGATGACTGCCAAAATGGCTGCCCCTGTCGTATCTCGTCACGTGACCAGCATATATGACATCATCTGCAGGAGCTCTATTGGCTAGCACTCCAACACATTGTAGATGATAGGTTACATCTATAAGCAGTTGACCTATCACAACAAAGCCAGCCAGCTAACCAATCAGAGCAGACTGGGCTCTGGTTTCAGACAGAGGGTGAAAAGAGGTGCTGCAGCACAGGCAGTATGAGAAAAATAAAAAGCTTTATGAACATTAAAGCATGGAGACATGTCCCAGTAGAGACACTAAATACTAATACGAACCTGAACATGAGCTTAACAGGGCCCCTTTAGTACAATCATTTAGTAAATGTACTTAGGTACTTTCAATGACTGCTGTTTTCATGATTTCTAGTGCCTTTAAAGTCGGAAGGCCTGATATCGTCAACATTTCAAAGCCATGTAAAATGAACTCTAACACCCAGTGACAGTAACACGTCTGCCTTCAGCATGACAGCAGCCATGCACAGTAGCAGCAGCAGAAGCAGCAGCACAATCCCACTAACACCATGTGTGTGGAAGTGTTTGACATAAGCTTACACAGCACTGGGGGGGACACGCGCAGCACTGACAGCCACATGTGTTGCCATGTCTGACAGATGCAGCGGAACACACACACATGTATAGCGGAATACTGAGAACCATGTGTGCGGTGGAGAAGTGTTTGTCAGCGTCCCACAGCACGATGAATTAGGAGGCCCGGAGGTCTGAAATTGATGGCTGTAACGTAAGGCAGAAGCCCAGGATTAGCAAGACACTGCGGTGTGTTTAGAGAGAGAATACAACCACAGCAAGCAACCAGACATGCAGCAGCTGACATGCCAACACACAAACAAATACACCCACAGAGGAGAAAGATGTTTTTCCTTTTATTTCCTTCTAAATATTGTTAAATATTACTATTTTGTTGAATTCCTTTAGATGCAATGTCTCTGTATGTGACCATATATATTTAAAGAGGACATATTCTGCTAATTTCCAGGTTCATAATAGTGTGTGGGAGAGAAACTTCCTCTGTAGGGAACACAGGAATTGTAGCCTTTGCAGACCCTTAACATGCACAGAAACCTATAGAACACACTACAGGAAAGGGAAAACTCCCAACAGGCCTTTCTAACAGACATCAGCAGTTATGAAGAGGCACATCTATTTCAAACCTTTCTCTATAATACTTAAGTATTTGCACAGTCATGCAGTTCACTGAGAGTGTTTTCCCTTAGAATAGAGAAACACAACTTTATTGTTCACAGGCATGGAAACTTGTTTTTTGCCCCTCTGGCAGTTCATTAAAACATCAAAGCTATAGACCACATGAAGACAACCCTGACACTATGTGTACTCCCATGTAATAACATTTAAGAAAATATGTCGTCTCCTAAGAACCAAGCAAGCCGACTCCCTGCAGGATAATTGACTTCCTATGTACATGTGTTAGTACCCAGCTTCACTAATCTGCCAAACACAGGGTCAGAATGTTCCTCAGTGATTCAGAAAAGGGAACACTTTATATTTAAAGAATATATCAGTAAGAATTGCCAACCTAGTAAAGTAACCCTCCAAACCCTGGTTATAACATATCAAGCTTTCCGAATATGAACATGAACGTGCATATGAATGGGTTAATTGTGGATAGAATGCACATTCAGCAGAGTACTGTACTACATTACTGCATGTTAGTTGTTTGAGAACTCTGAGCAGGCTAGTGGGAATCCTTTTTATTTGCTTGATGAGAGAAAGTGACATCCTTGGTGGATTTGGAGTATCTGTGTAAATGACATAATAGCAGAAACCCACTGTGGCAGAAGAATGAAGCGTACAGAAAGACTTACTGTCTGCTTCAACTTCTGACTGTTTGTCCAGCCAACTCCCAGGATCCTCACACCCCCCTGAGAAATACCTCACCGCTGTTGTGTTTCACCGGCTGTCTCCGGAGTGTCTACACTCAGCATATTCCACCTAACATAAGGACATAAAGCTTACACCAACTTATTTCCCCAATATTTGCCAACTCCAGCAGTGGAAATCTATCTGTTCACATGGGTTTGTATGTTTTTTGTTGAGATGCTGCACCACCCTTTTTCTACCCAGGAGTTGTGAGTGTCAGGGAGATCTTCAGTACAGCAGCTTTGAGCTAAATGGTTGTCAAAATGATCAAATTTTCAGATCTTTGGCTAATTTAGGTCCATGATCCTAGATTAATGTGTGACCATGCTAACAACTGCTTATTAGCACAGCTGAGGTTGAGAGGAATGTAGTTTTGAAAGTGTTCTGTCAAATTATCAAATTATTGGACTAGTTTAAACTTGACCTGAGATGGAAATCCAACCCAAACTTGTTGAGACATTTGAGTCCTGACTCTCTAACTTTTTATGTTCCATATTTTATTCCAGGTTTAGGTGGTACTATTTTACGACAAGGATTTTACGCTACCGTCGTTATCATGATTAACACATTTTGGTTTTAGCACAAACACGATAGCGACAACCCTGATGAACTCCATTACATCGACACAATTATACTGTCTGTCGTTTGGTACAGGCTGCCACTGAATTGCCGCATCTCGCTCTCTTTGATGCTGCCCTCAACAGCTCATGTTCATCGTCTGTTTTTCCTAGAGAGGCACGTCTGCAGCACTGCTCTCAATCCTCATGTTGTTTCAATTGAAAAGTGTTGGTCTAACAGAGTCTGCTGCGGAGAGGGTTTCAAACTCTTTCTACATTTGGGTTGAAATCATGTCTACAGTCGATGGTAAGGTGTAAAAGATGACTTCGAAATATGCCAACAGTTGACTCACAACTTAAAACAAGAAGGGGATGAGCCGACTCTGTTTCCTGAGGAGGCTGAGATCCTTCAACGTGTGCGGCAAGATGTTGGAGATCTCTTACCTTTCTGTTGTTGCTAGGGCACTCTTCTTTGCTGCCGTCTGCTGGGGGGGCAGCATCAGAGCCGGTGACACCAGCAGAATCAATAAACTGATCAGGAATGCTGGCTCGGTCATCGGCATCGAACTGGACAATTTTGAGGCTGTGGTGGAGAGGAGGACTCAGAACAAACTGTTGTCCATCATGCATAACCCCACCCACCCTCTCCACCTGCAGCTGGACAGACAGCGGAGCTCCTTCTCCAACAGACTGCTCCAGCTCCGCTGTCACAAGGACAGGTACAGGAGAACATTCCTGCCCACTGCAATAACTCTGTACTATAATACCCCTCTGGCTGCAGACAACTCACTGCTCCACAGCCTCTCTGTTAACTTAACATGCACTCCTTTACACTTAACATTGTACATTTACACTATATTATTATTGCCTTTTTGTACATTTGTATATTTCATTTTCATTTTTACTTTATTTTTTAATTCTAATTATTTGTATTTGTTTTGCTTCTCTTTGTATTTCGCTGCTGCAATGCAAAAATGTCCCAGTTTGAGATAAATAAAGTACTTCTGATTCTGAAAACAACACAGCTGTTTACTTTCGAAATGAATCAAATTACATTAACTACATACATTATGATGCAGATTACTCCTCCCAAAACACATGGAATCTATTTGGAATCAAGACATGTTCTCATTGCCTGAAAAGTGAAAAGAGATTGAATAAAGTTTTAGAGTGGGGCATCCTGTTTAATTGTATAATATTGTCACTACAAAATATAATAATGTATAGTGACAAACATTTTAGGTCATATCGTGCACTGCTTGTGGAAGCACAATATGTGAGCTACTCCAGAAGTTGCAGCCCTCAACATCAGATGGATAGTGTAAATATAAAACATTTACCAGATATAAAACAGAAGCATAAATAATACTTGTGAGTTAAAACCATTAGTAAGTAATAATACAAATCAGCAGTAAATTAGGTGAGTTGGTTAACCAACACTTCCTCAAGTGATGTCAAAGTGTACTAAAAGTGTGATGCAATCCACCTTGAAGTGCTGTCAGCAGGACCTGTTGTACATTTTAGCAAATCAAGGAGAACCTGGAGATGCAGCAATGCTCTATGGGAAGCTTGTGACCTGTATGAACTCCGAAGCAATGCTCTGATCAAACAAGCACACATCAACATGTTTAATCCCCCTCCTCCATCCGGTAGCACTCAGTGGCCAACACTGAACAGTATGCAGTGTGAGCAGCTGAGGCAGATGAGCCAAGACTAACAATGCTCTTTCTTGTTTCCTTCCCATTCCTCAATGGAGAAAGTCACACTTCAAACTCCTGGAGGACCAGCTGAAGGTGAACAGTTTACACAAACTGCTGCAGAGCCTCATGAATGAGTGCGCTGTGCTTGAACACAACACTGGATGCATTGAGTAGAGGCCACGCTGACACATGCTGGGAATGGCACACACACTCAAGCACACACACATTCTGATGGACATTCACTTGTAGAGCCAAGGTCTAGGGTTGGCCTGATATTTGCTTTCTAGTACGCTCATACCAATATTTTTGATACAATTAAATTAAAGGGGCCCTATTAAGCACATTTCCAGGTTCATATTTGTATTTTGTGTCTCTACTGTGACATGTCTCCATGCTTTTATGTTCAAAAAGCTCTTTATTCTCCTCATACTGCCTGTGCTGCAGCACCTCTTTTCACCCTCTGTCTGAAACCAGAGCCCAGTCTGCTCTGATTGGTTAGCTGGCTGGCTCTGTTTGTTTGGTCCACTGCTTAGGGATGTATCGGAAATTTCCCGTTTCAATGTATTGAAACGCAAGTGTTACATAGTGGTGACATTATGTTTCGGTAGTAAAAAAATGAGCCAAATCGAGGCGTTACAAGCAGGAAGGGGGGGGGGGGGCGGATTTGTATGCATGAGAGAAACTCCCTCAGGAGGAAACTTTGGGATTTTAGCCTTTGTAGACCCTTTACATGCACAAAAACTCACTACAGGAAGTGTTAAACCCTAAAAAACAACATAGAGATTGGTTGGTATAAATTGTTTTTGGTGTACAACTCCCGGTTTCAGTTCACTCACACACCACTTCAAATAATCTGTGCAGTCTGACATGTACATATAAGTATTAAACTAAAACAATATACTGACTGTACTGCAGGTCAATATGTAACCTTTTTTTCTCAGCAAATTGCAGGTACTCAGTTTGCTTCAGGCAAACAAAGTGAGCTGTATAACTTGTCATCCAACCACGATATGCTGACTTCTTTCACACCACCTGACACATCACTGTCTGAAGCAGTATCTACTTTTCCACTTTTTTTTCCCAATGTTGAGATGGCTATCTGACTCATGGTATAAAGAGTGTACAGAGCTGAATTCAACAGTCATGTGGAAACGGCAGTTTGTTGTTTTAGTGGGGGTTGAATGCTGGAGCTACTAATGTTTCTGGGTCATGCTGTACACCCACTACTGCAACAACCAACATAAGGACAACTCTTGTGTTTACTTTGACACTACCATCATTGGCTGGAAACTTGCAGAGTGATGCTCAGAGGACCTCCTACTTTGTCAGCAAACCAAGACAAATCCTTTCTACATCAGTGAAACTGAGTTATTAAACAGTTAAAGTTCTTGGCAATCAGCATCACTTACAACCCGAGATGGTCACACATCTCCTTCCAGGGGAAAGAAGCTAAATAACTGCTTAAAGGAAACTTAAGAAGGCAAATTGCCATGGCAAGTTATGGTTATTCTTACAGAGGAGCAAGAGAAAGCATAACTTAAAACTGGCATGGGATGTGATTAGAAGAGATAGACTCGGAGGATGAAACCCTCTTTATTTGTCACATACATGCACACAGCAGAGCACACACAGTGAAATTGGTCCTCTGCATTTAACCCATCCTAGTACTAGGAGCAGTGGGCAGCTATCGTGCAGCGCCCGGGGAGCAATGGGGAGGGGGGATTGGAGGTGTCCGGTGCCTTGCTCAAGGGCACCACAGCAGGGCCTAGGAGGTGAACTGGGACCTCTCCAAGTAGCAGTCCACTTTCCATATTTCAAGTCTGTTCGGGGACTTAAGACTGCCCAGAGCATAATTTGTACCGATCTACCAAGCCTCATTGTCATCTGTGAGGTGCCTGTGAAAAGCTGAAAAGATATTAAAAGGTAGAAATGAATCATTTACAATTCCCAAATCCTCACCTTTAAATCAACATTTTTTAAAACGTGTGTTTGGTCAGATACCTTAAATAAGGTCTCTGGCTACACAAGCTGATACACAAGAGATTTTCACATTTGTTCTACAACATAAAATACGTCAGGAAATACCCCACTGGTGAATGTCAGAAGTTTTTATGTGTCACGGTTTCTAAAAGGTGTCTATGAAACTACTACCCGCCATCACTACGCACACTAACTGCCTTTAGCTTAGCAATGGGGCTGCGCAGCCATGAGACCGTGATGTGGTTTGTTTAATGCCTAACTGCTTTTTATTTTTTTTAAAAGTGGTGCTAACACTAGAAGGTCCTGTTGTAGGACTTCACAAAACATCTACGTATTATAACTGTGTGTGTCAGAGTAGTAGTGTTTAATTCACTTTTAACTGCCTTAATCCCAAAATGTGCATGTTTTGCTTACTTATTCAAGTGTGGTTTTAATGGAATTTTAGCATGGGTTTTACTTCTGATGTGTGGTTTTTAACAGAGTGATTATTGTGAATCTTGTTTGTGTTTACCTGGGATTGGCATAATTGAAAACGGCTACGTCTGACTGAACCCAACCCCCCATGGCGATAGAGAACGGTGTTTTGTTTTTAAGTGATCAGAAACAGGTGGGAGGGAGGTCGATCCAAGGGAGATGGTGCAACGCAGGAACGAGGAAAAGGAAAAGGGAGACGCAGAACGGAGAGCGGAGGAGACAGAATTGGAAAAATCGGACCGGGCAACACCTTGATTGAATGCTCCAAATGAGCTAAGTAAAGGGAAGTAACCCAACAAACCCAGCTGTTGGTCCGCGTCACTGAGGTGTGTGTGTCCGCGTCACTGAGGGCTCTTTAAACCTCCCTCCGCAGCAGCGTTGCAGTGTGAAGGAGCAGCCACGGGCGGACCGAGAAAAGCACGTCGAGGAGGACGAGGCTTGGCAGATCGTGCTGCTCGACGACGACCCCCCCCTCCCCTTTTGTGGAAATAAGTGGCACCTTACTGGAAACTGCTATTGAACGTTTTTTAAAGGCAATATTCTGCTTGGCCCTGATGAAATATTTGTATCTTAAATCATTTTAGTTATTTTAGCTTCTTTCCACAGGCTGGGAGATGCCCTAAATATTCTACACACTATACCCTAGCATAACGGCACTACAACTGCATTTCATTGCGTCATCCTGTGTTTTAAAATGACAACAAATAAACCTTCAACCCTTTAAAGCAACACAACTATTTTTTTGTCACAGAGAAGTTACCAGGTATGGTATGGGATGGCTTGAATGCAGTCTGAATTTTACTTTGTGATGATTTAAAGTTGCTTCAATTCAGACCTTCCATTTCTATACCCAAATACATTTGGGTATTCTAGTAAAAGGAGATCTGGAGGGAAATTCCAGAAGTTGGTTGAGTGTGGGCCACAAGCCAATCACTGCATGAGTGGTTGCAGGCAGCGGTATACAGTGGAGTCAGCCCACATTACCACTGATTTATCCAAAGTTGACATAAAAATGGTCCACCACAACTGGCGCCGCTTTGGTCATTTCTATGAGTGTGTGTGTGTGCGCATCGCTCCATCACATTGACGGGACTAAGACAGGAGAGGGACGAGTGATGTCATATCACACACACACACACACACACACACACACACACACACACACACACACACACACACACACACACACACACACACACACACACACACACACACACACACAGTGACATGAATGCTTTCAAAGAGTTTTTCTCCCGCTGATGTCACAAGAGAGTTGTCACACACAGCCATCACGGGGCCCCCGATTCCCGTAATCAGTCACTTCATTACTCATCACTCCCATTACCTCAAACAGCAATGGCAAAGCACTAAAACATATGATGTCGGACTAACCCAACTTACAGGAGTACAGAGATTTTATGAGAGACTGTTCCCTGTTGGTTTAATTAGCTGTTAGATAATAAGAACATGAATGGCACAACCATGAATGTTGCCCTGCTTGGTCCTTGGCTCTAGGGTAGGGTTAGGGTTCTACAGTTCAGTACTATCCACTGAAGCCTACCACTACTTCCTCCACTACTATCCAAACATTGGAGTTAATATAGTAGCTTATTCCCCAGGATAGAACATGTTTTAGATGTACAGCTATTTGGTTTGGTGGGCACCTATTGAGACATGTTGCTATAAATTCAATATGACAAAATAACCACCAGATCTTAATCCAGTTACTCAATATTGACACAATATTTTTAATAAAAACAGCAAATGTATAGCTTGTAAAAACCGAGTCGCAAATATTTGAGCAAATATGCTAAATAGGACTGACCTCAATAGACAACAATTTGAATGAAGTGAAGAAAATTTGAGGTTATGGGACAAAGGAACATTCCATTTAGTCTACACAGGTGTGCTGAAAGTTTGATTTCACAAGAACAATTGACTAGTTTATTCCAATAAATCATGCACCCTCGTTTGGTATGAATATCACTATTAATAACACTGTTAATAACATTTTAAAATACATGCTTTCTGTCAATCTCCTTGGTGTGCGTGAATAAATCACCATGTAGACTGAGTTCCACATGACACATTCCACATACATGGAATAATTTGAGCATTGGACCAACTCCTCCAGTTTGTTTGTCCGTTTAAAGTGCTATATATTTCAGAATCCTTCATGACATTGACACTACAATAATAGACAAAAATGTACACCTCATAGTGAGCCGGAAGCAAACAGAGGCCCATCTGTCAGTACCCAATCTTTTTCAAATAATAAAACCTCTAAAGTGTTCCTGACTGAAGGACCTTAGAGTTCATAAGAATCCTGTGTGAGGATTCATTAAAGGGGTGTTTCCTGCATGGGGGGGAGACGGCTGCTCTCTGCTACCCTGGCCGGCAAACTCTCTGACTGGGGGCTTTGTCAGCAGAAACCACTGGCTTCATGGTTCTCTTCCACTCTGCAATGAGTTAGTAGAACTCTGAGTGCCGGACTTCTGGCTAATCTGTCATTACGACATCTTTTCCATATGAAATGCAATGTAAGAAACAGCATTACACTGCACTGCACATACTGTAGGTAAAAGATACTGGTAAAACTGAAACCTATAATTACATTCTTAAATATTGTGTAATTGGGGTAATTATCAGCAAATAAAATTATAGTGTGTAATTATATTTATCCTTTTGAATATATTCTGGAATAACATCATAGATTGTAATTGCTCAGCATAACCAGGTTTGGAAAAAGCACAACTAGGAGATGAGGCAGGTAAATATAAAAGTACAGTTGTAATGGTGCTCAGTGACAGCCTGTCTGTAGGCATACGTATCCCGAATCAGGCAAAAGGTCAGAGGTCCAAAGAACCATCCAAAGGGTTAAACAGACACGAAAAGGAAAGCATAGAAATTAGCTGGTAACTAGAGTATACTGTAAGGCCAATGGGAAAGTGAAAAAAGGTGTGCAGGGAAGCAGGGGAGATCAGGTAATGTTGAATGGCAGAAAGCAGTGTATGTACTGCAGTGGTGGGCCGTCAGGGCCAGCAAGGCCTTCTCTGCTGGCCTAAACATCATCAGAATATAAATTAAATGTTGATATATTTTTTCCACAAATACATATTGAATTATTCCCCATAGTCTATTCTCTTCATTTTATAGCGTTTGTCTTGGCTGCGCTGCTTCCAGCCTCAGAACGAGATTTGGAGGGCTGGCCTTTATGTTAGAGCTTTTATCCAATCATATTTCAGCCATAATGTGTTGCTAGGGTCAAAGAAATCTGCCCTTAGGCCTTCAGAATCAACAGTGCGGGCGGCTGTAGCTTAAAGTGAACGCAAACAAAACTGTGGCGTTAACCAATCAGATTCCGAGGTGGCGACAACGGGCCAGCTAGCAGGCGTACGCTAACGTTAGCACGTGCACATCTTCTGATTGGATACGCACTATTGAGAGGCAGAGCTAGGCAGTAGGCAGAGCCATACAGTCTATGGGCAAAGCTAGCAAACAGAACTAGAACTTGAGCGAGCTAATTTGTGTACATTTCTACAACACAATACTCCCACAATGGCTGAAGGAGGAGAAGAGATCAATTTGGTCGCAGATATAATTACAACGCCATTTTCAAAACGAACTTTTCAAGTAAAGCTACACATCTTGAAAAGGGAACGACCAACTCCAACGCTAGCGAGCCTAGCACAGCAGGGAAACTACGAGCGGTACCCCTGGCTCACAGCCTCCGAGAGGCACTGCAAATTGTACTGCCGGGAAGGCCTGGTATTTGCAACTGATCGATTTGGTGTTTGGAGCCACACTACATTTGCAAACCTGAGTTGTCTAACCAAGGCAGCAACGAGACACCAAAGCACAGCTGGGCACTTGGAAGCACTGGTGCTTTTGAAAACCTTTGGGGACACCCGAGTGGATCTACAGCTCAACGAACAAGTGCGCAGGGAAACGGAGCTCCACAACGAAAGGGTGAACAAAAATAGGGTAATATTGAAAGACTGATTGATTGTGTCCTGTTTTTGGGTAAACAGGAACTTTCATTTAGGGGACACGATGAAAGCGCCGAGTCCAGAAACAGAGGAAACTACGTGGAGCTTCTTTCTATTCTTGCTGAGAACAACACAGATTTGCATTACCACCTGTACACAAACAACACGTTTACTGGGACGTCAGGCAAAATACAAAACGACCTGATTTATGCTATTGCTGAAGTGATGGGAGAAGAGATCAAAATGAAGATTAAAAAGCACCCTTTGTCGCTGTTATGGTGGACGAGACGTCAGATGTGGGTAATGTAGCACAGCTGGCACTTGTTCTGCGTTATGTGACAGACACAGGTGTCAAGGAGCGGTTTGTCAGATAATCTGATTAATTAAGTTAACTGTAAATGCTGATGTATTCATTATAAATGCTTCGGAAATATTAGTATAACTCTGTTGTACTTGACTATGTTAAGGTGATGCAACGCCCGGTTATACTGCGTTTCTGTCTAAATGTATAGTTTCTAGAGCCATGGCGTCATAATGATGGCATTAAGAGGTGGAATAATTCAGGTAGGACTGTGTAGGACATCACTGAAGGCCTAGGTGTGAAATGCACGGCCCGCCACTGATGTACTGTATACAGTATATCCCCTCTGCTTCCAGGCTGTATGCTAAGCTAGGCTAACCAAATATGTACATAGCACACAGACATGAGATTGAAAGTGTCTCCCTCTTGGAAAGAAAGAGAACAGTCGTATAACCCAAAATGTTGGCATCTTTTTCGATGTATCTGAAAGATGCTTTGATAAAAATACAACAGATGCATAGTATCCTTTAAAAAAGTGACGGTTGAGTACAATTTCAAAAGAGAAATATAGACAGTGTGTGATTTGAAAGTATCAGTGGCAGAATCCATGTGATTAAAGACCACTCTCTTTTCCTTTAGACCCACTCCATGTTTAATATGTGATTATTTTTTCCAGTGGTTTAGATGTAAATCTGTGCTGTGGTAGATAACTCACATTGTTCATGGTGATGACAGTTTCTATCATCTTCAAAATAAATACGAAGTTCTGCCAACTAGGAGGAAATGAGGACAACAGCTCTTGGCATACAGTGAAATAGCGGCAGACAATTGGCCCCACTTGGCATCAAATGTGTTTTCGCCTGCTGTCATTGCCAAAGGCTTTGGGCATGCATATTGTCCTATACTCTGGGTGCTTGACATTGCAAGTGTGGGGCTTGCTCAGCAAAGTGACGTCACTAGCCAATAACTTTTACCACACTTTTTTACCAAACAAATTTATCCAGCCATCTGGACTGGCTCAACTGGCCCTACTCCTTAAAGCTCATGAGTATAAGTGAGGGATGGAATCAATGGTAGATGGAAAGCTTTGCCTTCTGGCTCAGCTCACTCTTTAACCAACAAGCTCGTTACAAAACCCCCAGCATTACTGACACAGCCCCAAACAGCCTGTCCACCTTAACCTCTTCATCAGTAGTAGCATCGAGATGCTCAACTTGCTTGAGGCAGTAACTCACTCCCAACCCAAAGGCAGAAAAAGAAAAAATTGGGAAGATAACCATCACAGTCTCAGACTTCGAGGGACTGACTCTTATCCCGACCAGCTCACACTCAGCTAAAAACTATTCCAGTGTGAATTGGTAAAACCAGAGCATTTCAATTTGTCCACTAAAAAGACACATCTAAAAACATTTCCAATTGCAACATTGCTTAACATTGCTAACACTGCAGCACAGGCAGTATGAGAAAAATAAAGAGCTTTCTGAACATTAAGCATGGAGACATGTCCCAGTACAGAGGGTACATACAAATATGAAACCTAATAATATGTCCACTTAAAATAGAGCAGAAAAAGAGGGAATATTGGACTTAAATTTTTCAAATGTGACATCAACTTCTCACTAGATAAATAATCATGTTATTCCATAACTGCTTGATGTGTAAACAGGCAGTTAGCTTTGCTAAACATAACTTCAGACAGTTCTAGATAAGGTCATAACTAAAGTCACAGTATAATATATCAGGTTCTGTTACAAAATCGGCAACAGTGTGGTGTAGCAGCTTCTCCCAGCAGCCTCCTGACCTTGGCTGAGTTGTGTCAGTTGCAGGTTGCAGCTAACCAAACTCTTCAGCTTCCCACACTGAGCCAGACTCGAAGGGTTTCTGAGGAAGAGATGTAATGATCCAGCCGCGACTGGACTCAACTTTACAGGGAACTTTACGCACTGTCAGGGAGTTGGAGGTTGCAACATGAAAGAGTCGTTATAGTGTTGGCCGGGGCCGAGCAGGACACCTGCAGTGGGAGACATTTGACCCTGAAGACAGGAACAAACAAAAATCTGTTTGATTTGGAGCCGGTTTGTAAGGATTTAGTCAGCCTCAATACTCCACTCTTTTCTTTAAACCTAATTCTAGGCCATGAAAGGGTGTTCCAAGTGTACTTTCCAAACCTTGGTTCTCTATTCATGTCACGACCAGGTGGCAGCCACATTATTCAGCTCTATCCGTGAGCCGAACAATAACAGATTTAAAATGTGGGAATACATAAATGAAAACATTTGCTGTGAAATAATTACGCTGTGATCCCAAGCTGTTAGGAATTCAGCTGTGACTGCATTTGCAGATGTACTGGCATGAAGGAATGGACATGTGCACATGTGTCTCCTCAGCACTGGTGGCGGGTTCTGGCTCCGACATCATCATTACCATCTCTTTCTACTCGCACACATATGGTGATATTATGAGGTGTTTTGTGTAATATGTTAAACTGTTCGGAAACCATAAGTACCTTTACTGAAAAGCATGTAGATTTAATGTTACATCATTAAGCTGTACAGGGATCCTATGTTCTTATTTCCCAGTGCAGGCATGGTGCGTTGACTTTTTCTGTTTTTGCAAGTTCCCCAGAACTCAGATTTATTACCGGATGCGACTGTTTACTACCTCAGAATCACTTTTACCGTTTGAGAATGGAAACACAGGCTGCATATTAGTCTGCAGGGCTGAAATGCCGGGACCTTCTTGAGGGAAAACTATTTGACCTACTTTAGAGTATTTCTCACTTCTGTAAGTCGTGCGAAGGGGAAGAGTAGTAGAGAGGATGAGGAGTATTAGAGTGATAAAATACTTGAATTACATAGAAATTAAAAAAGACATATAGAGAACATAGAACTACAGTAAAACGGTACAAGTCACGTCATGAAATGTGAAGCAGTTATACGATTCAATTGTAAAAAAAGGAAAATACATAGTGTTATTGGTTGAGCATGGTAATCTATTCCACAGAGTTGCTTACAGTATAAAACACTCAGCGCTTATAAATGCTAGGTATGGAGGTGGTTATCCATGTGGATTTTTTTTAGGTAAGTAGTCAGACCTTTATGAATGAGGATGAAATCAGTGTTATGTGTATGAAACATTTTGGTTCTTTAAAAAATTCCAACAACATCATTTTGTGTGTGTGTGTGTGTGTGTGTGTGTGTGTGTGTGTGTGTGTGTGTGTGTGTGTGTGTGTGTGTGTGTGTGTGTGTGTGTGTGTGTGTGTGTGTACTCTCTCTGAAACATGAGCAGAGAATATAAATATTCCTGTCAGCGCCTCTGCAGACTGAATATAGAGGAAACACAGTTCAATAATTTGATTACAAGCTGTCTTTGAGAGGACTACACACACACACACACACACACACACACACACACACACACACACACACACACACACACACACACACACACTTGTGATCTTGCACACTATGTAGAAGCAAACAGACTAACACATTAGGCACAATGAACCTTAAGGTGACAGGATACTTTAACTTGCTCTCATTCTCCCAATTTAGGCAAATTTCTCACTGCACGTTCACAAAATCAACATTAAGGAGATGAGCGCTATGAGCTATAAGCAGGTGCTTAAGAAGTATGGCTCAGCTAAAGCTCTTAATGTCTTTCATTTTTGTAAAGATCTTTGAATTGCCTTGTGCTGAAAGGTGCAGTATAAATAAACTTGCCTTGCCTTGCCTCATCTAAATGTCTTAATTGTAAAGCTGGTTAAGTAGATCCTAGGTGAGCTGTTCTAACCTGTTAACATACACACAATCTGTAAGTATAATTTGTTACCAGACCACGATTAGGATTTGTACTGTGTCTGTTTTACAGTACTTAACGAAATGGAATATAAGAACATGAAACAGCAAATGTAAAAATATAAGTTAATGTTTTCACAGCTAGTAACAGAGACTGTGAATGACATTATTGTCTGGGTTTATAGAGGTGATTTATGGAAAAGGAAACCTGACAAACATAGAGAGTAATGGCAACAAAGAAGAGGAAGAAGAATGAAAGAATGATAAAGAGTTGAGCAGATAGCAACAGACAGCTACATACAGCCAAGAGGAAATGAAGGAAACATCGAGAGGGATGGCAGACAGGAGGAGAGGAAGGAGGTGTCGGGAGCATCAAATAAAAGCCTGAGAATAAGTCGAGAGACAGAGAGCAGGAGAGGGAAAGAAAAGGCTCTGCAGCGAGGGGAATGTGAGCTCCCGCCTGTCTGGTTCCCTGCAGACACCTCCGCCCAGCCGCTCACCTGCCAATACTAAATTGAAAACAACTCCGCACATAATCCTGAGGAACTAAAAATAACCGGCGCTTTGAAAGCCGCTCCACCACGTCAGTCTCCATAGGCCCAATTCCCAGCAACAGATAAACACACATATACACAATGCTGATACATGCTCTTTATGCATTGTGTGACCCGGAGTATTTAGCACAGATATAGAGATAGAGGGATGCAGATTAACATATATCCAGTTCACATAGGTACGAGGCAGGGGGTGTGGAGCTTTAGCTACCAGCTGCACAAATCCAGAAATAGAGCAAAAAATATGATATGCTCTGCACCTTGTTTTAAAGGGGACAAACAAATGTCATCAACCACTAAATCCTCCTTTTGTTTTCAAGGTTTTCAAACGGCTCGCAGCCATATCCAAAATAACATCCCTATCACCAGTGAATAAACTGCTACAAAAATAGTTCCAGCACTCTGAGCCAGCGCCTGGCAGAGATAATGTGTTTAAATGTGCGCCTGTCAGTCTGTCCACAGCTGATCCTGCAAACTAATGGACCCTTCATTATATCTGCCATGCTAATGTCTGACTGTTTGCACAGAGAAGGTTTTATGGTGCTGGGGATTTACCATCTTTTATTAACATCTGTTATTGACGGCTGACCCCCAAGTCCTCTTAAGCTGCTGCTGGAGGCTGCAAGTGATCAACATCTTCTTTTGTAGCTTAATGCATTTCTGGCAATGGGCAAGGCTACCAATAAACCTTTCCTTGTCTGTTGAAGTCCACCTTTTTTTTGCTGCCAAATAGTTTCAAATAGGACAACTTAGTGGATTTTAACAGTTTTTTTTTTTTGTTTGGGAGTGGAAATCGACACATCCATTCTACCTAAACCCAAAAAGTCCCAAAAATATCCCAATAGAACTTTTGTCCGACAGCCAATCATCTTGAACACCAACATCCATTTTTCTGGTGGCCCATGGCCCTGAGATTACATAATGCAACAGGAAGCAAGGAAGCAGATGATTATTCTTATTCTACTTAAAGTCATATAATCTAAGACATTTTTGAGTGTAAATTGGTCAGTTTTTTTGATGTTCTATAATTGTTCCGATTCCATGTGAAGCACCTTGAGTTTTTGCTGTATTAGTGTACTCTATCAATTATTATTATTATCTGAGCAGCATATATAAATAAAGAGGTACGTTATAAAAAACAGTAAATTACGTCTATGATTAGAAATTAAATGTACACAATATGGTTAAAGGACACACATAATAATTGTAAAAGTACATTTGTGTGAACAAAACTATAGTTTTTACTGGCTTTAAGAAAACATGAGAGTAAGGTTGATTCTAAAGAAACGGCCAGAATGGAGATGTCACAGGAAAGCTGAATGTGAATCTTTCATTTACACTTTTAAGTAAACAGAACTGAATCCTATAAGATCATCATATATCTTGAATATTTAAGTTATTAGTATTAGGAACAGTAATACAAATATAATTAAAGAGGCCATATTATGCTCAGGTTCATATTAGTATTTATGTCTCTACTGGGACATGTCTCCATGCTTTAATGTTCAAAAAGCTCTTTATTTTTCTCATAGCTACTGCCTGTGCTGCAGCACCTCTTTTCACCCTCTGTCTGAAACCAGAGCCCAGTCTGCTGTGATTGGTTAGCTGGCCGGCTCTGTTGTGATTGGTCCACCACTTAGGGACGTGCTGCCCCTTAGTTTATTATGTACAATGTGTTGGAGTGCTAGCCGATAGAAGTGTCAGTGTTACATTGTAATGTCATTATGTTACAGAAGTAAACAAAGTAGTCCAATGTAGGGAACACAGGGATTTTAGCTTTTGCAGACCATTTACATGCACAAAAACCTATACAACACACAACAGGAAAGGGAGAACCCAAAAAGCATACTAGGGCTTCTTTAAAGTTAAAATCTCTCGTAACAAGTAAGCCAGTATCAGGTGATCATGAAGGGCCAAACTATCTATCCCATACATGCTCTTAAACACCAGGTATGAATCTCTTTTAACATGAATTTGACTGAGCCATAATACCACCCTGTAAGAACTGGTGTCTGTTTGCACTGCTGTAAATAAAAAAGCTTTCAGAAGGCTTGTTCGGGTGGCTCACTCCCAATGTTGTTTTATGAGAGCAAAGCAATTAAAAAACATGGCAGAGACTCACACATACACAGGGTGTGTGCACATTCAGAGTGGCAGCAGGGCAGGCCTGGCCTCGCTCACTGAGTGACACACACCTCAGCACCCACAGCTCACACAGGCTCTGCCACCAACCTGTTGCATAACTCGAGGCTGAGCAGCGAGACACACACAAGCTGCTGCCTTCTCCCCTTCCTCCTGCACTCCTGTTAAGACTATCATCTTACACAGGACTTGTGCCGTTGCTGTAAACAATACAGAAAGTGCTGGAGGAGAACTTGTTATTCTTTTAACTCTAGCTCAATCGCTCTCTTTCTTTCCCCCTTCTGTTACGCAATGCTGCTTGGCCACAGTGGCTGAGCAACTGCTCATAAGGCAGCAGCGTCCAGGTCTTGCGTAAGTGAACAGAGAGCGAGCTCTCAACAACAACCCTGTGCTGAGGTTCCTCACTCAGGAAAATGCTCAAGGTCTTAAGAGTTTTCAGCTGCTTTCTCTTTATTACTCAATCATAGGAATAAAGGATTTCAGCTGAACATGGAAGATTCTGATTAAGAACTGTAGTAAAGAAATTGGGCTTCGGTCATCACAATTGCATACTCCACAGAAACAAAAAAAATGACGGTTAGTTACCATGCAGTGTGTTTGCAGCAACGCAGCAATAACAGTGTGACGGCTAGTTCTAATACTGCCCAAAAACTACAGGATCCATCATAGTGACAATGACATAAGCTGAAAAAAGTCAGAAAAAGAGCTTAAGCTCACCGGAATCAAAAGAATATCAGTTCCCTTTAGCATGAAGATGATTGAATTATTACAAAATGCAAACACAAAGACCGTCTGAACACATGCTGAACAAGTCGCTGAGGCTTCAGTATACTAACCAAATAATGGTAGTAATATTGATAGACTTATTCCACTGCGTTTTCGTCATGCCCACAGATAAAATGCTGCTGCTTTTGAACCTGGAGTTCTCCTCACACGTTCCTTAATATCAGAGCTCTTTGTAGGTCTTCTCTTAGACATGTAGTTGTGTGTCTTTCTACAAGTGTCTCAAGGTTCTTGGAGACAACACAAGAAAGGATGCATCAAAGCTGTAGTTTGACTGTTATGAAATTATCTGAATACAGTGTGTACATCCCAGTTTTGGATTTGGAACAGTGTATATTCACTTAAGCATGTGGCCCTGTTTGGCCTGATGGCTGGAGCTCAACCCCCACTGGCTTCATCACTCATGCTGTAAATACAAACATCCAAAGCAGAACTTGTCCTTTTCTCTAGAGACCGAAACAAGAACCTTACATTGTTTTTTCATGAAGCTTTGACTTCATGACAAAGGCTGCCAAGGTTTTGAAAATTTCTTTCATTTGCCGAGGTTAATGAACTTTCCACTGTTCACCCTAGACGTAGAATAGGTTACTACTTATCCCAAATATCCTGCTGTTCTCATTTTGAAGGATGTACATCTTTAAATGTGTCAGTGCATCCCAGATCAAGCTGTTACAGTTGACGGATTGACAGCAGGACAGAGCACGGGGGTCCAGTGGTTACATTAACGTCAGGTCAGGTCAGGTTCTTTATTTGTACCCGTAGGTAGATTAAGTTGGCAGTTAAAAAGACATGGGATCCATCCTGACACACTGTAAAAACAAACACAGACAACAGGCACGTCTCTAATAAAAGTACACCCTGCTCTGTCAAATCTCAAAACATTTCAAAAGTGCAAACACAGTCAAAGTTTAAGGACAATGTTTCCCTGATGTTGATTTGTTTTAATGTTGAATAAGCTGGTCATATTATCTGACCAGAGCATTCACTTCCTTTTTTGTCTGCTTCCCTATTTCTGTTGTTTTGTTCTGTGTTGTCGTGTTTTTTTGGTATAGCATAGTGGACAAAGCTTCAATTGCTTTCGTGTTGTATTCTGACAATAATTGAAGGCTAATCTTTGGATTTCAGACTCCCTGATATGTGATGTGCAACATTCACATCTCAGGGATTCTTGGAACCTCTAACAAGCAGTGATTTGCTGTTTTTACACGCCTCCCTACAAAAACCAACAACCGCCACACGACAGGGTTTATTTAGAGAGGTGCAGGGGAGATTACCCAGTAGTTTCACTCTGTCTAACTAAAAACCATCCATCATGCTCCACTACGTGCACACTGGGCTCTACACATCATAACACACAAACACGTGTTAGCAGGGGAAGCTAACAGAGCCACATGTCCATACATACACTTCCACTTTAACACATGAGCCACACATTTTTATCTCAGTCCACATAATCTTTCACAAATATACAAAAGACATGGATAAAACCAGGCGGGCCCTCTAAGAGGAGACCTATAAAAAGCTTATCCTTTAAAATCAAGCACAGAGCTGGTGCCCTATAATACAACTCAAAGTCACTACATTGGGTGATAAAACTGATAAAAATGTTACTTCTAAGTTTTTTTATTGACAATATAATTAGGATTTGAACCAACAAGAAGTCCTGATGGAAACTAACAAAAAGGTGGTGAAAGAATGAGTCATTTAACCGGGAAATGACTTTGAACCACTTCCCGTTCCCTCATCTGGAGGTCAACGTTTTTAACCTGTTTGTAGTAAGAAGAAATAAGGTCTGTGGTTACTATAGCTAAAGAGATTTTCACGTTTTGTTCTACAACATAAAATACGTCAGTAAATACCCCACTCGTGAATGTCTGAAGCTTCCATATGTCTTTAAAACTGTGGCTATTAACAAGTGACTAAATAAACTACTACACGTCATCACGCCGATGAAGTCATTCACTTTATGTCATAAACAAGTTGCTTGTTTTTTCTGGCAACTGCATTTACAGATTCAAAATGATAAAGTGTGTTAATATGTGGAGATTATTCTGCTGAACCAAATGTGTTATGTATCATAATCCTTGTTCGCCTCAAAGCTGATTTTCTGCAATAAACCAAAATTCATTGGGTAAATCCCATTGATTTTTGTCGAGGGTGCCCTTGTGTTGCTAACTTCCAGGTCAGCCTACAGAAATACGTCATCAATGCACCTCTATATGTCAGGGGCTTTTACAAACGAGGTATAGAACAATATACAAATGTGTCTGAAAAAATGAAAGTTGAATCAAGACCAATCACAGCAGCTGGAAAAGAGGTGCCACCTTCACTGTTCCACCTGAGAAGGCCAACATCGTACAAATGTGGGCTATCCACCTGCAAGCTACAGTTCTTCCGGAAATTATACTTTCTGGGACTGTCCAAGCAACTTATACGTGCTATAATGATCAAATGCGTGTTGGCTGTGTGCTGCTTTCTTCAGTCAAAGATGGACACATCAACTAACTACGAACAGAATTAAACATGGACCATTATCATTGATAGGATTGTAGGTACAGTGTTATATTAGTTTAGCTTTAAAAAATCATTCTTGACCTAGGGAAACGTTTTTTAACAAACAGTATCAAGGCCCATTAAGTAGCTTTGGGGCAAGCAAAACTAGTTAACATTATTAAATGCATATTGGATATGGATGAAAGAACGTACAAAATCATAAGTGGAGTTTGAGTTTGTATGTAATTATCAGTGACCTTTATACTTTACAACAAATCCACCCATCAAATCTGCTGGATATTTGTTGGGACTGTCTCCTTTTGAAGACGTAACTCATTCAGAAAAACAGTACCATCATAATATACACTGCCCGGCCAAAAAAAAGGTCACAAGCCTGTGGGGGCAGTGCTGTGATCTGGGGTTGCTGCAGTTGGTCTGGTCTAGGTTCAGCAACGTTATGCACCCAAAGAATGAGGTCAGCTGACTACCTGAATATACTGAGTGACCAGGTTATTCCATCAATGGATTTTTTCTTCCCTGATGGCACGGGCATGTTCCAAGATGACAATGCCAGGATCCATCGGGCTCAAATTGTGAAAGAGTGGTTCAGGGAGCATGAGACATCATTTTCACACATGGATTGGCCACCACAGAGTCCAGACCTGAACCCGATTGAGGATCTTTGGGATGTGCTGGAGAAGACTTTGAGCAGTGGTCCTAATCTCCCGTCATCAATACAAGATTAAAAAAAATGAATGCAAGACAGAAATAAATGTTGTGACATTGCTGAAGCTTGTGGAAACGATGCCACAGTGAATGCGTGTCGTAATCAAAGCTAAAGGCGGTCCAACAAATATTAGAGTGTGTGACCTTTCTTTTGGCCGGGCAGTGTAGAATACAATTCTTCATTGTTCATTGGGCAGTAAATTCTTGTTTTAGTGCCTTTCAGTGATCCCACCCAGTCCCAGTTACGGTAAACTGCTTTTCTGTTACGGTAAACCCTTTCCCTACGTGTCGCACAGGACGTGAAGATGTTCCAATTCTTTCTTTTGTGAGTGCAACACTTTCCTCTCTAGGGGTGAACGTGTGGTTGACTCTCGGCCAGGCCACTGTTCTCTCATGACATGTTCACCAGGAACGAGCGACTCCTCGGCACACCCCCTTGGATACAGATCCATATCATCATAATGTTACGGTGTGCATATTTTTGGTGAAGCATGTCTTGCTACCATGTCTCAAACAGGTGCCACCAATAAAGCCTAATGAGTCAGCTAACCCTAACCCTGCCTACTACCACCTGGCCAAACCACTTTCCTGTTCTACTGTCAACACGAAAAAACCTACAAATAAGACATACGAAAACATTGTACAGTAGGCAGATTTTAGCCCTTGGGAAAACACTGGTACCAGAGCAACTAACCTGAGTTGCTGTATTGGAAGCAGTATTGGGAGGTAAAACATTGAATGACTTGCATCACTCCTTTATTCATGACACATTGACATCTTATTCTGCACTCCTGCATGGGGGGAAGCGGGTTGATAGTCAGATGCTCAGAATTTGCCACTACAGTGCACACCATTGCAGAAACAAGCCATTAACTCTTCAAATAAATCAGGAAACTCCTCTCAGTCTTTCTGCTTCCTATTAAGATAGTGACATATCCTTCCTGCCGGCTCTTTGAAGGCCTGCTTAGAGGCAGATCTGCAAACTAATGCCAAACAACACTTTCTGTCATGTATCCCCATTGCAATTTACACACCACAGGAATGTCTCATACCTGAACGGACAACACTTCCCTCTGCTCTGAGATTACCAGCTCTAAGTCATTTAGTTGTTTGCCAGATCTTTTGTTTCAGTTCAGGATATTTATAGCTAACTCCTAAAAAGTGTGTGAAAGCCTGCTGATTTTAATCCAATTTTGCCAACACAATGCTGTTTGAAAATAACCAGGTTCCAAGTGTGTAATGTGTTGAATTGTTACCTGATGGGGAGCTAATTACTGCCTTTGTATTCTGCTCACTAAATGAAAGCAGAGAGAAACATGTGGTCCACTTTTGCTCAGTAAATAACCAATAATGCTTTGGCTCGCAACTCCCTGCTGGAAACACACTTTATTTGAATGTTGTTTGAAATGTTGAATGATACCCAGGAAGGAGTTGGCACTCTGTATCACTCTCAGATGCCGTGCTCGCGTGTCCTTGAATCAAAAAGCAATGTAAATCAAACGCCAAAATATCACTAAATACAAACACTAGCTGAGAAGAAACAGGTTTTATCAGTGACTCAGGGGAACTTTTGGAGTGTGCTCAGCCATTTGTAACAGCCTTTCTGCCTTCAAGGACAGATTTAGCTTTATCAGGATGTCTCACACTGTTACACTCCTGATTTATGCACACCACAGGAACAGCACATCTCTTTTTGTCTACTCTGCTTTCAACTCTTTTGCAAAGGGCATGAGCAGTATCAATCGTAAAGTGTGTGTGATAAAATCGACTTTATCTGCAGTAAAAGTAATAAAAACACTTTACGCTAACATGTCACTCAGAGAGTTCGCATCACAAGAAATGTTTCCATTAGATTTTGGCATATTGCAGAAAACTAGCTTTGTGTCCAACACACCTTTATGATAGTTAACCAATTGTCCAGCAGGATAATCTCCACATATCAACAGCACTTTGTGATTTTTGAAGAAGTAAATGCAATTGTCCGAAATAGCAAACTAACCTTAGGCTATGAACGAATGACATCACTGTCGCATGGCGGCGCACCACCACCACTAAGCTGAAGATGGTCACGTCTCATGAAGTTTAGAAGTTTATTTACTTACTAGTTAGCAGCCGCCGTTTTTATATGGCACAATAGAAGCTTTGGACATTCACGAATAATGAGGAGGGATATTTGAGATGTATTTTAAAAGTGAAAATCTCTTCAGCTCGTGTTAACCACAGACCTTATTCCTACATCTCACCGAAAACACGTTTAAAAAGCAGTGACTTTGAGACGAGGGAACCATAGTGGTTAAATGTTGAGAGATTTCCGGGTTTTAGGACTCATTCCTGCACCACTCTATCTATCAGCTAATATGCAACCAATGGTATCTGGAAGGTAAGTAACTGTTAGTGAACAATATTTACAAAACATTTTGTATTCTACACAAGATCATTGAATGGTTTACTCTTTCTCTCTTTAATTATTCCTCCCTCAAGATGAGATGCAGAGGCAACAGGTTGTAGAGATGTATGTCACCGCCAAACAGGAATTAACTGAAAAAATCTGAGAAAAAACAGGCCCTGCTTTTCAGATTGACCTTGAGACCCTAATATTATTCTGCCTTAAATAACAACACATGAAAGAACCTGACATTCAAGAAAGGGAATGGGTGTATATCACCTTTCCTTCTATAGGTGCAAGCAGATTATGTCATGGACAGCTATCATTTCATTGGCTAAGCATTGAAAAAAAAAGATGAATCGTATAGAAACCTTGATAAGTGCTGAAGTCATTTTAAGCTACGGACTATTTTTCTGAAACAATACGATCATTTTCAAATCAATAAAATCTCTTGGATAACTGGACTTAAACTCCCACTGTACATTTTATATTCTATTTAATATTCCATTCCTTAAACATTTAATGTATATATAATATCCTGCTTTATATTTTGTTTTTGTTTATATTTTGTCCGACATGTATATTTTCTACTTTTTTAATGCTATTTTATTTCTGTTGTAATGTTCAATGCCTTGTCTTTATGTTGCTGCAACGCAAATATTTCCCAAATTGGGATCAATAAAGTACTCAATATGTTTCAAAATGGTGGTCAGTTGGTTTCTTCAAGAAAAACCAAATCATCAAAAATGTTGGGTGTGGGCTCAACAGAGTTAGGGCAAACATTTTCAGAATATATTAATTAAAGTGAGAATTAGTATGGCTGAAGCAGGATGCAACCTGTCCCATGTTTCATTAGATCGCCCCTCTCTGTTTGCTCAGATTGGTTCCAAATGGACGTTAAAAGTTACGAGCTACCAACTCAGTGTCTCTCCTGCGGGAATGTCCCATCAGTGAGTGGTAGGCAGGGTATACACAGCGAACTAGTGTTAAATAAACGACTGTGAGACGTGGGACAGTGTCTCCAACCCCTTCCATATGCGCGCGCCCCCCCCCCCCCTACTACCCAGCATTTCTGAAAGGCTTTCAGGGCCAGTGTGCCCCTCACTGCTGCCTCTGAGGATTACCTGGCACCGGACCAAATGAGATATTGTGTGTGTGATATTTAGTTTCACACAACTCACGCTCACAAGTCAAGTTAAAGAGACTAAATAAATGGAGCCTATATCAGCTGAGGGGTTCAGCATCTGTCTCCAGATGTGAGGACCTGGTCAGTGTCACCGCCTCACATGAATGGAAATCAATTCTGGCCTCCTTCCTCCCTGCGTGTTGACTCAGTAATATTTATACCCTGCAAATGCTTTCCTGACTGCACTTGGCACCAGGCCAGATCTATTCATATTTAAGGTATTTACACAAGAGGCATGGCCAAGGATAACATCTGATGCAAAATACACCTCAGGGCATACAAAATGTCGAGCTAATTTATTTTTGCTTCACTTCATGCGCTCCTATTTCCGATGTGAATGGCAAAACAATACTGGGGTCAATGGCTCTGCAGTTTCATTTAATATGATTATTATGTCTCTACCGCCAGGCCCTGTCTTCTGATGTGTCTTTGATCTGAGGAGAAATTCATCTTCTCCACATGGGAGGTCAAAGGTCAGGGTCAGCCACAGAGCAGCACCACTGTAGCTGGTGGAGTCAGTGCAGTAGCCTTCTGCGTGAAGCGTTACTCAACCATGACTTCCTCTGCAAACTACATGTTGTTTTAAATTGATAAATGAAACAACACACTCAGCTATAACCATCACATCTTTGAGGTATCAGCATGGATTTCAGTTTATCTGTGGAAATACTGTATGCCAGAACACATTTTAGGCATCGTTGTGCCAAACAGAGCGACAGTGGAACAGTAAAGGGCAAACTCTTGTAATGCTGACACTGATGTGTTTGCTCAAAAGGGTGATCCATAAAAAAATATGCAATTTACTCACAGACAAAGCCTAGTAAAATCAAAGGTGCTGAAAATGCATTCCAGGAAAGCCAAAAGTAAATAAGCTGATGAATTTGAACATCCACACATTACTAACTTAACTAAATCAAAGTATGACACTGATCAAGCAGAAGTGGGTCCTACACAACATCAAAGGCTTGTCTTGCAAACTTGATGAGAATAATATATATTAAGAACATCGGAAGAAGAAAGAAGTAGCTTCTCGCCTGCCATGTTATTAAAAATGAAAAATTGGCATAAAGTCATATAGACAACATATTGTTTTACTCTAAATCTCCTCTACGACATCTCTACAAAATACACTGTAACTTGCCTATTTCTCATGAAAAATGCGTACTTATAGCAAAACAATTGAACTTGGTAATATGCAGACCATTACAGGCAGCTAAGTGTACAAGCGCATCCTGCCTCGCCCCATCTCTCCTGTTGAGTTTAAGGGCTGCTGGAATCCATAAGTATTGCATTGCTGCCATCTGCACCTTTAATGTGATTGACAGGTCCTCGAGCCAGCTCTTCTTTGTCCTCTCATGTTGCTGACATACTAATATGGATGTATGAAGAGAATTGGATATAGTGTCAGAGGCAGGATTTAGTTAAAAAACTGTCTATTGTTTTACAGACAGCTCTTTACCCAATGTAAGTCAATGGGGAAAGTATTTTAGGGCCCAATGACATCACGGACTCAAGCAGAAGTTGTAATGCCACCGTTTGTCCACTATGAAATTATACTTCAATACCCGTCGCATTTCCTTGGGGCTGGTACGCTCAGAGACTCACTATTGCCTCTAGTGGAACAAGTGGTATCACAAGACTGGACGGGCGGGGTTAGTCATCTAAGCATGCTAATTTCAAAAGATATTTGTACAACACTTAGATGTCTTTGATGCATGTAAACATATTAGGTTTTTTTTTTCAATGATTTGAACAAAATTATACCCATATTATACAAATTGTCCCCCAACAGAGGAACTCAGCAAACAGCCTAACACCTGGAATACTGCTGTTGGTTTTCACTGCAGACATTTGGGCGGCTAAGGCAAAGACTAAAGGTTAAAAATAAACAAAAAACGTTGCCCCTGCAACAGATCAGTCCAGCCATGGACAGAGTGACAACACTGCCAACAGTATACATATGTTATGGTAAAATGGTTAAATACAGAACCAGGTTTCTCTAATGTGATGTTGTTGTTCTGGCCTGCTGTTCTCAGAGTTAGATTCAGAGATGTTGTTGATGTCCAAAGAACTGCACCCCCTACCCCCTACCCCCCACCCCTATTACATCTGGCTGTTTCCCCTGCACTCATCCAGCTAAGCGCGATGGGACGAGTTTTCCAAAACAATGACAAATACACGTGAACACGTCCAAACGCTGAGCCTATACGGACTTGAGTCCTTTAAACTTCACACTGAAGTACCAACAGTGTGTGTGTCATTAATAAGGTTATGCACACTTGAACAAACACACACAAACGTACTTAGCCTACTCTCTGACGGGTACACTGGCTGCATGTCGATCTTGTGCACCTCCTTGGCGTAGTACTCCTCTTCGCTGCGCTGGCGCTCGCACGTCGCGGCGCGCTCGTTCGCCTTCTCCTGCAGCAGGTCGCGCGTGCTGTTGTAAATGGCGACAATGTCCTGAGACACCTCGTCGGGCTCGGGGAAGTCCTCCGGCGGACTGCTGAGCTTCAGCTTGCTCAGGATCTGCCCTCGGATAGCCTCGATGCGCTTCTTCTTGAACTGATCCATGTCCAGCGTGCTGCACGTGGACAGACTGAGCGCCACGGCGGCTAAATCCAGAGTGAGGAGAAGACTGACCACACACAGGTTCATTTTCCCCTCTTCAAATCTCAAATAATAAAACTAAAAAAATGTTCACCAAAGCGATTTAAATATCTCCAGGCAGACGCATTTCTCGTACACAAGCCTAAGTAAAGAGCATTTAGGGCTCCAAAAATGGTCTTTTTCTAATTCCACAGTTTGTTTAAAGTATACCTGAAAATCCATTCAACTGTCCCCGCAGAAAGAGCCGATATTCGGTCAGAAAGGATCGCGAGGAACTATTCATGGATGGCGGTGATCTCACAGCCGGAGTGCGTAAAGGTGCAGCTGGATGGTGCCGGGGGGTGACGCGCGGCCATCCGAAGCATCTGAGATATATGGAGGAGAAGAGGAGAGTTAGAGACAGCTGAGGGTCTGGTCAGCCGGACGCACAGCCTGCGGGTCTGCGCACACCTCCACCGCATCCGCGCGCTCCACCCGCACCTCGGCCAGGTTCCTATCCGTCAGATTCAGAGAGTGGATGTGCGACACGATGCTTTTTATTCTCTAGACATATCATAACAAAACATCCGAACCAAAACGCAGTCCTGGTGTCCTGGTTGTGAACTTTATTCCAAGTTTTAAAATCAATAATCCATATAGAAGTGTGATTTCAGGATGAAAAGTCTTCCTCGGAAAAACAGCTCGGAGTTTGCCTTCGGGGCGACAGCATAGCGTGTTTACGCGTCTCCCTCAACCCATCTAGTCTGGGAACGACTCGTCTTTGCGCGTGCCAAGCGGACATCAGAGTTGGAGCGTTATAAAGGACTGAAGTTTGCACGTGCTTCCCCTCCGCGCGCTTCACTCCGAAGCTGTGGTCATCAGTGTGGAAGCAGGGAACCCCTTCAATCCACGTTACAGAGCTTTTACTGTAAATAGGAGCGCTCGCTGAGCCCATTGGGACAGCGCTGCAGCGGCTAACGGACCACTGCCCCCCTACCCCGCGCGGTTTGACGCAGGGTCTTAGAGCCCGTTCGTGCGAGACATCTAAAACTGTTTAGAACAACATCTAAAATGTCCTTTGTTTTTCTACTCTTTAAAAGGGTCGATGATACAATAGATATTTCTTATATTACTAAAACCCTTTTGGTTATTTGATAATAACTAAAAGTGTGAATTCATACTCTCATACTCACAATAAGACTCGATTCAAGGTTGTTTATATTTATTACGTAAACACATTTTTTAAAATCACATTTTTGAAGATGTATTTTTTATAATTTATTACCAAAAGTATTTAAAAAATAAAGGTACTTATAACAAACATAAGAAAGGAGAACAATGTTGCTGTTTAATAATTTCAAGTGGCTGTATTGTTGTTGGGCCAACATGCAATAAAGAACATAAAATTGATCAAACAAATATGATCACCTTAAAAGAGACTGCTATATTTTTGATGTGCCTACTTGTATCCTGTTTGGGCCACCTGCGTAAATTCTCTGGTTGAATTTAATCGATTACATCTATTTATGAGGTGCACTTTCAGCATAGTGTTACTGGAAGTGTCATTTTATCGCAATCATAACAATAAGAACAAGATGTGAATAGGAAAATAAACAGCAAGCACAGTAGAAAAAAACCTAATGAAGTCTGAAACACCGTACCTGCTGGGTGGTCCAAGGGAAGAGGACGATCGGCTACCTTTTTCATGAAGGTCTGAATTGTTTCCACTTGCATTTGTAGACAGACAACTGAGAAAACTGTGATAAAGGGGGAAACAAATGTAATATTTAAAACATTTGAAACTAAATCCCCCAAAATATCTCTGTGGAGCATTCCAAACAATGTTTCTCAATCTAAATCCTTAGAAATGGAACTCCTTTATATTCAATACATAGCTCCCCATGTGGTGCTCTCTGCAGGACTCTGGTCATCTCGTCACGCTCGTAATGACCGCGCACGGTGTAATAAGAAAGCCATGAGTACATATTGAATATCAGTTTAAGTTATAACATGATGACAGATCCTGGGTCTGCTCCTGTCCCCTCCTGCTCCGGCAGCTCCCACACATTCTTGGCCTGCTTGTGTGCCAGCTTGATTTATGTCCGTAACCCTCAGAAATGTTGTCATTATTTGCCAAAGCCATGGTGCCAGCCCTCCATGCTCTGCTCCACCAGAGCAACATATCCATCAGCCCGACAGCCACTCTGCCTCTGCACCACCAGTCACTGTACCAGCAGCCAACACACACAGGTGAGAGGCCAGGTGTGTGTGTCTCAGACTAACTGTCCCTACTACACTTTGTTTGACTGAGGCACTTTTAATTGAGCTGACAATCAATGACAGTATCACTTCAACTCAGGGTACAATTTCTCACTTGTTGCAGGGCTCTTATATGCAATCTTTAAGCAAATGATTGAGGGGCCTTCATTTTGTATTTGTTTGTACCGTTTTTGGAAAATACTATTTGCGTCTTCACATTACAGCTGACTGGATAATTTAACTATAATGCAACCAAATGTTATTTTATCTTAAAGATTTGTTTGGCCACCAGAGCCTTTATTGAAGTGACCGGACCCCGCTATATGGGCCACCACCAGGTCTACTCATTTAGCAATAGTGGCCCCAAGATCTTATTTTCGTCGGTTTGCTAAGATTTATCCGTGTTGATAACATTGTACCAGCAGGGCCTGATTAACCGTTGGGATCCCAAGGGCAAAATGAGCCAGAGGCCCCTATAACAGACAATGCCATCTAATAATGCAGTCAAGAATGTGCACCTTTTTTTCTAAATCCTTTGACTTCTTTGATACTTCACGTGACACTCAGAATTGAAGCCAATTCAGAGTCTGATTTTGCAGTTCAAATGAGGGGACCCACTGCCCGTCCCCCAGGCATCATAGCATACCACATCAACAACACCCCACCCCCCCACCCAATCGCTGCCCTGACTGACAGACAAGCGTCCAGTGTGCTGCAGACAGGCCGACGCCCTGCCCCCCCCCCCCATATACCGATAACACCCTGTGCAAATATTTCCATGGGTCAGACACAGGAAGCCCCAGAGTCAAAGTGTGAGGGTAGAGAGTGTTTAGGTCAGTGCCGGAGCAGCGGGGGGGCATCAGATACCAGAGGCGTCAGCTTTTACATTTTTAATCATTTACCTGAATCATCCATTCTTTAAGTGGGTGGAAAGCCCCCAGAAAGTATTTATGTACTGGTGGATTCCTGTGTGATAAGCCATCTCCTATCACATTGAGTTCATTTAAGGGATGACATCTTTTATTTTATGATTTACTTTCTGTCCTCAAATCCCAGAGCCAAACCAACAATGCTACCAATAAGCACGGTGTGTATCCAGTCCGAAATGTCTTGTCCTCACACACACATCTACACCTTTTCTTAAAAATTAGGTCAAATGATGAAAGCTATTCACAGAAAAACAGCAAAGAACAGAACTGTCTCAAACCGAAACACATGCTTGTGTAGCGTAAATGCTCTTCACAATCATTTCCCTGCAGCCTCTTTTGGATGTCCTGATCCAAAGGCTGAGATTTAAAGCATGTATATTTTGAAGTTTAAAAAGCGCTTATATGTCGTATGTTCATTGAAAGCGTCATGGATTTGGGAATCCCCTCATTACTTGGTAGGGTCTTACCCTCCGCCTCCGTTTTTCCATTCCATCTTCTGCTGTACTCTTTAGAATGAAAAAAAAAAAGCAATATGGTTGTAGAATACATGCATACCTTGATATTTTGGAAGATGATTAGCCAACGTCCAAAAGTGTGTGGATAATTATGTTAACATTTGTGTAAACAGAACTTAATATCTGCAAACTAGAATCTATCTAATGGCAAAAGGTGAGGGATGGACTCCTGAATCTTATTTTGTATTGCTAGATATACATTTGTGATCTTCAGAAGAAGACTGAAGAATTCAATTAAAAATTGGAAACAAGAAAAAGGCAAAAAGGCCCCAAAATAATCTTAAAACGACACTAACTATGACGAGACATGTCGTGCTCGGCTGTGTGCATGTATGTGACAATAAAGAGGGTTTCTTCCTCCGATTCTATCTATCTATCTATCCAGTCTACAGAAAACCTCAGAGCATGGATAGACACATGAACCAGCTGTTTATTCAACCAGCACTCTACAAAACACTCATATTTACAGAGTACACAGGCAATTTATTAAAAAAATATGATGATGTAAATTGAAGCAAACTGAGTATGATGGAGGGCAGGAGCTTCTCTCAGCTCCCTCTGTTCCCTCCTGTTCCCATGTATGACTTATTGTCCTGTCCGCAGAGTGTTCAGCCCCTCCTCCTTCTGCTATCTGCACAATATATTGAGTGACAAACATCAGAGTGTGAGAGGCCAGACAAATATTTGCTTGTGTGTACAGTCAGTGTAAACACGTTCCAGGTTTTCTTTCTGTGTAGTCCACACGCTGACAGGAGGGGTCAGGGTCTCTGATCCACACACATGTCCCTGAAGGCATCATAGCCCTGCAGTGCTTTCAGTCCGAGTCACTGTCCTCCCCCCCTGCTCCTTGCTTTGTAGGGGCCTCCTCTCCCTCACTGTCTTTGTCCCAGTCTTTCATGGTGGCTCCCATCATGAAGTCATCTGTGAGGACGCTCCAGGCGGGCTTCTCCTCTGCAGCCTGCACACACACACACACACACAAACACACACGGTTTATTATGTGCTTCTAGCTCCACCAATGCCTTCATGAGGCAACAGCGACACCTTGAGAGATCTCTGTGACATCACAGTTTGTTAGAAGGAGTCATGTTGTACATTTTCCTTTCTTTTTGATATCTGCAGAAGCTTTGAAACACACCCAACATCTTAAGTGTTCCTTTTAACATGAATACAAAACATGAACAATTATTTTAAAAGTTATTATTTAGCTGTTATTTTACATAGAAAACATAATATTAGATCTGGATGGCGTAATTATTGCACTATAAAGCATTGTCATTGACAATGAGTTTATCTACCTTAATAAATCCATATATTTTTTGGGGTGTACACATAAGAGTTGGGAACCAAAATGTAGTTCTGAGTAAGAACAGAATCCAATTGCCTGGTACAGGGTATCCCAAGATTTTGGTTGTGCTCATGTGTTCCTAAACACATTGGTGCTTTTGTTTTTCTTTCTTTCTTTGTTTAGTCCCCATCTCTCCTTAAACACAGTAATCCAGCCTCCCTGGCCATGTCCTCACATCCCCGAGCTGTGAGAAGTCAGTATGACACTTATGAAGCAGGGTCTAGAACGTTTAAAAAAAAAAATGAAAATTATGATTTCTTTACTTTTGCTAACAGCTAACAGGCAGCTGGCGGATACACAGCTCCGGTAAAATGAAGAGACCACTGCAGCATTATCAGTTTCTCCGGTTGTACTATTTATAGGTTTTTCTTTGAGTTACAGGATTCTTTTTAAATGTATTTTATAAACTACTGACAACATTTCTCTGTGTTGGAATTCAACAGACACTGGACTGGCTGCCATACATGTAGAGATAGCGATTTAAGAACAATTTCGAGCGGTCTTTTAATTTTTTCCGGGGTTGTATAATACACAGCATGTGTTTGGACACTGTCAGTTGCAGTAGAGACCGGGAGAATTGTAAAATCTCAAATTACACTACTTACAACTTACTTTTGGGCGTCGTAATAACTAAAATCGATAAGCAGTACCGAAATCGTAACCAGAATTGCTCAAAACCCAAACGAAATGCAACCCTAGTGTCAGCTCTCATCAACAACACGTGGACAGAACCTCGCTGAACTCACCGCCTCCTTCTCAGCCTTCACAGCTCTTCCGCTGCCTCCCTCCGTCCTCCTCAGCACGTCGATGAAGTCTTTCTTGGAGACGGACGACAGCAGCTTGGCCTTCTTCCTCTCCGAGCCTCCCACTTCCTTCACCTTGGTATCTATCGTCTTCTGGTGTTTCCTCACGGCGTTGAACAGCTGCACCACCCCTCTGAGCATGAGAACACACACTGGAGTCAGGAATTCAACTGGTTTCTGAGCATGTTTAACAAAGCCTGGGAGGGAAAAAGAAGGTGTCTCCACCTGGTAGCGATCCTCTGCATCGCTCTCTCAGTCTCTCGGTCCTTCACCAGGTCGGGCTTCTCCCTGCTCAAATTCTCCCACGCTCGCTTCTTGTCCACCTGAAGGTCACAGTCACAAACTCACAATTAGTTCAACAAGCTTGTTATATTGTGGAAAAATAGTCTTTGTGGCTTCTTTCCTATGAATGTTCTTATTAAGGCCGCATTCAGACAGATTGTAGCCTTGTGAGAAAACACGCATCTCATTTATTTGGAAGGACACTGACATTGAAGGAGCCGAGGTAAAAAGTAAAACCCCACAGGAATATTTCACCAGGAGTATTTGGCCTCCATGCCATGCCATCCTGCAAAGTGCTATCAACCAAATTTAGGTTGCGGTCGAATTGTCAGTATATCTTAGGAAGGTTCCTAACTGAGCAAAATGACCCGGAAGTACCTCAGTGGCAGCCTTGATAAGAGCTGTTTGAATTCTCTAGATCAGGGGTGTCAAACTCTGGCCCGTGTAATTATATTTGGCCCGCAAGACCAAATACCAAATGACTACTAGAGCTGGCCCGCCGGTATTATACAGCGCATTAATTGCTGATACTACAAATCCCAGAATGCTCTGCTGGTGTTTTGGCACGTCAATCAAAACAGGACCCTTATGTAAAAACCCTCTCCTCTGTTGACAGTAGTCACACAACGTCTTCATGCTAATACTGGCACCGCGCCAGTACCCCTCCCAAAAATGGCAAAAAGAAAGGCAGAAAACAGGATCTTTCTGGACAGGTGGGAGGCAGAATGTCTGTTTACATATATAAAAGACAGACATGTTTGTCTTGTATGTGGAGCTAAATTGTGCCTGAGGGGGAATCACATGCTGCAAGGAAACCTGGGCCATTTCCCCGCTGCCAAACCATGAGAACGCAGATCTCTACCGCCGTGTTCCCATGTGCACAGTTTGCTGAAATACTCAGCGTACTCTGCGCTTAGTTAAGCGATTTGCCGACTTTGATGTCCAGAAATGTAGGTTTGAACTGCTCAGTAATACGTTTGCAGTTGACGTGGAAAACGCACCAAGCAACCTCCAAATGGAACTCTGTATGCAATGTTACCGTAGTTTCCTTAGCATTCGCCTATACTGCCTATGCCCAGGGCCGGCCCTGGTTAAGAGAAAGATGTATGCTTAAGGGCGCCACTACAGGGCGCCCAACACCAATTGGGCGGCCCTCCACCCTGGCCCTGTATGTGAGCAACTATTCTCCTCGATGAAGCTGACCAAAACATCTCCCAGGAGACGCCTGACTGATGAACACCTTCGCTCGATCCTGAGGATTTCCTCAGCTCAGAGCCTGAGCCCAGACTTTGATGAACTAGCATCCAAGAAGAGATGCCAGGTATCTGGCTTGGACACATCAGAGTAGTGTTTCAAACTGAGCTATAATTAGCGTTTTCTTTATGCACTTTTTCTTGCTCCTCCGAGGCATGGGCTTGGATGGTTGCATGTTCATTGAAGGATATTATTATTAGTTAATTGGTTCATTATTGTTATTTTATGTGTGAGTGGAAAATCTACCTCTCATATAAATAGATTTCACAGTGAGCTTACTTAAGCACACACACACACACACACACACACACACACACACACACACACACACACACACACACACACACACACACACACACACACACACACACACACACACACACACACACACACACACACACACACACACACACACACACGCTACACACACGCCCTCCCTCTCAACACTTGCACACAAAGAGAGCGCTCTTGACATCACTACTGAATTCTGTTGTTTTTGTGGGCCTTGCTCAGCAGTGACACCAGCGGTGCCTGTTAATTTACAAAGTTCTGACTTTTAATGTTTGTTGTTTACATGCTTGTTTTTTAATATTAGTATGCAAACATCTCTGTAGGGCACATCTTTCTGTGGTTTAATTTTTAAAGTTATTATTAGCCTGTGGAAAAAAAGGTTACTGTTGAAATTTAAATCAGAAGGCTGCAAATAAAAATAAAGGCATACGATTTTGATTTAAATTGTATTTAAGAAATGAATGCCATTGATGTGTTTTTGATTTGAAATTCGATTTTGCATGTGTGCAATATTAAGTTAACTATTGGATAGTATTAAGCTTTGCTTGTTCCATATTCAATGTTTAAGCAAAACTTGTTTTGGTCCATATGAAAAGGTTCATTGTTAATTCTGGAGGAAGATTTTTTTCAATAAATATCAATGTTGGCCCGCGACTTTGTCCAGGTTTTAAATGTTGGCCCACTGTGTATTTGAGTTTGACACCGTTACTCTAGATGATAGAAAAGGAGCTTTAAAACTTCCTTTATAACCTCCTTCAGCTTAGGGAACACTGGACCTTCCTTTACGAAAGGAAAGGAGAAACTGCTGTCCCACAATGCCTTGCGGCCGCAACTTTTGGCATGACACAACATTCGGCCGTTCACGGAAACAGTTAGGTTGCTTATTAAGCAGTTTAAAACGTATGCCGTAACAAAGTGTTTGTTTTGAAGGTTCAGCTCTGTATTAATCAAGGAGAAATATGAACGTTACGTTTTTGTTGAAATGATCAATTGAAGTCCACATTTCAGTGTTTACTGAGCTGTGTGGGGTTTCTGAAACGTCTTAAAAGGTATTTTATTGGTGATATACACACTGATAGGTTAAGGCCTAACAAGTTTATTATAAATACATTTGTATTTATTTTTAAGTATTTCATATAATCATAAGTATTGGGATTCATCTCTTAAATGGTCTTTTAGTCATTATAATTGACCTTCTTTTAGATTGTTTATTTTATTGGTCTTAAAGCGTTTTAACTTTTATTACTTATTTAACAGTTTTAATAGCAACATTTCCTCTTATGTTGGTCTTTTAATATATTAACCCTTTATTATAATTATGAAGGTTTTATATCATCCTTTTACATTTTATTGTTCACATCTTTGCTTTTATTTATAGAGTTTTATATCTTTGCATGGTTTTCTTAGTCTTGTGTCTCATTTTTCCGAGAGGAACCATTCCTGTTTAAATGTTATATTTTGCTGCTATGCTGACGTCTGAAAATGTCTCATCTGATCTGAGGGGAATTTATTGTTGTGGTTGCACTTTGAGCTGCATGTGCTGTATGAAAAGTGCTATATAAATAAAGCTTTATTATTATTATTATATTTAAATGCATTCATTTTCCATGTATTCAATTAAATGTTTCAGTTCATGCATTTAGAAAAGGCATGGAGAATAAAGATGAACCGCTCATAGACAGACACGACCGACTGACTGACTCAGCAGCGCCACTTTAGAGAAAGTTTAAAAGTTGTGAAACCTTTCTCTCAGGGAAGTGATCAGAAGTCGAAAGGACTTTTTTTTTTTTGCGAGTTACTTTAAAGTTACGGTTCTAATATTTCAAAAATGGACTCCAGATTTAATTCATCACTATTTAAAACATAAACATCGGAAAGTGCCATCAATGCATCCCCGGATTAGACACAATTCAATAACAGCCATAGGATCTAAATGTGGCACACTTGAATTCTGTTTCGTAACTTTGACGTTTGGGTGGATACACTTCCAGCATTTAATTTATGACAACAAAATCCAAGTGTGTTCATATCAGTAGCAAAACATAAAGAGCCATACAGTAACTCATCGTTCAGGCAGATGTTAGTAATGGGCTGATAGAATATCAGAGAACATGAATGAGCTTTGAAATGTGCGCCCTGATACCTGTTTCTTTCTCTCCAGCAGCTCCTTTTTCTCCTTCTCCTTCATCTTCTCCAGCTCCTTGTTCTTCACCAGGATGATGCCTTTTGTCTCCGGGGTCTTCTTCCCCAGGATCTTCGCCATGGCCTCTGCCCACCCGGCATTGGCATTTCCGTCACCTCCTTCCTCCCCCTCTTCTCCATCCTCCTCCCATCTCCATCTTCATCCTCTGCCTCATCCCCGTCTTGGTCATTTTCTTCTCCATCGCTCTCTCCGTCCTCTGAGCCTTCATCATGGCTCCCTTCTTCAGACTCACTCTGGTCCTCGTTGTCCTCTGACTCAGGGTTTGCATCGTCCGCTGAAGACACACACAATATACTATTATCATTATTACTGCTACTGCTCTCACTACACTGATTCTGGAATATCTTTGGAGCAGGTACAAATAATTAATGTATTAGATTACTGTATCAAATACATCAGCGCTGTGTTTTTCTTATAAACTTCACACAAAAAGTAAGGAAATTTGTGTTTGGTGGCTTATTTCTTTGTTGTAACAATGCTGCACCCATGAAAAATGTGACACATCTAGGTAGGTAAGAAAACAGGCTTTCCAACGGTATAAGATTTATTGCCAAGAAGCTTTGTTACATCAAAGAAATAATTTACCTTAGTTTTTGAGTTAAGTTTATATTGAGCGGTGCTACATAATTTATTCATTTTGCTTCATTTGGCCTCATTTTTAAACACAATGTACACATTGTTATAAATATTTTGCTTTGAAGAAAATCCCTTAAAAAAGCCCGATGACACTCAAACATGTGAAACATTAGGCTTAGTATAAGTGAAATGTTATGTCTGTTGTCTAGCACTCAACTCTTATGGAAATAAAGACACAGCTAGATTTGAATGCAAGTTTCAGTGCTGCTCTGCAATGTCAACATCTATCAGTAAAGCATCAAAACCATAAGGGTTTTGTGACAACTATAATAACGTTATATTAAGAGTATGGACAGAGGTTTGTTGTGAGTTATTTTTATGTAAGTACAAGTGAATGTTAACTGTGCGCTACATTAGTTTACGTTAACGGCTAGTCTGAAACACACTTCACACACCATAGTGCTGTTTTTCCCTTTTTAATCATCACAAATATCATTGGGGACTCCAGCTTAAGTTCTATTTAAACTGGGTATCTAACCAAAAGAAACAGAGCTAATGCTAAGCTAATTGTGCAGCATGTTTATTTCTAACACACAGTGGGGCTACAGAAGTCACGTCAGCTAGCTACTATCCTTATACCATTAGCACAAGGTGTGACAAACACCCTTCTCGCAGTTTTCAGACGCAACTATATTAACATGTATATCAAAAAAACCTACCAGACAACTGCACATGTGTTTTCACCAGAGCTGCCATCATGGAGTTACACGGTAACGTGTCCGCAGAGCACGACTAGCAAACAGCGAAGGTTCCGCGGATGAACCGATAAGGCGCATTACCGCCACCTACTGGGTTGGAGTGGTAACCAGAATACTCTACATTATTAATACATAAATTCAAAATAAAAA
Organism: Eleginops maclovinus; assembly: GCF_036324505.1. Classification (NCBI taxonomy): domain Eukaryota; kingdom Metazoa; phylum Chordata; class Actinopteri; order Perciformes; family Eleginopidae; genus Eleginops; species Eleginops maclovinus. The sequence goes on from NC_086351.1 coordinate 22,874,381, forward strand.
ATTAAGCACATTTTTACGGAGCCCCTTACGGAGCCCCTAAGGTGACATGAAAAAAAAAAAAAAAAAAAAAGTTTACTTTCACGTGAGCACATGAAAGCTGTAGATTGATGTAGCCTGGCCCATAGGGCTACTGGTACGGAGCGTATACTGGAGACAGTCAGTGAAAGAAATGACTACAGTACAGGAGTTAGTTGCGCTATATTTCAATCTCGGTCTTTATTATAAGGACATTGCTGCTTTGCTCGCAAGTCGTCACCATTTTCACGTGCGTCACCAGTTTCACGCGCACGTGAAACTAAACTTTTTTTTTTTTTTTTTTTTTTTTTTTCATGTCACTTAGGGGCTCCGTAGTGCTCACATAATCCTGAGTGATTTTTTCTTGCAGTGTTTTTTTTTTAGTGTTGTATATTTAAGATGCTTTTTATTTCCTCCATCCCAATTATGTTGCCAAAGTTAATGATAATCTTTTTTGATAAATAATCTTTGATTCAGATTTACTGTCCAATATCCAAGATGTCATTTGGTTTGATAGACTGCTTGGCTAATGTATCTACATTTTCATTTCAATGAATCCCTCTGTGAGCTGGTCCAGATAAATAATCATTCAATATTCCTCATCCTGACTGAATTACATGTCGCAAGCATCTATCTCACTGAAAAAAACAAAATAAATCTTGTTTGCCTCTTTCTCTCTCTCAACATAGTAACATGGTAGTCGGATGTCGATCTCAGGGCAGCCCTTTATGATTTGCTACTGCTTAGTATATGGCAGAGAACAGGAGTCTTTTTAAAAGCACCACAACAAAAACCAGAAACCCCAGAAAACCTGAGCTTGTACCACGTCTGCAACTTTTTAAATAAAGTTTAAAATGCTGAACCATAAGCAATACATCCATAATCTAACGCTGATCTAATCAGTAATTCGAACATATAATACCATTTATTTTTGGAGCGCTTTACAAGAAACTCAAAGACACTTAGCGGGCTGAAAAAATTAAAAACCTAATTAAAACAACACACTTAATAATCATAACTCAATTATTCCATTTACATTTTGCATCAAACCTCACTCGGCTTCAGGCTAGGCCTCTCACACACTGATAGTTCAGATCCCACACAGGACACAATCAAACAAATGTGCAGATACCACACACACACACACACTCACACACACACACACACACACACACACACACACACACACACACACACACACACACACACACACACACACACACACACACACACACACACACCCACACACACACACACACACGTCATGTTGTAATCACCTGGGATCACCTGGAGGAGGGATACATAAAGGACAGGCCGGTAGTGGGTGTGTTCTGTGTGTGCTGCTGTCCTATAAACAGGGGAAAAGGAGCTCTTTCAGCTGTATTTCATGAGTGACAGGAGAAAGCCTGGCATTACTGTCGTCTACTGCCCATCAGAACAAAATGGCATGGATTAAATTGGGTAAGGACAAGTCCACTTTCCATATCTGCATTTTCTCTGTATCGTTGCTTTGCATGTGTGGTTGGCCGATTCACTAGTATGAACTATGCTTACAAAAGACAATTAGCAGTGTAAAATGCCTCCTTTTTCTACACGCTAAGAATGATAAACTATTACCGTAACTTTTATATTGTTCTTTTATTTCTTTCTTTAATATCCCAGTCATAGCTTAAAGTAACAAGTGTTGGAGTCATTCAAAGTGACAGACAAGAATCATAGCAGCGTGGTTACTCTGCTGAACCTGATCAACCAGTCTGTCTCACTGTCTGACTGGAGGCTGGTCATGCACTACAGACCCACAGTGGCTTTACTCACCAACACACACGAACAGAATGTCATCTAAGTCATTGGTTACATTTTGAATTAATGCTTTTTTATATCATTAAAACAATAGAAAGTAAACCTTTCCTCACATTTGAGACAACAATTCAAATAAAACAACATAATATACACTGCCCGGCCAAAAAGAAGTTCACAAACCTGTGGGGGCAGTGCTGTGATGTGGGGTTGCTGCAGTTGGTCTGGTCTGGTGCCCAAAGAATGAGGTCAGCTGACTACCTGAATAAACTGAATGACAGGTTATTCCATCAATGGATTTTTTCTTCCCTGATGGCACGGGCATGTTCCAAGATGACAATGGCAGGATCCATCAGGCTCAAATTGTGGAAGAGTGGTTCAGGGAGCATGAGACACATGGATTGGCCCCCACAGAGTCCAGAACCCGATTGAGAATCTTTGGGAAGTGCTGGAGAAGACTTTGAGCAGTGGTCCGAATCTCCCGTCATCAATACAAGATAAAAACATTTTTTATGCAACTCTGGAAAGAAATAAATGTTGTGACATTGCAGAAGTTTGTGGAAACGATGCCACGTAATCAAAGCTAAAGGCGGTCCAACGAATATTAGAGTGTGTGAGTTTTTTTTAGCTGGGCAGTGTAGTTGTAATATGTTTAGAAGTAAGAACATATATCAAAGATTAATATAAAATCTGTTTTTCTTTCTAAATGGTAAATTAAAGAGGCCCGTTTATCCTTTTTTGGGGTTTCTCTTTCCTTTAGTGTGTTCTATTTGTTTTGTAAATAATCTGCAAAAGCTAAAAATCCAAAGTTCCCCCCAATGGAAGTTTCACAGGCAGTACAAGAAAGATAAAGAGCTTTTTGAACATTAAAGCATGGATACATGTCACAGTAGAGACACTAAATACAATTGTGACCCTGAAAATTAGCATAATAAGGCTCCTTTAATATTTACTACAAAACATTTGTACCAATTTTAGATATATATTGAAAGGTGGAAATGTCTGTCCTGCAGACTGTACAAAATAAAAAGTCTTTCACTTTATTAAGCAAAAAATTAATCAATGAAAAAAAACAAACATAATCTTTTATCAATTAAACCATGATAAACAAGTGGTTCATAAATATCCATTAAACTAAAATAAAACCAAAAGACCAAAGTTCTATCTTTGAACAGCTCCCTCTTTTATAACTTTGTTGTTGTCATGTTTCAGGATCGAGGAGCCCTTTAATGGAGGCAGCTGTGGGGTTTGCACTGGGAGCAGTGGGAGGATGCATTCTGGGAGTGACAGAGGACCCGGTGGACCAGTCCATGACCGTGATGAACGCAGCCGGTCGCCTGAAACCACTGATGGAGGAGGTCAGGACTGTGGGTGCTCTGGGGCTAGGGACCCTGATGGGGGCCACAGCACTGACTGCAGCAATGACCTCAGCAGTAGCTGGTGTAATTCTGTCGGCAGTGTTAGCGTCAGTGTTTGTGGCCACGAGGAGCTGCGGGCCCTCCCTTAAGGACTCTGCTGGCCTGTGGTTCTCAGCAGGAGTCGCTGGGGCCTTCGGGAGCACTCTTAGCGGAGCCACGCTGGGGATCTCTATCGAATGGATTGTGAAGAATTACGGCATGGTGGGCCTTCTGTTGGCGCTAAGTCTATTCACCGTGCTTAAATCACCCCTGCACTATGTCTTTAAGATCCTCTGGAAGCACGGAGAGGCCTGTTGCACTCTGGGTTCTATTTTCTGGGACAAGGGGAGGGAACAGGTGGATTTAACAGACTTGGAGCACAGAAACAGAGTGGCGGTTCAGATAGAGCAGAGGATCCTGATGTTGGAGAATGGAGGCAGCACGACAGATCACAGGAAAACATGGGCCACTGAGCGGAAACAGACAGAGGAGATAGAGAGAAAGAAAATGGAAAGTCAAGAAGCAGAGATGGAGCAAAGAACCATCCATGAGTGGATCAACACTGTGTTAGTGAAATACGTGGACTTCCTGGCTTTCTCTGGGATACCAATGACCGTGATTGCCATAGTGACGTCCGGATTTGGGGTGTTCGGTTACGGAGGGCACCAATCCGTGTTTATAGTGCTTTTGGTTTTGGTTGCAGTCATAGCCTACGTCCTGATGAAATCTTCTGACTTTAAGTTCTGGATGTTGATAGGCTGCATGGGGATGTTTGCTACATTCGTCGTCGCCATGCTCACGCTACACGCCGGGCAGGTGGTAGTCACAGCGGCCATGAAGCTGCCAGAGGCGGAGCAGAAGCAGTCCAGAGAAAAAATCAGCACTAGTGTGAACCAGCAGTCCTCTTTAGAAGCTTTGAACGCAGCTTTCTTTGTGGCAAAATTATGCCAGTTAGGTTTGGGGGCTACAGTGGGAGGTCCGCTGGTGAGGCGAGCAGCCGGAGAGGTAAAGGTAATAGTGGGGGCAGCTTTAGTGGCGGGGTTTTTATTAGCTGGGATAGAGGTTTTATCCCCGATGCTGGGAGAAGGGGGGAGAGCAGGGGCGCTCTTGGGGGTGGTGGGGGCAGTAGGGGTATCTGTGGGGGCAGTGGTGGCTGTAGCTAGACGGTGGTCCTCATGGACAGGAACTTTAGGAACTATAGCAGGGTTGGTGTTAGGAGCATTAGTGTTGGGGAAATGGCACATTGTCAACATCGGACTGCAGGTGCCTGTGTGCTACGTCTTTGCTATGACCAATCCATTTTAATATGTTAGGAAACCAAAGGTCTGCTGTGAAAAATGTCAATGCACCATAAGTTACCAGTGTGTCATTTCCAATAGTTGCATATTTTTTAGTTACGCTTCAGTAAAGGACTAGTCTGTTAACATTCCTTATCTTTCATATGATCAAAATATCCAACGTTCAAAGCAAAACGAACAGGAAAAATACTTGAAAATGTTGACTTGCTAGATATAGATGTTTCCTGTGTGCTATGAAGCTCTGTTGTAGTGCAAACTATTAACAACATCAATGAGCCTCACTGTTGCACTGGGAGACTTTCTTCTTTATTACCATGAACACACACACTGGGACAATCCCACACACCCTCCTACTGCATCAATAACTCACAAGAGCCGCCTTTAAAAACATAGGCTACTGAGTGCCACAGAGAGGTTAAGGAAGTCAGAAAGTATTAAGACATTTTAAATTTTGGATCTTTACATAACATTTGTTCAGGGGAAAAAACCATATAGAATAACAGAAGGCCAGTCGTTAAAGTTAAACTTTTGAGCCTTTATGACAGATGTGGCTCATAAAAGAACAAAAAGTTAGCAGTTAAATTACAAATTCTTCATTCTGCCCTTTAATGCATAATAATATGTAGCTTAGTTACAGATGAGTTAGATCCATTCATGAACCTACAAAGTAAAAGAAAAAGTTTACAACCCACCCATCAATCTTGTACTGTATTATACACCTGTGTCAGATATTGAATTAGTCGGGTCAGGTTGGGTTTTTAATGGTGTGCCAACATTAATGTGACTGTAATTTGAGATTTTAGTTGAAATTAATTTTAACAAGAGTTGTTCTAGTAAATGTATTTATATACTTTATGGATCTGTACTTTGGTCTGTTTTACAATTACTAGTGCACTAAGTCATGTTTTAAGTGTCTGTTATGTGTGTACCTGCACAGCGACTCATTCAGTTTTAGCTTTAATCTGGCATATAGCATATTTTCTCTCTCTCTGATATTTTTGTGCATGGTCCTTGTTCAATAAAGTCAAAACATTAATAATACATAAGATGGATAATGGTAATGTATTGTATAATATCTTTGCATTGTATGGTCCCAGTGAGTTATGGGCTTTATTTAACAAATTCTCTAAGATTACATTCATGGGATTATTTTTTACACAAGTAGTGTCATGTGAATGTTGCAAAACCTGTTTTTCCCGGTGAACCGTCGCATGTCTGCACCTCCAGCTACAGGGGAGGGAACGGAAAACCCGAAGGAATTGAATCCTTAGTATCGCCTGTGCCACTTTAAGAGAAAAAGTAATTCCTTTATTATTTAAGTCACAGATTGAATTATCTTTAAATGTTCCCTACACAACTCTTACTCAGTTTAGAGAAAATATTAAAGTATATAAATCATTATTTCCCAAAAGTAGGACATCATGGAAACAGTTTTTATTCTTTATATGAAAAGTCCCTCAGACATTGATAATAAAGCATGAGAGAAACACCTGTAGCAAACTGACTGCATAACTAATATAACCTTATAAAAAAGGAAACTATAATACTAAACAAATTAAAATATGGATATTAAAATATATGCAACACATGCCACCACAACATCACTGTAAGCCTGTTTCCTGTTTTTTCATGTGACACTGAGCAGTCACATGACACTTAGCTCACCTTACCAGGAAGAGATAAGCAATGCCAGCTCAGGGTAAAAACCAGGAAGTAGAGAGATCGGTCATATGCTGCAGCAACAAAACACACACTCACACGGAGGGTTCACAACAGCAAGCTGAAGCAGAAGCAGGTACACAGGTAGGTGCATGTTAATTCAAACAAGGTTTTTCAGAACAATCTATAATAGACTTAACAGTATAACTGGTGTGTGTGTGTGTGTGTGTGTGTGTGTGTGTGTGTGTGTGTGTGTGTGTGTGTGTGTGTGTGTGTGTGTGTGTGTGTGTGTGTGTGTGTGTGTGTGTGTGTGTGTGTGTGTGTGTGTGTGTGTAAATCACCTCAAATGTAGGTCATTTGAAAAATGATGAGTTTAATGTACATTTTGCACATAAGATGCTTCTCTGGATTTATTTTTAAACAAATGCCCTTCATAGTTTGAAGAATGCACATGATCGGAACATGCACTGTGTCTTTAACACATGATAATGTAGATCACATTTTTGGTTGTCAAGCAGGAAATTAAATACTCACAGCTCAGGTCTGGTATTATATGTATGTTGGTGTTCATATAATACACAGCTGAGGGTCCATGTTGAAAATCTGTGCTCCAGACTATAAAGACAGTAGAGACAATAAAGTACAATCGTACTTCATATAGGTTTGCGTCTAGCGAGTCATGATGTACAGGCAGTTCCCATGTCCCCCTTAAACCCTCGCAGATAGGGTGGAAGAGAAAGGGCTCAGGGCTTTCCCAATAGGTTTGAATCCATTATTTCCATATATTTCCTGTTTAGATCCTTCTGTTCAAGGAGTGTCATTTCCAAACCCATCATCATGCACACACACAGTTGAATGTCCGAGGTGATGTTGTTTTAAGGGTCCCTTTGCTGTTTTCCTGGAAACAGATTGAAAAAAAGAAGTGAGGTTGAAGCAGCTAAAACTGGTCAGGTATTTATCAAGTGTAAAAAGCTGAAATCATATAAAATCAGTATAGTGACTGAAATACAAATTTCAAATTGAGTTGAGTTTATATGCAACACTGAATTGTAGTTCATCTTAACGTTGAGGAGAAAATGCAAAAAGAAGTCATGAAAGCAGTTGTTGGCGAGAAAGCACTGAAAGTAGTCAAGCTGTTAATTTAGAAAATGTTGCACAGTAAAAAAAAAAGTTAGAATAAGAACATTCCCCAGTAGAACATGACTACCTTGATAAGGAAAACACATTTATAACGTTTTCTGTGTATATTAGTAAATATTTTGTCAATCTAAAGATTTCCTTGTTTCCCTTTTTCTTTTAGGAATGGGGCCCTTAGCGGTAACTCAGCTCCTTGCCCTGATCTCCCTGAACGTTGCGCTGGACAACGGATTGCTAAAGACTCCACCGATGGGATGGATGGCCTGGGAACGCTTTCGCTGTGATATCGACTGTAAAGATGACCCAAAAAACTGCATCAGGTGTGATCAATCGGGACAAAGATACTGAAGGCTTAATCACCAACAAGATAAGGGACTAAAGTAGAACCTATGGTCCTCCATTTAATAAGAGTGCTGGAGTTTTAAAGAATGATGAAGATAGTACATAATGACATCATTTGGCTGTTAAAGCAGTTTATTGTGAAAGTGTGAACATCATTCTCAGAATGACAGCTGAGCAAGTATTTGAAAAGTAACACACATATTGGGTTTACTAAAATATTGATGGCATGAAAAATGTATCAATTGAATCCAAATTGAGATGATGATGGACAATCTTTATGATTTTAATAGAATGCCTAAACCCAGTTTCAACATATTAGTCATTTTCTAAAGAGATGGTGATTTTTGCTTATGTACCAAGTCTGTACAGCATTGGAAAATTGTATTTATATTATGTATATATACCAATTTCATCATATGTGTATAAATGTGTGCTGGAAATCCAGGAAAATATTATCTATTTTATTTTTTGAAAAACATATTTTTTTCGTCTATGCCTCAATGTTGATGGAAAAATAAGATGCTTAATAAATGACCAACCAAACCTCCCACCATATTAAGTTGAAATATATAAAGAAATGCATACAATTCAACTTCAAAAGTATTGAAATGTATTTTCTACATGGCTGACAAAATCTGTCTTGCTTTGCTCTTCCCACAGCGAGGGTCTGTTCAGAGACATGGCGGACCGGCTGTCTGAGGATGGCTGGAAAGAGCTGGGCTATGAGTATGTAATAATAGACGACTGCTGGATGTCCATGTTGAGAGACAATCAAGGGAGGCTGCAACCTGATCCCTCCAGGTTGGTCTACTTTTTTCACATTGCAGATTCAGCAGTCCGTGCCATTATCAGGGATTTTTGATTTAGTAAAAGGTCCACATTCTAGCGAGATCTTAAAGCCCTCTTGGGTATCGGTGGTACTGCGGATGGCTTCCTCTCTCCAAATACTGAGGGCTCTGACCAAAGAATGGGCTGAAAACTACCCTCCACTAGGAAACACCTCGCCCTTCATCTAACCTATTGTCAGTTTCTGACCAGTCTTGCCTACTTGGTAAGCTTTCTTTCAAAGGCCTCTTCCCATGGGACTGTAGGCTCGAGGAGCAGAACTTGGTTTGTGGAACCCAAAACAAATCCTAGATGGTAAATGGACTGCATTAGGGGTTGGGGATCTCCCTGGGGATCTACCTACCTTTGGCCGCCCCATACCAAGAAGAAGAATAAGAGCAATGACTGGTCGAAGGGTGGTGACTGCTATATGGTTCTGGAATTTGGTGGTTTTCACAGTCAACCAGCAGTTGCCAGTCTCTTACAGAGGTCAATATGCCCGCAGATCTTCTTGTTGCGGCTTTTGGCTCCTATCCACCTTTGAAAAAGGTGATGGTCTGCTTGAAAGGTTTGGCCCACTTTGCCCACTCAACTCCTGCACTGATTGCTTCAGGAATGTTCTTCAGGACTTGACTATCTTCCTTCAACAAGTGGGCAGCAGCTGAGTTGTTGCCTTGATTCTACATTGTATGATCAGCTTCTATCGTTCAATAAAATGTACGTGTGATGTATGTCTTTGCCTTCTTCCAGGTTCCCAGGGGGCATCGCAAAACTTGTAAAGTACATCCATGAACGTGGACTGAAGCTGGGCATCTATGCAGACATGGGCACTCGCACATGTATGGGATTTCCTGGCACCACGCTAGATAAAATCGAGATTGATGCCCAGACCTTTGCTAGCTGGGGGGTAGACTATCTGAAGTTTGACGGCTGTTCCTCAAATGCTGTAGAACAAATGCTAGGTAAGAAGTAATTGAAAAACCTACAAAAATCTACAAGAGATCATGGACTAACCATAACACGTTTTTTCTCGTGTCACAGGATACCCTCTGATGTCCAAGGCATTGAATGCTACAGGCAGACCTATTGCATACTCCTGTAGTTGGCCTGTCTATGTAGGAGGCCTCCCCCCTAATGTGAGTGTCATTCTAATGATTGTCAAATCAAGCTGTTGGGTCACTGGGATGTGAATATAGCTGTGACAATATTCTGACAAACGACACGATAAAGGCAATCGCTAGACCAAATCTTTAACATTCCAGAGCTCTAAAAAGGTGTATTTGTATAGAAAATGTGTTTCAATTTTACGAGTAAATAAAGCAAATGTAGTGCTAATAGACAAAACAATTGATCTGCTAAAACATCAGCTGCTAGCATGGCTGTAGACTCTTAGGCCTGTTAAAATGGATTCACAGTTATTGATCAAATGATTAGCGTTGGTATAATGTTTTCATAATTCTTTCAGAAAAGGCCCACGATCTTTTTCTGCACAACTTTAACATTTATTTCCCGGTCCTACCAGGTCAACTACACTTTCCTTGGTGATATTTGTCACTTGTGGAGGAATTACTATGATATCCAGGACTCATGGGACAGTGTGCTGAGCATTGTTGAGTGGTTCTCCAACAACCAGGATGATCTGCAGCCGGCTGCGGGGCCTGGACGATGGAATGACCCGGACATGGTACGATCGGTTTGTCTTTATTATCGATCCTACACAACTGATCTTAGAGGTATTCAGGAATGTATACCACTATCTAGGCCTTTTAACCACAGTAAGATGCTTTTCAATTGCTGTTGGAGTAAAATGTGTGTCGTAGTAATGCTAAAGAAAACAAGGTTACATTTTTTTTCTGTATGCCGTGTGTTTGCTGTGCGGCAGAAATTTTAATGACCAAACCACTCTTTTCCTTTTGAGCTCTTCTTTGCCAAACCGTATTTTTGTTCTCTCTTTATGCCTCACACACCTCTGATATCTGTCCTCAGCTCATCATTGGTAACTTTGGTCTCAGTGTGGACCAGGCCCGCTCTCAGATGGCTCTGTGGGCTATAATGGCTGCACCTCTCATCATGTCCAATGACCTACGAAACCTGGACAACAGCGCCAGGAACATCCTGCAAAACAAAATGGCCATTGCAATAAACCAGGACCCCATGGGAATCCAGGGAAGACGCCTATTGCAGGTCATAATCGTTATTGAGACAGATCAGATTATGTAAAGTTACAAGGCTTAGTAAAGAATATGTGCAGCAAGGCAGTCGTTAATGAAGAAAGAACACTGATCCTGACACGAATGGGTGGTGTTCTTTTTTTCCTTATGGACCGCCCTGCACATAATCTCACTTATTACATGGCTTCATGCTAATTTATCAGACTATTTAAATCCCAATGTTTATAAAAAAGATCTTATGGTTTTCAAAATGATCATATTGCTTCTGCTGATAAACAAAAGTGTAAAAAGATAAAAAGTGTGTCTACCAACAGCTGGAACTTCGGAGACAGCAAAGAACTTAAAATGGCGGCAACACTGATCGAAGTGTTCCGTAACTGTTGTAGTCTGTTCACATTTTATTTTCCACCAGTCTTTAAACGCTACCAGAGCCCGTACCATTTTCCTGTTAGTGTTTACTTCCTGTCTCTCTTCTTCTGCTGTTACCTTTAGTGTTTACTTCCTGTCTGTCTTCTTTTGCTGTTACCTTTAGTGTTTGACTAAGCCATGTAATAAGGTATAATACACAGTTCACAATAATACACTGACGTTAATAATGAAGAACAACAAAAGGTGGGATTTTTAGGGAAAATCAAGCAGTGTGTCTTCAAGGAACTATGTTGTATTTTCTGTGTGTGTTGTCACACAGGAGAAGAGTCGTATAGAGGTTTACTGGAGGCCTCTGTCTCACTCAGCCAGTGCACTCGTGTTCCTGAGTCGACGAACAGACATGCCCTACCTCTACCACAGCTCTCTGGGTAAACTCAGCTACGATGCTGGCAACTATGAGGTTGGTTCACCCTTTCATGTCTTACCCTGTGTATCATGTTTGTCCTTAATTTACTAGTACTCTAACTCTATTTACTAACCCATAGACAGGGATTTTCCCTTGATGAACAAACTATTATTTATCTTTTGAAAATGATGATAGTTGATTCATTTTGCGGAAATGCAGAGAAAATCATTTGGCATTGGTAGACATTTTTGTTTTGCAAGTTAATATTTTCAAATGTTGTATTTTGTTGAAATACAAGTGTATATATTTGTTTACTCTTTATTATTGTTTTCAATAGTGACGTTTCTTACTGAAATTAATACCCTACTACTATCTGTTTGTATTGCTTCAACAATGATTTGGGGAAATTTAAAAAATACATAATAATCAAATATAAGTTACCTTTTCTAATTCAGCTTTACATATTTGTTTCTTCTCTTGCTTTTAGGCCTATGATGTGTTTACGGGTGCAACAGTGACGGGTCTGAATGCCACCACCGAGTTTACCGTCTCCATCAACCCCTCAGGTGTAGTCATGTGGTATGTGTATCCAAAAAAAGTTTCCGAACAGATGAAGATGCTCAGGAAAACTTCACAATTCAACTGGCAAAAAACTATACCTAGGCATAGGATTGTGTTATGAAGTAACTTCTGTAAATGCTAAACTGGAATTTTATGGAATAATTGAAAATGCTGAGATTCTCAAAGAAAGCCAAGTAATGTTAATTTGGCTTTTTTGAATAAATGTTCTGTTGCACTGATTTTAATGACAGCAAACATGATACTAGTTAATTCTGTCATTTTTTTTTATTGTTAAGAAGTGCCTTTTTCTTCAATTTAATAAACATGAACTAATTCTTGTCCTTGTTGGGGAAATTTCTGACAGGAAGTTGCCGTTTTTTTAATTTAGATAAACTGTGACACAATAGCTGTCATTTACAGTGTTCCATTAATGCACTACCAGGTAGCCTAAACAAACTGATTTATATATATATATTCACATTTATTGTTATTTGTATTAGTTTACTGTACACAAATGATGTTTAAGAATGTTCTAATTTTACTAATACTGTAAATAAAGCAATAAAAAGAGAAGATTAACTCGTCCAGAAGACAGATTACCATTGCCTTCCGTCTTTAGTCTTTAAATGCAGACCTGATCCTGACCAGCTCTTGGTGATTTCTTATAAGGCACAACAGACTGTTTCAAACTTTTATATGGTACTTTTATATCACCGTCTCTGCTAAGCTGCGTATCCTGCTCCGTAGCCCCAGCTGGGCTCCTGGGGGCTCTCCGTGCCCTGGGATTTGCTGAGGCAGAGGAAGTGGTCCATGTCCACCCACGTCTTTCCCACACAGACCCTTTTTAGTCTGCCTGGGATCAGTGTGGGTCAGTGCCTTTCTGCCAGCTGCTATCACTCACGGATGAATCCACAGAGAATGACACCAAACATTCTGAGAGGGATACACACGTCCTTCATATGTATGTGTTCGTTCACAGTAAAGTACTCAAAACGCAGGTCAAGAGCCTTTTTGCATTTTATATTGCTGGAAACCAAAAATCGATGTCATTCCAATCAGAAGGTTGTGGATTCAATTCCCAGCCTCTGCAGTCAACATGGATGAACTGTGTGTGAATATTAGCTTCGTGGAGCAGGTGTTTGAATGTGTGTAAATGGGTGAATGCTGTATATGTAAAAGAAACGCTTTTAGGAGTCGTAAAGCTGGATAAATGACTATGCAGTCCTTTTACCATTTAACTTCAGTCGGTCTACTTTTAGCATATTATTTGTGAATTACTCTTAGGATTGTGAGGATTCAAATCAAATCCTCTCCTAATACTCACACACATTTACATAGCATTGCAGTTTTAACCCATCAGAGTATTATGGGCAGTGGACTTTGGTGGGCGACCCATGCAAACCTGCTACAAGGGCCCGAAACACTTCCATTAGGAGAAACGCGCTGCACTTTAAAAAACGATGCAAATATTAAAACACAAATGTGCCAAAACATGCAAAAAAAGAAACATTGTGCCGGTACCAAAAGACCCACAGACTTATGGGGACAACTGCGTTAGGAGACTTGGACTTCAGCTTGCAGGATGAAAAGTTGGCCCTCATACATGTTGAGTTCTAACCCTGCGCTAAAACAATTGTAGGTGTAATAGATCTGAAAAGTTAAAGTCAATGATCTTCCGGGTTTGTCCAGCAGAGAGCGCACGTTGCTGCCACCCGTTCCAAATACATTGGACTTAAAGTCAGCAACATCTTTTCTAATATTTCCCCATATCAGGTGACTGTAACTTTGATCCTTTTTGAATATGGACTGATTCATGTGAAGTAATGTGAAGAGCACACTGATGGTTGGATATTTGTTAGAGGGTATTTTCAGAGTGTTCGTTTGGGGAGTGTCCCTACCCGATCCGTATCGGAAACCCGATCGGTTCTACGCATGTGCATATACGTCGCTACTACCCATCATGCTTACTTAAGTATTTTAAGGCAATTTACGGGACTTTTCTGGGATTTAAATAAACATTTTTATAGGCCTATTTGGTTTGATTAGTTAGAAAAGACCTTATTAAAAGAAATACTTTCTCTCTTGTTTTGGTGAAGAATGTCTTAAATATGGAGCTAATTTCGTCATGTAGCCTATTAACAAAAAAAGCTAGTTAGAAATAAAGTAATTGTTAAAGTCAATGAACAATGAAATATATCAAGGTATACTATATTTATTCAGCGTTGTAAGAAGTAATCAGTTCGATAGTATATCTTTTGGATGTTGTTGTTGAAACTGTTGTTCAATAAAGTTTTTCAAAAACGTTCACACTGTCTCATCAATGCTGTAAATCAATATTCACGCACATATGCAGAACCGATCAGGTTTCCGCTAGAGATGGTGTAATGACAAGGAGTGTAATGGTAGATAGCTGTGTCATGCTAGCAATGCAAGCGCCGTTTAGCTTTAGAGTGGGCTCTGTGTTTAAAAAGCGCAGTTTAGGTCAAAAACGCAGTCTTTGTGTGTTCCATTAGATATGTGTGCATTGTTAGTGTTCATTTTATGTCAGAAAGCTATGTTTGTATTACACTGTACAATGTAAAGTAGTTTATTTGTGTTCAAAATACTTTCGACTTGAAGTCAGCAACATCGTGTCGGTTTATTTTCTTATATTTCCTCATATTAGAGGCATAACATAGGCTTTACTTAAACCTTTAACAGTAGAGGTCAAATTGCTGAATCATGTTCTCTGTCAGTAGAGACACACGTTTAATTGAAATTATTTCACCTTCAGTTCAATGACAACTTATTAGCCAAAACACTGACACTGATCACTACAGTGATTGATCGCAAATTAATGGATCTTTGCGGTCTCAAAATCAGATGTCTTTTACATGACATTTTGTCTTCTTCCTTGATGTTCACAGTAACAAAATAAAAAGGTATTTGAGGCAGCCTGAATCTGACAAAAGACCTTTCGGATACTCCTCCATACATCACCATGGAAGAAAACACCATTCACTGCCACGCCCAACAACTTATTTATTGCGAGTGCAGTTCCCAGGTCTCAAGTTGCACAAAGGAAGTCACTAAGGTGTTACTGAGAGGGATTTGTGAACCCCTGTAGAGGCAGTGCTCCAACCTTCATCAACATCACTACATGTCATGACTCAATGGTGCGAGTCAGGGAATAAGGGAATAACTCCCTTAGCTGATGAGCACTTGTTGGCCAAGTTTTATGAGGCTCTTATACACTCTCTACTGTTCCCCCAGCTCAATGCGTTTGACCAGTCTACTGAGTTCTGATCCAAAACTTAAACTCCCTGAAGGAGATTGGCGGTTATGATGTTGCCATCCACTGCAGATTTTCACTTACTGCCCCTCCCTATCACCATGTAACCCCTGCAACCCCGCTGACCGTCTGTTTGTAGATCAGCACTAGGAAAGATGGGCTGGGTCAGGGGCCAACTTCACCATGAGAGCATGTTCTAGCAAGATGAAAGGCTGTGATGCTGGTTTTCCAAGGACCCACTGCTGTGGACATGACATGATGTTTTACACGAGACGTTAAACCTGTCAGGTTAGTACCTAACAACGGTTTACTCAATGTAACAAGGTTTGGAAACCCAGTGGGTGCTAAAGACGTGGGAGACGCAACATGACGTGGGAGATACAACATGATGCATCAATTAAAAGTGTTATCTTTGAGCTTTTACTTCTTTCCATCTCCAAAAGCTGCTTCAAGTTGCTTTATATCTGGAAGTTACTTTTCAGGTCAGAAACTGATAAACCATAATTGATAGACCTCTGTCCCGTGATGCCATACCATTGACCTGACAGTGTCGGGTTCTTAGAACTCAGAAGGAGCAGCAGCCGAAAATAATTCAGGATGCTTCTTGTCAAGTCAACAGCATTTATTAATATGAAGTTACAACCCAGTCTCACTGAAGTTCGTGACATGATAAGTCTGATAAGGAACTCGGCCGAGGTCCTCTCCTGTTTCACTGGTCCACAGTCCACCTTTGAGCAGTTATCTGTCTCACAGATTCACAGGAAGAAGCAACGATCTATTGTCACAAAACATTTGAATATCTCTCTAAATTGAAGTCTTCTCCCATTGGTTGGCGGGGATAGAACCTGGCCCCTTTGTCGGTGCATAAGCATGTCCACGGCCCTTCACGCTTGCTGCTTCATTCAGATCTTCGGTCGCCCTCTAGTGACGTAGCCAAATAACATTCCTTTCATTATATCCTGTTACACAATTCTTCTGATGGTTGTTGGGAAAATGACCTTATTAAACACATAATGATAGTTGATATTGTAGCAGGAGTGAGAGTTGGAGGCAGTGTGTTTAGTATGGAACTCCACGCATCATTCTCCATATACTCTCAAACACAATATCTTATTAGCTACCTGCTACTGTGAAGCTAAAAACAAATAACAACCGGAAACCAGAACTCCAAGGTTTCGCCCACCATCCGGTCCATGAGGCATTACTACAACAGTGAATTATGTCCCTTAAAGTTCCAGCACAATATATTGATTATTCTCACAACAGCTAATGTTCAGAAACCCGATATCTTGAAGGTCTGACTTTAATCTCAGAATTAAAAAAAATACCTTTTGGTAAAATCTCAAAAATGTTTTCACATGTGGCAATAAATCTCTTCAGTAACAACCTAACCAAAGAGGGCAACAAGTAATCACCAGTCAGAGGCAGAGTAGGGTGGGTTATGTCTTTGCTATAGTAGGAGAAACAATGGTAAAGTCCGCTGACATCATTCTGCATAGTAATTAATTAGCCATACACTTCCGTTTGTTGCACGAAGAGTGTATTTTTTTGAGAGCAATGTGCCTTCAGAACAACAGGCGTTTGTTTCATGATAACAAGCAACTCAGCTTTCAGTCTAATAGGACATCCGTCAGCCTATTTCATAATAATGGACCTTTGGAAAAAATGAGCAGCCCCCTCTAACGCTGCACCACGACTTGGCAACCACATGACATAAACACTGTTGACTGCCGGCACGTACGACCAAACCAATTCACCATTTTAAATTACCTATTATATAAGCAATTAGGTTGCACAACCCATTTACATGCTTACCCAGACATAACTCAAACACAGCCACCCCAGAGTAACATGGAACATCATGCTGCGTCTGTTTATATGAGGAAACTGGCACAATGGCTGCTTTGGATGCCCTACATGTTCACTGTTAGAAGAAGAACATATACTTTAAAAGTAGATCATATACTTTTAAGTTGTGTCTTGGACGTATGCCTTCAGCTCCTCTACACTTTGCATCGTTGTCATATTTTTTGTTTGTATTTTGGACAATAATGATCATGTTGGGTATGCTCATAATGTTATGGCTGATCGGTGTACATGGGTAGGGCAGGTATTTGTAAAACACGTATATGCATAGTTGTATAAATACCTTACAAATTTTGTTTAAAGAAGGAAGATGCTGGACAAATTATTCAGCAGGAAACGTTTGCAATGCCAAATGTTGAATTATTTTTGATCCTTTTACAGTAATCTGTGTAACAGTATTTTGGTTTAATATAGTGTTGAAAGTTCTTAACATTAAAGCACTTTAGCAAGTTTTGGCATGAGTTGTAAAATGCTAAATAGGTATTGCTAACTTACACGGTGTTGATTGGTTGTTTTTCTGAACGCCTGCATGTCGCATCATTAATTGTTGTGGCTGCAAGGAATTCTGGGACAGCAATATCTCTCTTTTTTCTTAATCCTTTATTTTAAAGTAGTTAACACATTACAAATAAAACCAACAACATACAGGTCACCAGAGACATTACAGCAAATGTCCTCAGCAATTGGTCTCGTGCCATGGAGCACCATCCTTCAAAATGGGTTCACAACAAATCTGCGTCGATTTCAGTCCAGTATCCATTCTCAGAAGAGGCTCCTACATACATGCATAAAACATGTGTAGGGAAGAGTGGTTGGGTGTGTAAATCCCACATAGGAAATCAGAAAGAAGTTACAGATTCATTGCTTCAGAAAATTCTTCATGGATTATGTAACTACCTCTTCATGTGTAAAACCCATTTGAACCAGTAGTTGTCAAAGGTATCACGACAGAGTCTTAAGAAGTCTTGTCCCGAAAATTACATTTGACTGGTAAATGAGCTTAATATATAATGGCAAAACTGTTATCAATCTCAAAGCCCGGTATTGAATTTGTTTCTGTTATTAGCGATATCGCCAATTAAATTGGATTACTAGACAATCCCAGAATATCTGGAAGTGATCAGCCATAATATAACTACATTGCCTCCAGCAATGTCCAGATTCTGATCTGCTTGTCTGATAATATGTCCTTCTTGTAGTCTGGCCAGTGGAGAATTCTCTCCACTGGCCAGAGATGGAGGCGGTGAAATGTTTTTACATAATGTTAGGCGCGCGCGAGAGAGAGAGAGAGAGAGAGAGAGAGAGAGAGAGAGAGAGAGAGAGAGAGAGAGAGAGAGAGAGAGAGAATGCACGCACGGGTTAAGGGGATTGAATTGTTGTTATTAGCATCTGGTGCTAGCTAGCTGCGCTAACGACTATAAGGAGCTGTTTCTACAACAAAGTGGAGGAGAGTCATCTCCTGTCAGACTGAGAGACCTCAGTCTGATGACCTCTGCTCAGTGATATTAAGGACTCTCTGAGTGGTTGGATAGTTAACTTTAGTCTAAGTTATCTCAGTGGGTCTCAAACGGTCACCATTTATACATATATTTCCAAGGCACACCTTTATTTAATTATAAAGACATAACAGAATAGATAAAACAGGTATGAGATCATTCCAATTCTTACTATAGGACAGTAAAACTAAAATACAGTTTGAAAGGGGAGTATTTTGTATGCATGAATAAAAAGAAAAATGTTAAATGAGATAAGATAAACTTTAAAAGAGCTAAAACTAGTCTTTACTGCTGCGTCACAGAGGAGCAGAGGGAGAGGAGGGAGACAGGAGAGGCTGATTCAGGAGGCCAGACACACACAACTATAATTGAACAAAAAAAATAAACAAGTTTCAATGTTTTGCTATTGGATATGGTATGTTATTGGTTATGGCAATATTCTTACGATTTTATGATCAAAGAAATGAATACAGTTCTGTTTCATATGGGTGTATCCATAGATCTATCTCTTTAATTTGCCCCCAAAGTGCACCAGATTGATGCATTTAACTCCCAAAATCATATAGAAAATTCCCAGGGGAGCACGCCCCTGGAACACCCTAGGATTTGAGTTCCAAATATTGATGATACAACCAGCAAAACGCAAAAAAACAACAACCAGGGAGTGGCCTGGCTGGGTGTATAATTCCCAGCCTGACTCAGTGTCCCAGTCCGGCCCTGATTCTAGACATGAGTGTAAGAGACAATTAAGCACACAGTCATATTTGGGGAAAATGTTTCTGTTGGCTTGACATATTACATGGTGCTAAATTTCATTTATACTATTATTTTTGTATAGTTTCGTATATAGTGATATAGGTGGATTATCTTAAGGTTATGTTTCTGTTTACTACTTTTTGATGTAAAATGCTAGGTTTCCTATTTCCAACATGGTATTAGGGCCTTGAACGCAGCTTTCAGGACACATGGGAAAAAAGAGTTTTAGGAGCTATGCTAGGCTAGTTGGATGCTGGAAGTCTGCAAGATAGGATCGCAACAAGTGTTTGACCGTGTTTACTGTTACATGTTATATCAAACTTCAAGTCGGTATTGGACCGAACGAGATGTATTTGTGGATGAAAATCACCTGCGGTGACGCTGTATTTTATTTTGAATAAACCCTCGTTCAAGTTTACCTGCCTCCCGTGACTACATTGGGTTTTCACAAAAGGTTTGGAATTAATTGGAACATGAGTCAGAACCAAGATACATTGCAGACTAAGTGGCCTAGGAACTATGGAAAATATTAAAACGGCCACTACAATGAGTATATTCTAGATGCCGGTAGCACCAACAAAATATTCAACCGGGTTCGATTCAGTGCTTCTTATAATTGTAATATTTATATCAAAGTGATGCCTGAGCTGTATGGGCATCTGTAGACATCCTGGGGCTCAAAATTGTGGGTTTCTGTTAGGTGTTGGAAGCTTTTCAAGCCTGCATTCATTATCTCCTTTCAAAACAACAAGGATGGTCCAGTGTATGCTAAGCTAAAAGAGACATGAATTGTGGGTAACAGACATTATATTATGTTATATTATAAGCTAATTACATGCTCTCGCGGGCCACATAAAACAAGGTAGTGGGCCAGATTTGGCCTTGAATTTAACAGGAGTTAGGGCACATGTGTCAAACTGAAGGCCCGCGGGCCACATCCGGCGCGTGAATGAATTATCTTTGGCCCGCATGACAAAATCTATTTACTATTAGAGCTGGCCCGCTGGTATATCATACGCGCCACCATAATACTACAAATCCCATAATGCACTGCCCGTGCGTCGGCACGTCAATCACAGGCCGCGTCAATCACAAGCGCCCCCACTCATTCATCAGCACTTCTGTCAACTTTCATCCCTCTCCCCACAAAATGGCTAAACGAAAGGTGGACTTTGAAAACAGGGGTTTTCAAGACGGGTGGGAGGCCCAGTACATGTTCGCGGATGTAAAGGGCAAAGCTGTGTGTCTTCTGTGCGGAGACAGTGTGGCTGTAATGAAAGAATACAACATAAAAAGACACTATGAAACGAAGCACCACGACAAATACAAGCATCTGGACACGACACAAAGGCTACAGAAGGTAGAAGAAATAAAAAGAAGCCGTGTTCGCCACCTTGCTGCCAATCTCCAACAACAGCTTGTGGGAAAGGGAAAAGCTTTCATCGCGCACTCCCTTGCTGTGGATGAGAGCACCGACACTTCTGATACTGCCCAGCTGTCAATTTTCATCCGTGGAGTGGACTCAAGCCTGTGCGTAACAGAAGAGTTTTTTGGATTACGCTCAATGCATGGCACAACTACGGGGAAAGATCTCTTTGAAGAGGTGTCCAGATGTGTAGATAAAATGGGGCTGCCGTGGGATAAACTTGTTGGACTGACAACAGATGGAGCGCCTGCAATGTGCAGTCAAAAAAGTGGATTGGTGGGAAAGATCCGAGAAAAGATGCAGGATGAAAACGTCACAAGTGAGCTGACAGTTTATCACTGCATCAGGGGCGGATCTAGAAAAATATTTATGGGGTGGCGAGAGAGGGGCAGGAACTTTTGAGGGGTGGCAGACGTATATTTAGAGAATTTTATCACAGTTATCAGTTTGATGAGAAATATATGCACGCACACACTACATAAGGGCACAGACTGCCATTTACAAACTCATTCAGACAAGCTTAATCTCATGCAATGTCTTGCATTTGAGGTTTCAGGTGAAACGGTTCATATTAGGAATAAGTTACCATACAATGTGATCTCACTTAATAGGAGATAGAAGTGTGGTCACACTACTATAGGTGGGGCATTATCACAGGAAAGGCATTAAGGTAAGACACAGATGTTGAGTGGCAGTAACACATACTCCCCTAAGTAGC
The DNA here is from genome assembly GCF_036324505.1 of Eleginops maclovinus. Lineage (NCBI taxonomy): Eukaryota > Metazoa > Chordata > Actinopteri > Perciformes > Eleginopidae > Eleginops > Eleginops maclovinus. Next base: position 22,895,891 of record NC_086351.1, read on the forward strand.
TTGAACTATTAAACAACAAGGGACACTTCATTCATTTCAATCTGAGCTGCTTTATTCCATTAAAAGGCTCACAGAGTTCCAAGCAGACAACTTTCAGCCCAACAAACGTGCTGGAGACAATGTGGTGAGATGCCTCCAAATCATACACATGTTTCACAATTCCATTTTTATGTAGGGTTCTATACCTTGGGGAGCTAGAAGAACTGGTAATCAAAGAAGACCAATACTTAAGGTTCTTTTAGTAGCAAGTAAGAAGGCTATAACTAAGAACTGGCTTAAAATAGATGGGCCAAAACGTAAACAATGGCTATCTTTAGTAGAGGAAATCAAAGAAATGGAAATGCTCCCATATAAATTGAAAATAAAAGAAAAACTATTTGCAAGAAACTGGTTAAAATGGCATATATGGTATACACATAACTAAAGAAACTAGACATATCTACAGAAGGAAAATAATTGTATGGACACATCCCTGGTTAGAGGCCTGTTCCTGTGAAGTGTGTTTTATTTTATGTATTTATTATTTTTGTTTATCTATTTCTGTAATTGTCTTAACATATATTTTGCTATCAATATCTGGTAGCTTTTTCACTACTGTACTGTAGGAATACTAATGAAAACAAAGTAAAAAAAAAATAAGGCTCACAGAGTTACAAAAGGGTGAAGTTGTCATGCCTATAACAGCTGAATGCGGCGATTTCCATGTTGCTCAGCAAAACGCTTCACAAGTTTATCTAGATCTAATGCTTTTGTGCGTTTTGATTCAATGCTGAGTACAGCCAAACTCGATAGTCTCTTTTCTGACATAGTAGACCGCAAATATGTCTTTATGAGCCTGAGAGATGAAAAACTTCGTTCACAGGATGCACTGCTCACAGGTAAAACAACCGCTATTTTGCACAACCTGAACAACTCATAAAAAACATCCTGGTATGGGTCCAACAACTGAGTGAACTCCATTAGAGTGGTAGGACTCTCCTTTTCCCCCTTTTTCTGTCTAGTAATCTCCTCGTCTGATGTAACTCGTGTTTGAGATCCTCAATATCTGAATCATAAGCTTCAGCCAATAACAGCACAGCCTCCTCTCTCAAAAAAGTTGGACTTGACGGATTTAGTGCCTGGACACCCTGCATGATGTTACAATTTGTGTTAGAAAATCTTCGTCCTATTTCTCCAATCATGTTATCCAGAACTGGATAGTACACAGAGACACAAAAAGTGTGTTTGCTATCTGGAACTACATGCTGTCCCAGGGTGGAGAGGATGACAGTATCCTGAAGCACCTTTGTTGTCTGTCTTGGCCTCTTTGATTTTCGCTGAGTTGTATCAATGTTACTTCGTTGACATAAATCAAGTGTTTCACTCCACATTTCCTCAAAAGAGGCTTGACTACGGTACTGGACCAGTGTCTCTTTAAGTGCCTCAATAAGTTCAACAGCCTTAGCATGGTCCAATGTTTTAGACTGGAGCATGTCTGATAAAAATTTGGAGTCACTCAGGACCTTTCTGAACAGAACAAGAGATCCAGCAAAATTCAGATCAATTTGAGCCAATATCCCTCTTGCTTCAACAGCTCTTTGTGAATGGTTCTCAGATGCGATCTCTTCAAGCACCTGTACTATTGCAGGCAACCTGTCCATAACATTGCGACATGCTATATGCCTACAGGCCCAACGTGTATCACTTAGCCGTTGGAGTTCCCTTGGTGCACCATCAAACATCTCCCGCTGAACTTCCAGCCATTTGTTATGTACATAGGACCCAGACATGAATACATACAGTCGTTCCAATAATGAGAAGAATTTTCCTGCATCTGCCACTTTTTACAGCGTCTACTATAACTAAGTTCAAGCAGTGTGCGCTGCAGTGAACATAGAAGGCATGTTTGGCTACTTCTTTTATTCTAGCTTGAACACCTGCATGTGCCCCGCGCATCACTGCCGCGCCATCGTAGCCCTGGCCTACAAGGTTTTTCTTGTACTCTAGCCCATGCTTCTCAAGGAAGCATATAATTTTGTCACTCAAGGCAGCAGCATCCAGGTGTTCTGCCACTTCAAACTCCAGAAAGCTCTCATGAACCACACCGTTGTAAAAATATCTCAGAACAAATGACATTTGCTCTTTTTTCTGAAGATCTTTCGTTTCATCAACAATAACTGAAAACTGCTTACTTGTCTTAACTTCCTGGATTATTTCCTCTTTGACCATTGCAGCCAAGCATTCAAGTATTTCATTTTGTATTGTTTTACTGGTGTATTTAGCGTTTTTAGCTTGTTGTTCAAGTCTTTTTTTGATGATGGGGTTATGGTTACCCAGCAAGTCTAACATAGACAGAAAAACACCTTTATTGTCTGAATCGAGAGACTCCCTGTGACCCCGCTGTGCTATGTTTTCTGTGGCTGTTAGAACTAAAATTTCAGCTAATGTTTTAATATAGTATTGATTTTCAGCCACCTGCCTCTTTTTTTGCTCATCCATTAGCCCAAACATTGAGGTATTTTTATCCTTCATTTTATTGTTCTCTGTCCATGCAAACATTGCATTTACATGGCTTTCAGATCTGGCATGAGAACAGAAACCACTGTCTTTCATTGTAGTCTTTTTCCAGTTTTGATAACCCTCGAAAGAGGTGAAAACAGTCCTTGGAGCATCGGGAAGGGAAAAATGCCTACAGGCAAAACAGTAAGATGCGTCTTTAGATTGTGAGTATTCTAACCAGGGATGAGATTTGTACCAGTCGCTGCGGAAGCTTCTCCTGGCTCCTCCCTGGAGTGTCTTTGGGAAACTCTCCCGCACTGGCTGCACTGGAACCTCACACCTGGACTTGGATACGTCTAGAAGTTGGAGGGGAGGAAAGATTCAAACAGCATTACCTCTGAACAAATTATACAATAATATAACAACGAGTAAAACATTATCAATTTGGAACTCTCATTGATTAGTTATAATAATCAGACTGTGTTAACACACACTAACATTTTACCATGGGAGAGTATTTATAGGTTAATTTGTTTAATTCTCATTCTCACACTTACACATTTCCCCAATTATTCGTATTCAAGCAAACATTAATAATTACATTTATTTGAAGTCAAAGCAATGTCTCTTAAATGCACCTAATAGCAAAATGTCCGTTTTTGTCATTTGTTGTTCTTATGTAACTAAGTAGGCTACTATGTACTATGCAGCAACAGTTTCCATACCATGTGGACCAACTCGACTGGAGATCGTTGGTGATGGCTCAGCAGGCACTCTCCTTTCCCTTTCACTGTCTGAGCCCTGTCTCTCGCTTTCTACCTCCTCATCTTGATGATGCTCTCCCTCCTCCATATCTTCGCTGCGGTGTTCTCCCACCTCCTCCTGTCCCTGGTCACCTTGGCCCTGTATTCTATCTGTCACGTTTCTGTTGCCCTTCTCTCTCTCCTTCCACCTCGTCTTCATCTTTTCTCTCTTCTTCCACCTCATCTCCTCCGTCTACATTGCTCAGTTGTTTATTTTCTGCTTCTCTCGACTTTTGCTTTGGTGAAAAAAAACTGCTTATGCTACCTTTCCTCTTCATTTCTGTAAGATGATTCAAAGTAACTTTACAATGTTTTCCTTGACACACGTTGAATCAATATTAGCTTTTGTAGCTTACTTTACACAGTACTAGCATCAGACCTAGCTAACATTACATCAAAGATAATCTAGTATTACCGTCTCTGATTACATGTATAGTAAGCGGATCATCTCAAAATCAGCATCACAACTATACTAGCACTGCACAACTATACTAGCAATATAATTTATTGAAGAAAAGAAAAAAAATGTTTTACCTCTTTCCTCCCGTGTGTCCTCTCCTTGCGACTCCTGGCTCCTTCACTTCGCGTTCGCGCCACTCACTTTTCAAAAGAAAGCAGTCAGGTGCTAGCCTGGGTCCCAACCGAAAGTAGCCCTGGCCCAATCAGATTGCCAGGGCGGGCTTTAGACGATGATGGACAGATGAACAACAGGAACGTAACCAACCACGTCACTTAAGAGCGCTTGGGTTGCATTCGAATTAGAAGAGACACTTTTTTCGGCGTTATCTCGTGCTGCATTCACTGCAGTCGGACATTTGAGATTTACGCTCGGCTCGTAAATGTCAGACTGACGTTAACTTTTCTTTTAACTCGTTGCTGCCACATGGGGTGGCAGCAGGGGTGGCAAGGCTTTCATTTAGGGTGGCAGTTGCCACCCCATGCCACCCCGGTAGATCCGCCCCTGCACTGCATCATACACCAGGAATCGTTGTGTGGCAAAGCCTTGAACATGGAACATGTAATGAGCATCATAACACGAGCGGTTAACTTTATCAGAGCCAGAGGTTTAAATCACCGCCAGTTCAAGTCTTTTCTGGCGGAGTTAAATTCGGACTATGGTGACTTGCCCTATCACACAGAGGTGCGATGGCTAAGCCAGGGAAAGGTGCTGGAAAGATTTTTCGAGTTGCGTGAGGAGATCTGTGAGTTCATGGAAAGCAAAGGGAAAGACAAATCAGAGCTCCGAAATAAAAAGTTTCTGTGTGAAGTAGCGATTCTGTGTGACATCACGAGCCACCTGAATGCGCTAAACCTGCAGCTTCAGGGGCCGGGCCGTGTCATCACTGACATGTACGCTACAGTGAGGGCTTTTAAAACCCAGCTGCGCCTGTGGGAGACGCAGATTCTTCAGGAAAACTTGAGCCATTTCCCGCACTGCCAAACAATGAAAGAGCAGGTGCCGCTGTTTTCCCAACTAGACAGTTTACTGGAAAAACTCGGCATACTTGGTGCTGACTTCACACGGCGATTTGCCGATTTTGAAGCCCAAAAAAGCAGATTTGAACTGCTCAGTAATCCATTTGCAGCTGACGTGGAAAGCGCACCATCAAACCTGCAAATGGAGCTGATCGAGCTCCAATGTAGTGACACACTGAAGGCAAAATATGAGTCTGTGGGCGCTGCAGAGTTTCCACGTTTCATCCCCGACACAATGCCCCATCTACGCTCCCAGGCTGCTCAAACGCTCTCTATGTTTGGCAGCACATACTTGTGTGAACAGCTGTTCTCTTTGATGAAGATAAACAAAACTTCACACAGGACTCGTCTTACTGATGAACACCTTCACTCAATCCTGAGGATTTCCTCAGCTCAGAGCCTGACCCCAGACATTGATGAACTTGTAACCAAGATAAGACACCAAGTATCTGGCTCAGACAAGTGAGCATCACAGAGCAGCAAACGGTGCTTTGACACAGTTTCAGTTTTTAATGCAGTTTAATATTTGCATTTTGTTCTCTTGCTACTACAGGACATTTGATTTTTCTTTGAAGTAAATTACTTCTGGCTGTTGTTTGCATGTAGAAAATGTTCTTTTTTTAATTTATTTGTAATTTTTCTTTCATTTAATTCATAATTAATGTTGTTTTATAGGCAATAATCTATAGGCGATGTTAGTTCCAGGTTCAATATGTGCAATAAGGTTGTTTCAATAAGTTTTCAATAAACGTTGAACCCGTCCGGCCCTTGACTTGTAGCAATTTCTTAATTTCGGCCCACTGTGTATTTGAGTTTGACACCCTGAGTTAAATGTAAATGTAAATGTAAATGTACTTTATTTATACAGCCCTTTACAACAATCCTTTCGGAGTACCAAAGTGCTTTACATAGTGTAACAATAAAAAGACAGAAATAAAAACAATTTAAAAACAATAAAAACAGTGAGAGCAATAAAATACAGCAAAGTCAAATAAAATAAAATAAGATAAAAGCGCCATCGTTCTACTGGGTATTAAAAGCCATCCTAAATAAGTAGGTTTTTAGCCTGGATTTAAAAAGGCCCGGGTCCGAGATGAGACGCATCTCGGTGGGGAGCTTGTTCCAGAGCCTGGGAGCAGCGACGGAAAAGGCTCGGTCACCCCAGTGTTTATATTTTGATCTGGGCGCTTCCAGTACAAGTTGATTTGTCGACCTCAACGCTCTACCTGGATCTCGGATGGTTAAAAGTTCGGATAAATATAATGGGGCAAGGCCATGAAGAGCTTTAAAAACAAACATTATAAGTTTAAAATCAATTCTAAAAAGGACAGGAAGCCAATGAAGGGAGTTAAGAACAGGGGTAATGTGCACACGTCTGTGAGTGTTGGTTAAAAGACGTGCCGCGGCATTTTGCACGAGTTGGAGGCGACTGAGGGAGGACTGAGAGAGGCCAACATAAAGTGCGTTACAATAATCTAGCCGTGAACTAATTAAAGCATGAATGGCTTTCTCGAGGTCGTGGCGGCTTAAAAACATTTTAACTTTAGCTAAAAGACGCAGCTGGAAAAAACTGGTCCTGACAACATTACTGATTTGTTTGTCGAACCTGAGATGACTGTCAAAAGTTACACCAAGATTTCTGACAGTTGAACTGAGCTTTGGAGACAGGGTGCCAAAGTCGGCTGACGCAGTATCTCCAAACACAATACATTCAGTTTTTTCATCATTTAAGTTAAGAAAATTTTGAGCCAACCACTGCTTAATATCAGCAATACAGTCAAATAAAGAACAATGTGCACTGTTACTGTTTGGCTTCACTGGCAGATAGATTTGCAGGTCGTCTGCATAACAGTGAAAGGAAAGGTTGTGCCTGGCTATAATTGACCCCAGTGGTAACATGTACAAAGAAAAAAGGATAGGGCCAAGAATAGATCCTTGTGGGACTCCACAAGAGAGAGGAGCACTGGAAGAGGACAGGTCACCAACCATAACAGAGAATGTCCTACTGGACAAATAAGATGTAAACCACTTCAACCCGGTGCCGTGGATGCCAACATAATTTTTTAGACGTGACAGGAGGACTGCATGGTCCACCGTGTCGAAGGCTGCTGTCAGATCAAGCAGCACTAAGATAACGGGGCACTTGGCATCCACAGACAGAGCAATATCGTTGTGCACCTTTAACAGTGCAGACTCAGTACTGTGGCGAGACCTAAACCCAGATTGGAACTTCTCGAGTACGGAGTTGTCATCCAAAAAGGACTGTAATTGTATAAAAACAGTTTTTTCTAAAACCTTAGAAAGAAAGGGCAGATTGGAGACAGGTCTAAAATTTGATAACACAGAGGGGTCAAGATTAGGCTTTTTAAGAAGGGGCCTGACCACAGCATGTTTAAAAGCATCTGGAACAGTTCCTAATCTAAGGCAGGAGTTGATAAAAACCAGGAGACTAGGCCCCACAGTATTAAAAACCATTTTCAGCACTTTGGCAGGGACAGTATCCAATGGGCAATTTGTAGATTTCATGGATTTCATTATGTCACCAAGAGAAAAAAGGGAAACCAACTCAAACTGTTCAAACACAGCAGAATGAGCTGGGGCAACGAGCAGATCATTGTTAGTATTCATGGTGACACTCTTACTGATATATTTTCTGACAGAATCCACTTTGTCAACAAAATGATGAAGAAAATTCTCACAAGTGGCTATTGAAACATCAGTCACTGCAGAAGTGCATGGATTAACAACAGCATTAATTGTATCAAATAACACCTTGGGACAGTGACTGCTGGAAGAAATAATATTAGAGAGGTACTGAGATTTTGCTTCACGCACAACTCTCTGATAATCAGCGAGACAGTCCCTTAATATTTGCAGAGACACATGCAGTTTGTCCCCCTTCCATCTGCGTTCCGCCTGCCTACAACGTTGCCTAGTGGCACGGGTGGTGTCGTTCAACCAGGGATCCGTTCTTGGTTTAGAAGATTTTCGCCTAAAAGGGGCAATAGTGTCCAGAATCCCAGCACAGGTGGAATGGAAGGAGGAGAGAAAAAGGTCAGGACAGAGAGGGGAAGCCAATCCGTTCATTCGAGTTAGGGGGACATGTCCAACTATCTCCCCAAACTAAACAATATGCATGTGATTGAATCCCACACACCCTTTCTCAACATTGACTGTCCTCTTGAAAAAGCTGTGTTACCAGAAGGAGGAGCTCTGGGCCTGCTTACTCAGGCTCTGTACACACAACTACAGCCCATAACAATGTTCATCAAGCACCAGAGTATCCTTGACTACTGCTGATGTAGAGCTGTCTCCACAGAGCAGCAGAGCTGGCTGTGTTATGATCAGACTCACGCAGCTGAACAAAAGAAATTGTACATCACTGTATATGCAGGTGACTTAAACTCAACTAATGCACTGATTTAATTCAGGTTGGAATTACACTTGTGTAAATATTTTGTAAGCAGCTCTGAGGACAGACAGACTAAACTCAGTTGAGCTAAAAACAGTTTCATAGTGCTGGTTAGTTAACTGTGCAGCATTTAAATATAAAACAGCTTAAAATGCCTACCATTTATATAATTACATATTATAGCATAGCGTTTAAACACAAGGCACTATGGAGAATGCCTCAAGTGGCCTTTTCAAAGAACTGCAGTTGTTGGTACTTCCGCTTGGTCTTCAAAGTCAACTTTATTTACAATTCTGTGTGATACACTCAGGTCACAGGTGTGAGTGTAGGCAAGTAGAGCACACTTCTAAACTTCTAAAATAAATATGAATATATAAGTAAATGATACAACTCTTCTCTTAGCATGCCAAAACTGTCATAAGAACATGTTTTTATATTTAAAATATTTTACCACCTTTTCTTTACTTTATTAAGGTTCATTTAATTGTTTATTTTCACTAAAAAGGGATGTCGCCAAAAACAATGTCATCTGTTCTCCAATGGAAATAGAAATATCCTAACAAATGTATGAAATGAGGTCATGTTAGTCTGTGAATGCCAAGAGATTTTTTTTTTTTTTTTAAAGAGATTTTTTGGGGGCTTTTTGCCTTTAATCGGATAGGACAGTGGAGAGTGACAGGAAAGAGGGAGAGAGAGTCAGGGTGGGATCCGGAAAGGACCACGGGTCGGGCGTACGGTGCAGGTGCCCCAGCCAGTTGCGCCACGGCTGGGGCCAATGCCAAGAGATTTAAGAATATTTAGCTTATTATTGAGAAAATCCCATAGCATTCACCATAATGGAACTTTCTGCTTTAAGCATGCGCAGGGCTGTATTGTCCAAAACATTAAAGGAACCCATCTTAGATAGCTGTGTTGCATTACAACTCATGGTGCAATTTCTTTACCAGACTACTACCAGACAACTTAATTGTTTGAGTAACTAACAAACATGAGAAGAACAGAATTTCCAAAACCTAATGTGAATGAGTAATTCAGCCTCGATGGTTTCAAGCCCCGTCTGTTACATTTGAGTGGGCGAATGTCACGTTGTGGTAGGGATAGGCGTTATTTATAATGTTAATCATTATTTTTCAACATGTGACATCAGATGCAACATTACAGTTTCTATTGATATAGCTTTATATTGCAGTACATAACCACTTTCTTAAATCTGTGCCAGTGTTTCTCCTCTGAAAACCCTCCACTGGCTCTTTTTGGCTGGACTGCAACCAAGCAAAGGTTAGCCTTATATTGTGAAAGTCTGTCACTGGCTGACTGATAAAGGTACTGAGTAATACGGTTACATCATCAGCAATTTCTTTGAGGCAATAGCAGCCACACAGCTCTCAGGAGGCTCATCTCATCAAGTTTCGAGATGTCATCAATTGTTGCTGAGTAATACTGTTACATCATTGGCCATTTTTAAAGGGTTGGTGCAGCTCTTACAAAGTAAAACATGTGTGTAAATAATTATTAGTTTGGGAATGTTTCATCTATGAGATTGTTAGATTTATTATTTTAAGTTGTGTTTCCCATGGGAACACTTTTAAGTTGCATGTCTTTGATTACTTTCTTTACTTTTTTAAAAATGATGGCACACACATTGGTACAGAAAAGGGTGCTATGGCTTACTTATGCCCACTGGCTTAATGGAGGGGTAGTATCACTTTAGGGCATTGAGAAATTCTGGGCCCTTAACAAAGTCCAAAAAGGAAGTCCACATTTTTTCAAACAGAGTGTATTTTCCTTTCATTGAATATGTTATTTTTTCCATTGCTATAACTTGAACAATGTCCTCTAGCCAGCATCTCGTAGTTGGTCTTTGTGTAGATTTCCAACATTTTGCAATTGTCCGTCTGGCTTGAAGTAGACTGAGGGTAACCATCTTCATGTTGGCTTTGCTGAGGATAATGTCCTGAGGTATAAGTCCCAAAACACACATTTTGGGGCACATGGGAAGATTCACCTCAGAAGAAGTTGAAAGAATATTAATAACTTCTATCCAAAATTCTTGTAATTATGTACAGGACCATAAACAATGGAAAAGAGTCCTTTTATGTGCATCACATTTAAAACATACATCAGGAATATTACCATTGAAATGATTCAGGACTACAGGAGTGATATATAGCCTCATAACCCACTTATATTGTAAGAGTCTGAGACCTGAATTGTATGTTTGTGCCTGAGAAATGTTACAAATGGTTAGCCATTCAGGCTCAGTTAATTCTTCCTCTAGGTCAGCACACCAGGCAAGTCTCTTGTCATCAGATGACTCCTGTGACCCTGACATTAGAGTCCTATAGAGAATAGAGAGAGACAAGTCTTCTCTGGGGCAGGCAAGCTACCACCTTTTCTATTGCTGACAGATCAGGCAAGGTGAGTTTTTTTTTAGTCTTATAAAAGAAGTCTCTAATTTGAAGGTACTTGAAAAAATGTTTAATTGGCAGATCAAAGTTCTGTCTGATATCTTCAAAAGACATAAGAACACCTTCATGAAAAATATCTGATATTTTCCAAATACCTTTGTCTGCCCAAAGTTTGAATTCTCTGTCTTTTTCCCCAGGAGGGAAATTGTTGTTTCCCCAAATGGGTGTGAACTGGGACATTCTAAGGGAAACATTTAGGTATTTATGAACATGCCATACACGGATAGTATTTGAAACAAACAGATTGCCTGTGGCTTTCCGTAGTTTTGCCAGATCACCAGAGTAAAGATACAAATGTAGAGGTAAGTGAGAAGTTTCTCTTTCAATATGCACCCAAGAGAGGAATGAAGTAGATCTAAACCAAAAAGAGGTTGTCCACAGTTAGCTTGCCCAGTAGTAGCCCACCCCTATCATAAGGTAAGTAGAGTAGGGAGAGAAGTAGTCTTGCTCGTTTGTTATTCCAAATTTTGGTCATATTTGAAAATAACTTAGTTGGTGGTGGTAGCGGTAAGCATTGGAATAAGTCTAAAAATGTAGGTAGGACATTCATTTTAAGGATATTAATTCTGCCAATCAATGAAATAGGCATTGCTGACCACCTTTTAATGAGGCTAGTCACTCCTGGTATCACTGGATCATAATTAGTGGATACAATGTCATCTGTTGTAGGTGTGATTTTGATCCCCAGATATATAAAACTTCCAACATTATTAAATGTGGTGACTACTGGGGGGTTACTTCTCTCAGAAGCCTTAAGGAAAAGGATATTTGACTTAGATTAATTAACTTTATATCCTGAAAATGACCCAAAAGTGCTTATTGTCTTAAGGAGATTAGGAATAGACCTCTCAAGGTTAGTCAGAAATAAAACTACGTTGTCCACAAAAAGACCTATTTTGTTTTCTACCATTCCTATTGTGATGCCAGTTATGCCTCTGCATTGTCTAATTGCTATGGCAAGTGGCTCAATTGCTAATGCGAACAATAGGGGTGAAAGGGGGCACCCCTGTCTAGTTCCACGTTGGAGTTTGAAGGGCTGAGAGGTTACAAAGTTGGTCGTGACCGAAGCAGTAGGGGAGTGGTACAGTAATTTCACACACCTACAGAAGTACTCACCAAACCCAAATCTCCGAAGCACTTCAAAAAGGTAGTCATACTCCACTCTATCGAACGCTTTTTCAGCGTCTAAGGAGATTATAGCTGTATCTGGACTCTCCCTCCTAGCCTGAATAATATTTACTACTCTTCAAATGTTATGGAAAGCTTGGCGGCCCTTTATGAACCCGTTTTGACGTTTTGCTAGCACTTTTGCAATGATCTTAGCATCGGAGTTTAATAATGAAATTGGACGATAAGATCCGCACCTTGAGTGGGGTTTATCAGGTTTTAAAATCAGTGTTATTAATGCATTGCATAAGGAAGGTGGTAAGTGCTCTGCTTTAATTGATACGGCCAACATATCAAAGAGCGGTGGTACAAGCATCTCCTTAAAGCGCTTGTAAATATAGGTAATCCATCAGGACCAGATGCTTTCCCACCATTGATGCAGGACAATTCATCAAACACTTCCTCCATTGTAATAGGGGAGTCCAACTCCTCCTTTACCCCTTTTTTTAGCACTGGAATGGTAAGCTGGTGTAGAAATGAATGGAGGTCATTAGTATATGGAGTCTTTGATGTATAAAGGTTCATATAATAATTTTGAAAATCTTTATTAATTTAGATTGTGTTTGTTTCTGTCTGCCCCTCAGTTTCAATCTCTGTAATAGCCCTTTCATTCTGTAGGGTTTTAATGTGCCATGCTAATAATTTTCCAGCAGATTCTCCCTGCTCATACTATATCTGTTTTAACCTAGTGATACTGTTTAAGGCCTTAGTGGCAGTAAGATCGTTATATTTAGCCCTTAATTCAGAGAGCCTCTGTATATTCTCTGGTAAATTATTCACTGAGATCTCCCTTTCCATATCTTTAATATCTCTCTCAAGTTCAGTAAAGAGTAGATGCATCTGATTGGCCTTGCTACTTGTATATGAAATCATCTGACCTCTAATATAAGCTTTAAAGGCTTCCCATCTAGTAGAGGCGGATGTTTCATTCTTATTAGTAGCAAAGAAGACCCCAATATTTGTCCCTACAAACTTAAGAAAGTCCTGATTTGGGAGCCATTTTGGACTAAGTCTCCACACAGTCCGCCCCCGCGTATAGGATCTTAAGCAATAGTGCAAAAATAATAGGGCATGATCTGATATAACAATGTTTTTATAACCACAATCCAGTATATAAGCTGTGAGGGATTTAGAAATCAAGAAATAGTCTATGCGGGACTGTGTGTGGCGTGTGTTGGAGTGGCAAGAGTATTCTCGAGTATTGGGATTTTTGATCCTCCAGATATTACATAGGTGCAGTTCTGACACAAAGGGATTTATCGCCCTGCGGGAATTAAAATGGGAGGTGTCATTTCTGGTAGACCGGTCTAAAAGTAGATGAGGGTCACAATTAAAATCTCCCCCATTATTATTTCACCTCTGAAGGAGGAAACCATCATAAACAGATTATTAAAGAATGTGGCATCGTCAGTATTGGGCCCATAAATATTTGCAAAAGTAACTTCTTGGTTCAAATGTGCCATTGACCACCACATATCTACCTGAAGGGTCTTGAATACATTTGTGAATCCTAAAAGGGACTGATTTATGGATAAGGGTTATTACTCCTCTGGCCTGTGAAGAGTAACCTGAGGCAAGAACTTGCCCTGGCCATCTCTTCCTTAAGCGTATAATCTCGTCTAACTGTAAATAAGTTTCTTGTAGAAAAATAACTTTAGCTTGAAGGTGTTTAAGTCTGGAGAGTATTTAATTGTAACAAATTTTCTCATACCCCTAACATTCCATGAAGTAATAATGAGAAAAGGAGCATTGCTCATAACATAGCCTTAGCAACATTACATAAAGTTATTATATCAGCATCCCTCTGACCAAAGTAAAACAGTGCACCATCAAAACACAGAAGATAATAAAGAGAAAAGAAAACAAGAAACTCTCGAGAACAGCGAGAGAGCTCTCCTAAAACCCCGTGCCCCCTAATTGCACAGACCCCTTTCACCCTTATGCACGTAATTGAAGGACCGGAACACCTACGCCGTTTCTCAATGACGGAGCAGATACAAAACATTGATCAATAAAAAAAGTAAACCCATGTCTGGCAGAATTAAATATGTGAGAAAAAAACCCTATAGCCTACTGGCCCATTGCATCATAACCAAACTAAATGACCGCATTATAGGATGAAACAGCAATGTTTACCAATCTAAGACATGACCGAAATTATTCATTCAAATTAGTTGGAATCATTTTTTGGAATGGATCCAAGTGCTAAACTAGCAAGACTCACTCAGTCCACGTTACATTCAGTCTGGGACTGTTCTGCTTCAATCTTTTTGACGAATGCCTCTGCATCGGCTGGGTTGGAAAAATTGAGCGTTTTACCATTATGGAAGATTCTCATTTTAGCTGGGAATTTAAACGAAACTCGATCTGAAGGCTGTGTAGTCGGGATTTCACTCCATCGAACAATCTCCTCCGTTGCTGGATCTCTGCTGAAAGGTCGGGGAAAACCATCAGTCGGGTCCCTTCGAATTCCACAGCTTTCTTCTTGCGAGCTGCCTTCATCATCCGGTCTCTGTCGTTCAACCAGCAAAACTTCATGATGATAGCCCGAGGAGCCGGTGTTCGGTTCGGATTGTTGTTGGCGGAGGCTGCTGCTCTTGGGAGTCTGAAGGCTTGGTCAATAGATGGAGGATTCACGAAATTTTCTGGACCAAGGATTTCAGGCAACCACTGGTTGAGAAACGACACTAAGTCACCTTTCTCAGTTTTTTCCGGCAAGCCCACCAGTCTCAAATTGAAGCGACGCTGACGGTTTTCCATGGATTCCACCGACTTGGCGAGTGCTAGCACCTGTTTATTGGTGGTTGCTGTTAGCTTATCCAGGTCGCTCAGTCGGTCCTCCGCAGAGCTTATACGTGATTCTGCAACTCCCAGTCTTTCGGAGAAGGAGTCAATGGCTTCTTTAATGCCACGGTTTGACGATATAACTTCTTGGAGTTGGGCAGAAAAGTCTTGCCTAAGAGCCTGAATAGCTGCTAATATCCCTTCTGTAGCATGAGAGGTTTCCGTTTCTCCTTGTACTGAAAATGAAAATAAAATAAATGCCTGAGAATATATCATTCTGCCACAACATCATTCTACAACGTGTCGCTGTGACCCGTTACACAACTCTCTGGAAGCTTATCTCGTGATTTGAGGTGTCGCCAATTTTTGGACACTCACGGTTAATGATAAAAATCCAAATTGAAAGTGATCTTTTGACAGTATATTGACATCATTCCAGGAACATCATAGCCACCGCAGTTAGGGTAATGGTTTTGGCAAAGCATGCTTTTTGGCATTAGAGTTGCATGGAATAGCACTCCACTAGCCAACTGTGACTGTGCAGTGCTATGCTTTTGTTTTGGGCATAGACTGTATATCATAGACTGTATATATTGATGGACAGAGGTTCGTCCGTTAAAAGTGAAGCAAGCGCTAGTCCAGAGCCCCCTGGTGGCTGGCTGCAGTACAATGCGTAGCTCCGCCCATTCCCATGTATTTTCAATGGGCAAGTAACCAACTTTCTATGTCACTTTTCTCACCTAAAACAAATTTTGCATCCACAACTTTTTATTCGAAAAAATAGCTTTCAAGGTGCTTCACATCACACCATTTTTCTTTTTCCCGAGAAATTATTTTCTTTAATGTTATTTTAATAAATATAAAAGGGGCGTGGTTACACTTTGATTGACAGTGCAGCCGCTTGCAACCTCCTTCAACATTTCATTTCATTCAGAGTAGCTGTAGGCTCGGCTGTAGTGGTGTTCTTTTGTCAGGCAACTCATATTTGTTTTATTTGCTGTTATTACTTTACATTTATATATTGACAGTCATGTCGTGTTGTGCTGTTGATTGTACTAACAGGCCATCTCAGGGGAGCTCTGTGCAGTTTTTTCGGTAAGTGAATATTAACTTAATATTAGCTAGCGAACTCATTAAAATGACGGTAGCGATAGCTTAGCCGCTAACGTTAGAAAGTTAACTTAATTTGACAGTAATCTATAGATTTTCGGACATCCTTGAAAGGATTATGGTCATATACCAACGAAAAACAGATAGATTTGTATGTTGAAGACGCTCGAAACATCGAGATTTCTAATGAGAAAAAAGTTTTACATACGTTACACTTACCGGAGAAAATCCAAATACCCAGACCGAACTGGGCACTGTAGTTTCAGCCAGTTTAGCCCCAGAGAGTCGGACTCGGCCTGTGTGTGTGGTGGGGAACGGACGGAGAAGGGGGCGTGTTTCACTCGATAAGGGGCGTGTTTCACTCGATGAGTGGGCGGGTCTGATCGCGACCCCCTCTTCACTGCGCATGCTTCAGATTCTACTGCGCAAGCGTACTTCGAACTGGCTCCAAATTTTCAAAGATGGCGTCGCCTCGGTTGCTTCAATTCTATAGAACACAGCTGAATGGAGCCACTCTGTCCATCTATATATACAGTCTATGGTTTTGGGGGTAACATTGGTTTTCAGAATTATAGTGAATTTATTGGAACAATGCTCTGGAGGGCCGCTGAAGAAACAGAAACACACGGCTGATATTATGCACAATGTCTGCAAAGGCATGACCCACACTACTCTGCATCTGTTAACATGATATTTTTCCCTAAATGTAACCAATGTAAATCCTCATGTTTAAACCCAACCAATCGAAACAGTGATGGCAATGAGTTCTAACCAATCAGATGCAAAGTAGTACCAATCGAGCCTTATGATGTGAAGACAGAAGTGAAGGTTGTTTGTTGTAATTTTTTTAACATTGTCTTTATCAATTTTTTTCCACAAAAAAATATAATATGTGAAACCATGCACTGCATAAAACAGCATCAGTTTTAATCTAATTCTTACATAAATTATATTTATGATATCACATTTCATAACAGCCTGTATTAATATCAGAACATATTTGAGGGGTTCAAACTATCTCTCTTTGTATTTATTATCCTAAATGATGTGTTTCTCTACATATACTGCACTTGTCTTTCAAATAAATAACAGTTTTTACTGAACCCTGAATTGTACCTTTAAGGTTTGTAATTTAATATTGTATAATAAAATGAATGTATTAATATAAACAAAACGTTTTTGCTAAACTGAAGTGAGCTTTGGCTACAATTGAGGACTTAGTCAGAGGTTATTGGGTGTGTTACATTGGGAAAGCGCAAGTGAGAATGCAGAATGTGTGTGTGTGTGTGTGTGTGTGTGTGTGTGTGTGTGTGTGTGTGTGTGTGTGTGTGTGTGTGTGTGTGTGTGTGTGTGTGTGTGTGTTGTGTCTGAAGATGATTTAAATTAGGTTGTTGGGTCACATAAGGACATGGACAAAGGGTTGTGTGTTATTTGGGGATCGTGTCAGACTGACCATACACTCACAGGGCCTCCACCCTCACTGCGGTGACTCTTGCATAGTATGGAAACTGGAACCGAAAAATCCGGAGCCTTTCTGCACAGTCATGGGATCAGGATGAGTGTAATACCAGGACCATGAAACCCAACATGGATTCAGACAATTTTTAACCATGCATACTAGATTTAATGTTCCATTTGAGAAAAATGTTGACAATGATTGACTGCCAGAGAGCACATGACTTCGGATGTGAGGCGATTGACTAAGTTAAACATAAATCAGGCAAAACATGAATCACTTCATAGTTGAATAGAAAGTGACCGATAAGTCTGGTAATATTTAATTTATTTTTTCCTCTCTGGTGTTAACAGCGAACCTTATTTAAGGAATCTAAGTTACTCCTCACCCATTGATTTTAGATTAGGGATTTAGAAATACAAAAAATTCTAAATGAGTTTATGATTTAAGACTCATTTGTTGTTTAAAGCATAAGCATTTGTGTGAGGGCGAACGTGTGTGGGGTTTTAAGTATACAACATTTGAATTATTTAGATCCTTCATTACCTTATAGAAGAAGTAACAATGGGAACAGACACTCGAAACACAGTCAGGCCCCTGTAGCTGAAAGGTCAACTTCAGACACTTTAATAAAATGCCCCAATTCCAGGGAAACAAAAAATGAAAACAGTGGAAAAACAATTAGATCAATGTTTGACAGATGCATAAACTACTCTATCTAGCAAATGAAATGCAATATCCATTAAGAAAGAATATTGCTTGTGCAAAAGTCCCTCAGCTTGATAAAAAGGAAAGTCACAGGAAACAAGTTCATCCAACCCTAACACATAATGGGCAATGCCAGCATATGCACAATGTATTTTCTGTCCTTTGACTTTCTCCTGCACGCAGACCTGTTGCTATGAGGTCGTTAGTCACGCTCCGTGTGGGAAAAAGTCTTTTTCCAACCTGAAAATAGTCTACGGCACGGGGGCAGTTGGTTTCCTGAGTGCTCTAAGGACCTAAAAGTGCTCCCATAATGCTGAGCAAACACATTCTGGATGTCTGTAATTGCATGTAAAAAAGCTTGTTACAGAAAAAGTAATGCGACATGGCCCACATTTATCTGACCAAGCATCCCTGGCAAGCTCGCTGCTGAGGTTGGCATGCAACGTGGATAACAATGTTCACATCTTCCAGCCCAAGGACCTATTATTAGAGTTCCTTTCAGAGCTAACAGGCATTTTCCCTTAAATCCATGCTTCTCTTGTTAAATATGCCGCCTACGCAAATACACATCCACTGATTTAGATTTCACTACATAGTTGGCGTTATTGCCACAGCTCTTATTTTAGTCTGAGGCACCAGGACTTGCTGAGCTGTAACTTTGGGACTGTGGCACTGAGACTTTTACAGACCTCTGTTGACCAGGGAATCATTGCAACATCCACACTTCTCTGGCATAGCTCAAGCAGGTTGAAATTGACACAGGCATGGTAAGCGTTATTTATAAAGCACATTGGATACCCAGAGGAAAACTAAATGTGCTTTGAAGGAAATTTAAAAACAAATAAAAGAAAGAAGTCTAGCTGATAGTGCTTGAAATCTTGAATTGAAAAATGGTGGTTGTTATGTGCTAGCTCTGTCATGTCTCGAAAGATAAGCGAGTGAGCGAGTGAGCGATACAGGGAGATAAACACAAGAAGAAGAGACAAGTTAATGGGAGAGAGAGAGAGAGGGCGGAGAGAAAAGTGAGTGAAGAGACCAATTAGCGGGAGAGAGAAGAAGGAGAGAAAAGTGAGTGAAAAGACGAGTTAGCGGGAGACAGAGAGAGAGGGCGGTGAGTGGAGCACCAATGAGAACCTTCACATGTGTATGAGAATGGCCCTGATACCATTTCATCCATCCATCCATCTTCTCACGCTTTTCCGTCAGGGTCGCGGAGGTAACAGCTCCAGCAGAGAGCCCAAAACTTCTCTTTCCCTGGCCACATCAACCAGATCTCACCTTATCCCTAAGGGAGATGCCAGCCACCCTGCGGAGAAATCCCACTTCGGCCGCTTGTATCCACGATCTCGTTCTTTCGGTCATGACCATCCTTCATGACCATAGGTGAGGGTAGGAACGAAGTTGGCTCGGTAGACAGAGAGCTTTGCCTTCTGGCTCAGCTCTGTTTTCGTCACAACGGTGCGGTAAAGCGACTGCAGAACCGCTCCCGCTGCTCCGATTCTCCAGCCCACGCTCCATTGTTCCCTCACTCGAGAACAAGACCCCGAGATACTTGAACTCCTTCACTTGGGGTAAGGCCTCATTCCCTACCTGGAGTGGACAGTCCATCGGTTTCCTGCTGAGAACCATGGCCTCAGATTTGGAGGTGCTGATCCTCATCCCAGCCGCTTCACACTCGGCTGCGAACCGATCCAGTGAGTGCTGAAGGTCACAGACCGATGAAGCCATTAGGACAACATCATCTGCAAAAAGCAATGGTGCAATCCTTAGCCCACAAAACTACAGACCCCCCTCCCCCACGACTATGCCTCGAAATCCTGTCCATGAATATCACAAACCAGATTGGTGACAAAGCGCAGCCCCGGCGGAGGCCAACCCTCACCGGAAATTGGTTCGACGTACTACCGAGGACCCGGACACAGCTCTCGCTTTGGGAGTACAGAGATTGGATGGCCCTGAGTAGAGACCCCCTCACCCCATACTCCCGCAGCACCTCCCACAGTATCTCCCTGGGAACCCAGTCATACGCCTTCTCCAAATCCACAAAGCACATGTAGACCGGATGAGCGTACTCCCAGGCCCCTTCCAGGATCCTTGCGAGAGTGAAAAGCTGGTCCGTCGTTCCACGACCAGGACGAAAACTGCATTGTTCCTCTTCGATCTGAGGTTCGACAACTATTTCAGCCCCGATTTAAAACCCTGGCCGGACAGGCTAGAGCTCAGTTTTCTCACTGAACTAAAGACAGTCAGTGAGGGAGTGGAATATGAGAGGGACAGAAAGACAAACCTTAAAACTGTTCAATTGTTACGATGTGTTCGGACTGATGTGCTATATAATTGGCTGAAACTGTTAAGATGTGAAACGGTTAACACAGAGAAAGGGAAACTCCAGCTGCTGCTGCTCTTTATTTAATCTTTCTTTCTTTATTTTCTCTATTTTATTTTAAACGCACCCCGAGTGGAACATTACAAATATCTACAGTATTATACTGCATATCTGTATAGTTCAAGAGACAATACATATTGTTGTTTTTGAATTGTACTTTGTTTGTTTGATGAGACAGTCAGTTGTTGATTACATGCAGACGTTGATACAGGTCACAGCTAATGAATATCACACTCATTCATAACGCCAGTTAGACATTTTGATGTTCAGGACCTTTGCTTGAGGAAATTTTCTCTAACTGGACCTCATTGAATTTGAGTTAAATACCCCTGTTCTACAACATCAGGGAGAAATGTCCCATACTGACCCGGGAGGGGGTTCTAGGTTCTTGTCATCTCAAAAAGGCCATTCCCTCCTTGCTGGTCTCCCTGCAAATGCCATCTGACCTTTGCAACCAGTGCTGTAACTTTGGTTACAGCTGCTTTTCCCGTCATCAAGGTTTAAGAGGACAACCTGAATGAACTCAAAGAAGCCAGTAAGCTTCTCAGGATAGCTCAAATGGAGACCATAGATCAGTCCAAACAAAATCACCAGTGAGTCTATCAAAGGTCTGAGAAACATCACAACCTGATCCTCGAGGATGACGGCCACGTGATGAGTTTCGAAGGGAGCTCCGGCAGCCAAAGCCACTGCTCCCTCTTGGGTTGCCTCCAACTTTTCCTTAAAAGGAAATACATAGTCAATGTGTGAGTGCAATTTTACAAATCATCAAGTTTATAAAAAGACTTATGATGTCAAATTAAACATTCTAACAAAACTGGTTTCATAATTTATCATGCAAGTATAGGAGAAACATAAAAAAAGGCAAAAATGTGAGCTTATGTAAACAGATGATGTTTCAATAACTGTATTTTCTCTAACTCTAATTTGCAACCAGTGTTGGGCAAGTTACTTCCAAAATGTAATACAGTACATATTACTTATTACTGTCTTTTTAAAGTAATAAGTTACATTAGATTATTACTGTCTCTGAACTGTAATGCGTTACACTACTTTTACATTACTTTGAGTTAATTTCACCAAAATAACTGCACAAGTATGGCTTTAAATGCTAAAATGTAGTTTATTGCAGCTCATTAATTAAAGCTATCCATGGCAGTACATGCTGAAAATTAGGAAAAGAGCTAGATATTAAACTCATGCTCCATTTAAGTGGGCTAAATAATATGTGATACCAGCAACATTACATCTCTGTGTGTCATTAATAACATGTTAGTGGAGCCTCTGCACGGCCCTGTAACCTGCTGTATATGAACGAGTCTCTATGGCAACGTTAGCTCACCTGGTCATTGGTGTGTCAACGGGGATTTGGCTGACAAGCTTTCTAAAAGCCGGTGATTCCACAGTTTACAGAGGCTGCATATATCTTTGACAATCTGCCACGAGTCTCTTACCTTCTCGGGGTTCAAGAGGCAGACCCAGAGAGAATGACTTCTGTTTCTTCAGCCTGCCCACACTCCTGTCTTTCTCTTTTCTTTTCTCCGAGCCTGCAGCTCTGCATTGTGAGCCTGCAGCTCTCCATTGTCAGGCTTACTGAGTTACTATTCTACCTGCACAATTGTTTCTCTGGTGTCGGAATGTCTCGTGATGTTTGTGAATCCTTAGAAACAAAACTCCACATCATTTCGGGTTAAAATGTGTTGTAACTGCGTTACTGAGAATTGTAACGGGTATTTTATTACCCACATTTCAGAAGTAATGCGTTATATTACTGCGTTACAGCAAAAAGTAATACATTACTGTAACTCTGTTACTTTTGTAACGCGTTACACCCAACACTGTTTGCAACTCATCCAGAATGCAGCAGCCCGACTGGTTTTCAACCTTCTTGAGTTCTGCCGCACTACCCCTCTCCAATGCTCCCTTCACTGGCTGCCAGTGGCTGACAGAAGACACTTCAAGACACCACTACTGGACATACATGCTGTTAATGGATCCAGTCCTTCTTATGATCCAGGACATGGTCAAACCATACAATCCAGCACGTCAGCTAATCAGCTAGCTTCTCCCTCACTGCGATTTGGACCCATTTACCTGCAGGATTCTTGCTTTTGAGTTTGTTTCTTCATGGGTGAATGCACCTTGGATTGAATGCGCTTTGGATTAAAGTCAGCTAAATTAAATCTAATGTTACTAAAGGCCAATGTAATGGCTTAAACACAGCTGCAATGTGCTCTGTTCTTTTAACAGTCCAATACTTGTTCAGTCCGATTAATCAATAACATTCATTTAGAGCCAACTGCTAAAAAATATGTATTATTTTTTGCCATGTGTATTTGTATAATGTGATCTACCATCGCAGAACAACCAGCCATACGAATGAAAAATCCTGCATTGGACCTTTCAGGGCAAGATATCCTTGATCCTACCATTATCCTGCCACTGGGATAAATGTTCTTTTGGTCAATGGAACTTTTTTTTTACCTGTTGGGTTTTTGAAATAATGATCTGTAAGAACAATAACCATTCCCCATTGCAAAAGGTGGATTGTCCTACATTCAAGCTCTGTTTTAATAAATTATGAAAACTCTCCTTTAAAAACCAGTTCCTGTAAATAGTATGCTGAAACAATATATGGCTTCATTTTATGCTCTCGATTCCCAATGTCTAGTCTGATTCTCCTTTTCCATTTTAGTAAAGCTTTCAGCTCTACCTTTCTCTACATAACTGTGTACATTGGCAGGGCTCTCCTGTGAAACGAACAGAACTCAATGTTAATGGAAGGCATTAGTCCCTCTAAAACAACACAAGGATCATAGATCATCCTGCTGCCTTGGGCAACAAATATGGCAGCTGTTAGCCTAGGCCGCTAATAGCCCATAAAAAGAAGGAAATGAAGCATGCTTGGTTTGTGAGACAGGACATCCCTGAACTAACATAAGGCCACAGACAATCCAGTCTCTGTCAACCTGTTCAATAAGTCGCATTAAAAAAGCGGCAAGCAGAGATGGGAGGTAACTATCCTTTTTGTCTGAAGACTTGTATTGCTAAACATACAAAATGAAAGATAAAACATATACTACCCCATTTGTCCCACACAAAAAAACAATGACGTAATCAAAGACATGTTTGAGAACTAGGTGTGATTGCAATGACTTGCGTTATAAAAAAACATTTTCACAAATGTTTGAAAAAGATCCAAAATAGTACAAAAAACTCCGGCTTCATACTCATGATAGACAAGCCCCAGTTGTTATGATCGGCTCGAATGCCACAACCAAAGAGACGGAGACACACAACGAGTTCCGCGAGAGCAACCTTGCATGTATTAACAGAAATCACAAAAGTCAATGCAGTGGAGTCCAATCAACATGTGGTTAACAAAAAATGACCCAAGCTGGATGAGGGGAGGGGAGGGGGATCCAGGAGAGAGTGTCCGATTGAGTGTCAATGAGAGAGTCAAGGAGCCCCTGTGACTCCTGGCAGCTGGGCTTAAATAGGTCCTGGGCACTGGCCAGGTGTCCCCAGTTAGGTTGATTGACCTCTTAAGCTCCACCCCATCCATGGACCTGCAACACACACACACACACACACACACACACACACACACACACACACACACACACACACACACACACACACACACACACACACACACACACACACACACACACACACACACACACACTCACAGGCAAGAGGCAGCAGGTTCTGGGGCCATCACAATATTCTGGGAAGGGTGCATGCAGTGAATGGCCTCATTTGGTTTGTCCTGAGAGGAGAAGCTTCAACTGCAACAAATAATAATTTTGTGTTGTTACAATAAATAACAACAAAACCAGTTCATATTTGGTCCATAGTGATGTGGTATTGATTCACCATGACGTGTTAGATTCATTGAAAGCATATTTTTAAATGCATACAATTATCAGAAATCGATGAAAAAAAGGTAAGCAAAAATATAGTTTCAAGACACTGCTGACATTCAGCAACATAACTCATTAACTTTACCCCATCTCATTCCTCAAGGCCTGTAACTTTGGTTACAGCTGCTTTTCCCGTCATCAAGGTTTAAGAGGACAACCTGAATGAACTCAAAGAAGCCAGTAAGCTTCTCAGGATAGCTCAAATGGAGACCATAGATCAGTCCAAACAAAATCACCAGTGAGTCTATCAAAGGTCTGAGAAACATCACAACCTGATCCTCGAGGATGACGGCCACGTGATGAGTTTCGAAGGGAGCTCCGGCAGCCAAAGCCACTGCTCCCTCTTGGGTTGCCTCCAACTTTTCCTTAAAAGGGAATACATAGTCAATGTGTGAGTGCAATTTTACAAATCATCAAGTTTATAAAAAGACTTATGATGTCAAATTAAACATTCTAACAAAACTGGTTTCATAATTTTTCATGCAAGTATAGGAGAAACATAAAAAAAGGCAAAAATGTGAGCTTATGTAAACAGATGATGTTTCAATAACTGTATTTTCCACGAGAAAACCCAAACAATTTACATTTTGATTGTTTTACATCAAGATAATAAAGATAACGGTTCTTAATAATTTCAGAACATTTGTTTCTCAAAATTTTCTCTGTCCTGCACTGGCATAAACCATGAATTAAACATCCCATTACTCTGAAAGACACATCCAGAGTTTGAGTAGGTGAGTCTACAAACTTAAAGACCTGCTGCCCCAGATACTGAACATGCTTCGTTTTGGGATCCTTACTTCCCAAACTCATCATTTTAAACCTGCTGGCAAATTTACCAAACCTTCGGAGCGTGTTCTGTTAAACTCAACCGAAATCATTTGTGCAACACTGAAACCTGTGAACGGACGACTCCATTCCTCCCCTTAACACACAATACCAAGTCCCTGATTATTCAGCCAACACTCAAATTAGAAATAAACTAAGTTTACCTGATCATATGCATAGAAGAAAGAATAACCTGAAAAGCAGGGTCAGAAAAAAAATACTATGGTAATAATCATTCCCCTTTATAAAAGACTCAATTGAGGTGTACACAATGAAATAAAAATGACATTTATTTTATTACATTTGTTTCAAAATGGGTTTTTGATACCATTACACATCATTACTGATCTCCTGCAAAACTTAGTTGTTAAACTTAAGAGCTTTGTGAGGTTGCTGGCTGAGGTTCTGCGAAAACAGGAAGAACACCTTTCCTATATTTGAAAATGATGTCAGGAAGTTGAGGCCACACAACTGACTGACGCATGGAGCTAACCTAGACTGCCTCTCCCACAAACCTCAAGGACCGGACCTATATAGGGAAATTCATCATGGCTCACAATGACAAACTTTCCATTTAACTCTTGTTTGTTGCGTGTGGCCTTGGTGGCTCATTCGTTCATAATGAATCCTCAGTGTGGCACATGGTGTGCCTCATGACTACCTGTTCTGGAGATTAACATAAGCATGTATTCGTTTCTGCATGCTTGCAGAAGCATGAATCCTCCCTGTGACAAATTTGACCAACTTATACTGGCAAAACCCAGTGAATCTTCAAGTTGCCTGTCACGGTTGCACATTTTCTGGAATCAGCTCATCATATTTCTGGATGCCCTCTTCCCTGACATTATAGCTGAGCCCCATCTTTTGCAAGCATCTCGCACATTCCCAAAAATGTTTTTCCAAAATTAAGACAGAGCTGCCAACGTTGCTGCTCTTACCAAAGAAACTTGGTAGTTGGTTGTATGATGCAACTTCTTGTCTTTGAATGGATTTCAAAATGAAAGTCCTAAAATTCCTGATGATATTTCATAAAATGGAGGTCATCGGACAAGTATGTTTGCATAATATGATTAAAATATTAAAACAAATGCTTTTACATTTTGTAGGACACTCTGCAGTAGGCCTAATTTGATCTTTTACTTAGTACATGTTCTTCCTGTGCATATCTAACCATTATATGGCAGCTGTTGGCCCCATATACTACATACACACATATTAGCCAACCTGCTCAACTGGTCCAGTCCAATAGATGTCAACCTCCGTCCTACAAACAAAGCTTTAGTAAGTCAAAGGACTTTTTGTCAACAACACAACACCACACAAATACACCAAATCTAAAATGGAAAATCCATGATGAATGGAAATGAGCCATCATTCAGTCCATGAATACACAGATTTCCACCAGGCTTAAACTCCATACTACTTGTGGTGCCATCTGGAATAGCAAAAGTGGACAGTGTGTGATGATGGGATCCTGCTGAAATGTCAGTGAAGTGACAACCCTGTCAGCCCCCCGCCTGAGTTTAATTTGCAGACGTCAGAGATGTTTTCCATGGTCAGCTGGCCGGCAACCTTAAAGAGCGTGTGATTCAACGCAGCACTGAGAATATGACCTTGCCCTCAATCCACAAACATCCCCAGGAGGTCACTCAAGGGTGGACAACACTGCCACTGGGCACTGGCACCGCGGTATGTGTGTGTGAGTGTGAGTGAGTCTGAACGCACCTCATTGGGAGTTAATGTCTACCAGCCTGGCTCTTGAAACAGGATAGGTGTGTGTGTGTGTGTGTGTGTGTGTGTGTGTGTGTGTGTGTGTGTGTGTGTGTATTTACTAAAGAGTACAATAGCACCAAATAAACCAGTAAATAACCCCACTTATTGACTTAATAATGTACTCAATATGGATGAGGCACAAACAAAACTGTTTTATTTGAATCGATTGCTCTTCATCAGCAACCGGTGTGTTTCAGTTAACTGAAATGAAATTGAAAGAACTGACTTTTAATGTTGACAAGTAAAAGTGAAAGTATTTTGGAATTCCGTTCCAAACTATTACATTCATTCGGAAATAATTGTATTTAGATTCAGTTTATGCAATTATTAAAATGACATTTGTGTTATCTACATTCACATTTTATGATGCACTGTACATACCAACCTTCTGTATGACACATTCCATGCGCAACGTTGGACTAAAATCTTCCCATCCATCCAGTTTCTGCTATATGTTTCAGTTGCTCTTACGCAATTGCTATCACAATTGTCATGGAAGTATTATGGTTACTCCCATCCGTGTCCATAAATTACGTCCCTACACCCCCAATCACAAACTATTTGTCCCAAACGTTGTCAGGTACACGTTTGAGTCCATTGTTGTACTGTTCTTGTTTATATTGTGTCCATTGACAACATATGGTAGTGTTTACGTCTTATAAAATATGGAGCATGCACTTTGAGGTACGGGATTTGTATAATGTTTTCTGCACACCAGTCCAAACACATTCCTATTCAACACACGGTATTCAGTACATTTCTAAATGCACAGTTTATGACCCTGCATTACTTGTGTTGGGTTGTTACATAACACTGGCTATATTACCCCATTTACTCTAAGCTGCTTTATGCATGAGGGGTGGAAAGCATACCTCTATCAGCCTTGTATGAAGATGTAGCCCTTTACATGGTCAAGCCTTGTGATGATAGCACATGACATGAACAACATTACAACTATATTACAGAGGAACGTGTATTATCGCTTAAAAACTATGGACGTGTAGGGGTGAGTTCCTCAGAGGTGATTATTGAATGTGACCTTGGAAATAGCTCTACAACCATGACATCTAATCAAATCAAAATAAGAGGCAGTACGTTACCTTTTCTACTGGCTTCATATCGGAATCAATCTTTATTCATCAGTCAAAACATGTGTTCTGAGTTCCTGAGGATTCTATTGCATTATTTAGTGTATTCCATCACCTGTTACATTGTTTAATTGTTGACAACAATGGTAGATACCAAGGTTATGTTGTCCGTTTAAAATGACTTTAAACTTGACAGAAGGAAATGGTAGGAAGATTCATTTTACTTTTTGAATGGCCTGTGTTGACAAGCTTCTTGGGGTTTTACCTTTCCTGTAGTGTGTTCTACAGGTTTGGTGCTTGTAAATGGTCTGCAAAGGCTAAATTCTCTCCCAAAGAATTTTTTCTCCCACACACTCCCCCCCTGTTTGAAATGCCTCGATTGGATTCCTTTGTTTACTTCTGTAACATCGTGACATCACTTAGTAACACTTGTGCTTCTATTGGCTTAGCACTCCAACACGTTGTACGTAATAGGCTAAGGGGCGGGACATCTCTAAGCAGTTGACCAATCACAACAGAGCAGGCCAGCTAACCAATCAAAGCAGACTGGGCTCTGGTTTCAGACAGAGGGTGAAAAGAGGTGCTGCAGCACAGGCAGTATGAGAAAAATAAAGACCTTTTTGAAGAGTATGTCCTATAAGTCATCTCTGTGAAAGTTGAGGGGATATCTTTATAGTTTTATCTTCATAAATGTAAAGCGGGGCGTAGCTGTGTCCACAGTTAGAATCAATGCTTGATCCTTGCCTGTCCCTTGCTCTGGTCACCGGACCAGTCAGGAGGTAATGTGTACCCCCTGCTGAGTCTTGGGGGGCAGGAGCTGTCAGGTGATGTGAGTGCTGCTTCTTGGCTGCTCCAGGTGAAGACATTTCGCTGGCTAAATTAAGCCATGAAGTTAAACATAGACACCTCCTCCTCCTCGGACCATGCTGATAGAGTGTCAGCAAGTGCAAAGCCCCCTCATGCTATTAACTCACATTACAAATCCATCGACACACACGCACGCACGCACACGCACGCACGCACGCACACACACACACACACACACACACACACACACACACACACACACACACACACACACACACACACACACACACACACACACACACACACACACACACACACACACACACACACACACGTTGACATAATACCTTCGCCAGCCCCATAGGCCTCATTTCAAACTTAAATCCGAGCGTTAGCCTTTAGCGGTGACACATGCCTGAAGTGTCCTCATGATGCAATGTCACCTCGACGTTCGCATACGCACCATACCCCATGTATGTGGGGTGGGGGGGGCGGAGTCAGTTGTATTCCTCACAGGTCAGACTGCCTTACTGGGAGTTCTGGGAGGTTGTCTCTGCTCCAGCTGGCACTGACTTCATGAACACACTCTGCCAGCAACCAGCAGCACACACACACTAACTGCAGCTACACTGAGAGGGATGCCAGGTTTTTTGATTCTCAGCAGCAACATGTGGTAGTGCTGAATATGGCCAGCTGGTTTCATGGTTACAGTTTTAATTTGCCTGATCTTCAAACAATATTCCAATAAAATAAAAAAAAAAAAAAAAAAAAAAAAAATATATATATATATATATATATATATATATATATATCTATATTTATCAGAAAGTAAAAGCCCATTACAACCGTTGTCAGTCATTTTTATACTTGTCAATAATGCAGAGAAACCGCTTCTTGATTACAATTATTAATTGCTTTCTGATTAAGTATTTGCAAAAGCTTACATCTGTTGAAAGTCATTCACAATGTTTTGTTTTATTTCTGGAAATACTCCTTTTACCTCCTTCATTATTTATTATTATCATTTGCCTCAATATACTGATAAAATTTAAAAAATGATATATATATATATATATATGTATACAGTAGAAACATCTGAGTGTGTATTTATATATATATACACACTAACGTGCCATGTGAATCCATAGAGCTGGCCTCGGTCCAGCATTCTTTCAGCATGCACCTCTCCCTGTACCGGTTGATACTGTTCCAACATTCTGTCAAACTGCTCCAACTATAAACCAGCGTGAGAGCCCCAAAGCACTTTCCCACTTACAGCTTTTGATCTGGTGTTTGGCCTCAAGCCAGTATCAAGCTGACCTCTATCTCATAGTCCGTCAGTTAGTTTTCCGCATCAACGAGCACTGTTTCACATTGATGCATTATGTCTGTTTAAATAAATCCAAGTTTAGGACATCTCTGTTTGTATCTGGATTGTGTCGCCAACACCTGGACTGATCTACTTCGCAGGGGCGAGCATGCTTCTAAACATTTGCGAGAGGGCAGTTATTTAGATCAGTATTTCATTAGGAAACTTTGAAAACCCAGACGAAGCCTTTAGACACCATTAAGCAAAGTAAAAGCACAACAGTGGCCATGTCCGCCATTGGCCACTATTGGACATATTTGAAATTACTGGAGAAAAATGTTGACTCTATGTGTATCAGTTTTCAGGTCCAGGTTTTATGCACACTGTCATTGTTTACTGAGGCAGTGAACTGAAAGAACAAAAAGTGCTTTTCCTGATTTACAATCAAAAGGTCTTATTATCTTATCTGTCAATGATGACGATTGTTTTCAGCATTGACAGATGTTCCATCTGCCTGATTGTTTGTTAATTTCTTTGTTGATATTACATTTCAATTGTTTTGTTTATTGAAAGTTCGCCCTTATGTATATAGTATTATTTCTCATTTCCCCCCCAAAAACGTTGCATCCCCTTACAGTTACACATAAAATAAGACATAATGAGATTACTGTTACAATTCTCGACATTGGGGATTACGTTGTTACTAAAAAACTCAAAAGAACATTCATTCAAAGGATCACATTTTATTTTTGACAGCTGTTCTGTTCTGTAGGCTGATACTTTAAGTGTGAGCCTACTGCCTGAATCTGCTTCATGGTTTTCTCTTTCTTTGGTTCATTTGTTCTGTTTTTAAATCAGCAGGTGAACTATATGTTCATAAAATAGTGTGTGTGAGTTTAACTGTGTGTGTTAAACTAAAACGGAGCATTTTCTGTCAGCTCAGATTTTATTCCTGCTTTTTTGACAGTAGTATGTGCTTAGGTGTTTCACTGTTGATGTTTAGGCTGCTGCCTGAATATGCTTCATAAAAGACAGGTTTTCCTTTAAATAAAATCATATTTGATCCTAAATATCTTGGTTTCTTCTCGTCTAAGGTCACATTGTTCTGTTGTCTTACATAATACACTTCAGTATTTACATTTTTTTCCCCTTTTATTTATTTGCATTGCATTTGATATTGAAGTCATCCAAAAGTAACTGAAAGTAATCAGTTTATATTAATTGTATTGTGATACTCAGATTACTTTATTGATAACATTATTTTTCAGGTAACTAGAAAGTTTGACCGATCAACAGCCACGATTACAGCCAGTCTGCATGTTGTTGACCCTGGGCCCCTTCATCACCTGTTCCTGCTTACGTAAAACACTTCCTTCTGGATCATGAGTTTCCCCTGACTTTTACCCTGTGATGTAACAGCTGGCCTTCACCGCCCTGTTTGCCGAGTTGCGTGCTCAATACCATAAGCGGGTGTGATTAAGTGTCACAGACTGGAAATTGTGTTAGTTTACCAGAGTAAAAACAAATAACTACCAAGAGAGATTATAATCTTATTGAGAAGACAGAGCGGAAGTAACCACTATCAGGAACACGGTATGGGCTCTGACTACCCAATTTGCATAGCCTTTTTTAATTTCTGAAATTTCCGCTTCCTCAGTCCTCCAATAGTGACCCGGAAATCAATTTCAGCGCGCCACGTTGAAGGACATCTCATGTCTCTAAATGCATATCAGAGGATGGAGCATCGAGGAAGCTCTCTGGAGGAGCAATAACCGTGGACACACCGATGTATCTATCCTCCGGGAATTGTATTTCCGGTGTTCCAGTTTAACTGGATTCCGGTTTAACTGGTTGAGTTTGTTTACCTTTTCTGCCAGATGTTGTGGTTGCCAGGTTCGTAATTTTCACGTAACTTGTGTGTCTGAACTGTGACCAGACAATGTCGAAAACCTCGGGCGAAAAAACATTAACATCACCACTTCATGTAAAATGCACATGTCGAAATCACCTACAGACAACAACACAAAATATGCTGGCCAAAAAATAAAAATGAAAATAAACAATATTCATACTCTAGCGACAGGATTCGAACCCGTACATTGGGTAATATAAATCTCAACCATGAATGTTACTCATTACGCCACCGGAGCACGTTGGTCCTGGGACCCTTGTGGAAAGTGAGGTGAGCAAAAGTTTGGTGTTTGGAAATTGGCATTTCCCATATCGAACACTTAACATTACATTTCATTACAGATCATAAATGCGTACCTCACCACAACAGTGAGGGATTTGAACAGATCAGGCAAACGGGCATATTTAATAGACTCATTCCAAATGAGAGCCATTTGGCAAAGAAAATACAAAGGCCAGAGGAGGGTAAGTGATAATAAATGTAATCATACTGTGGACAATAAGGAGGTAGTCAGTGTCATTGCACTATATTGCGTAATTGCAGGTGGACCCCATGGATTATGATGTCATGGTGGGAGCGGTTTGTGATGAGAACCACTGGACACTCACAGTAAGGGGCATTGGCTATATTTAGATTAGATTACACATAACTCATGTTGATGTAATTGTTCCTTATATATCTGTTGCTGTTGTCTAGCCCATCTATCCGCAAGAGAAACGCTCCCTCTATGTTGATCCATTTGGGGCTCAGTCTCAGGCTCTGAAGAGATGCACAGAAGTCAGCAGGTATACGTGAGGGACACGGTGTGGGGAGGGTCCATTTATTTTGGGTGAGGGGTTAGTCACTTTGGGTGTTTAGTCATTCATGAGCCCTCTACTACACAGTGCTTTCATGAGGCAGCGTGGCCTTAACGTCTCCCGCTGGTCATGTGAAACCATCATGCACCCACTCCAGCAAGATGCTACAGCATGTGGCGTTATTGTGTGTAAAGTAAGCGAATTTGCCTTTCATCTTCCATCAATTCAGAGAAATGCATCACTGGATTTGTTAAGCTTCCATGTATCCTCAACGTATTCCTTGTTACAGTTGGCAGACATGATTTTAAAACAGAAACTGATGGCTGGTCCCTTTATGAGCAGGGGATCAGCCATATGCGAATGGACATAGCCCAAAAGCTCATCAAGGAAACGGGTTGGTTTCTAATTTGTTTTCAGTTGTTATGCAAGTGTTATTTATTTCAGCCAATAGCATGGCTATCTGTAATCAACAGATGATTTGTCGGAGCTATGTCGGGTGTGTGGCGAACATGACACCCATGACGAATGGGTAAGGCAAGTTTGGAGCACTTGAAGTTGATTACTGTAATGTTTTTATTATACAACTGTCCTAAAGCATATATTTTTTTGCCCTTTTCCTCCAGACGGAGTGCACGCTTTGTAAAAGCTGGTATCACAGCCTTTGTGTGGGGGAACCACCTGTGGACAAAGATTACTGTCCTGCATGTATTTGACGGCCAAAAAATAAAGTCCCTTGCCAAACCATGCCTCTATTTGAATGTATCCAGTGATGAAGTTGTAGCCAATTATGACAGTTTTTCTCAATTGGGAACAGCTACAAGCAATTTGTCAATATGAAATATTCAGCTTGTTGCTTCAACGTCTGAACAGTAGCTCAGGCCATTAGCGGTAAGACAGTGGATTAATACCTTTTGAAAGCATGACTGGGTTTGGCTAAAAAACAAAGCAATATCCTTTCAGATGGCCACGCTTGTCTATTGTCCGTAACACGTGGCTTTTGCGTTCGATTTTGAGGCCTGCGTTGGCAGCGTCTGCCTGTGTCATATTGTGAATATCACCAGTTAACATGGTGGGGTTTATTTCATCCATGTTAAACGGTGATTGTAAACAGCTGACAAGAACTGACAAGATGTATATGGCTCAAGCAGAATGTTGCTTGAGCCATATACATCCAAAATTACATCCAAAAATTCAACATGAGAATACGAAAAACTAAATGTATAGAAATCAAATCAATAATAACACTGAGAACGTAATTAACAAAAAAAAATGAAATAAAAAAAAGATGGGTTATCTATAAGGTCATCCTAAATATTACATTACAGTCCAATATACTTAGGAAAAATATCCGTATGCTACTTATGTTTTTAATACTTTAGTCGTGACGCAATGTTTACATTGAGAGCAGCTGCTGAGGTCCGTGCAGAAAGCAGAGCAGTGTGTATGATAGATATCACTCAGTAATATATATATAACAGAACTAAATTACATTATTTAAATAGTAGATATTTTTCATAAATACTCCAAAAAACAGACAACATTAATCTGAATGAAAGAGATGAGTTATTTTTATTACAACGTAATTTCCAGATTATTTAAGAACTCCTTTTAGTGGGTTAAGTACATTCTTAATTTTCTTAATCCTCAATTTCCCTCGGGATAAATAAAGCTTCTTGAATTCTTGAATCTTGAACTGGAATAAGAAAGAAATTGATTAACTTCTGTTTGACACCAGACTGAAGAAAAAATTACTGGAAAAGTATGCAAAAGGTATGGCATTAATAAAGTAATTATGTCATTTTATTTCAAATGAAATAAAATAACATAAAAGATTTTCCATAAAAAAGTTGATTCAGGAACTAAACTCTGTTCTTATATGACAATTATTGTTAAATCTGACAGGTCTTTCGCAGCTTTGGAATTTATCTGCAAGGGCAATCACTGAGCATTTTTTCAACTGCCTTCAGACATTATCATATACAAATGTGATCATAAACCAACACAATGTTCACAGAAAACCTTGATCAGTGTTCTGGTTTTTATTCGCAACGGAAACCTTATGACCTTTTCTTAATTCTTCTTTAATTGATGACTGGCAGGATCCAACAAATACCTTGATGAGTAATAATAACTGCATTTGACCCCACCCAATGCGCAGTCCAAATCTGGGCAAAACCAATGTGTATTCCATGATGGGGGGACTTTTTAAAGACAGGACAATTGTCCATGGCCAGTTATGATCAAACAGGAAATGTAAACACACACCCAAAAAAGGAAATTGAATCAAAGGTGTTGCAAATGGTTTAATTTAATTGAACTGAACCAAACGGATAACTGTCCTGAAAAAAATCTAGACTGCAAAAAGTATATTCAGGAGAATCTGACATTTACATAGAGCCCTGTATAGTTTGCTGCCAATTTTCTGCACCATTTCAGTCTGGAAGTATGAGCTCCAGAAATATGAGAAAGGTGTGATTTGAGTGAAGTGAAGCGGAGAATGAGCAGTGTTGAAAACGACTTGGCACCAGATTTGGAGCGTGATGCTGTCTGATGGAAGGATAACTGCACGTTGACAGCAGCTTACATGCCCGCTTCTTTTTATGAGTCAGCAGACACACCTACATCACGAGTCAGGCGTGGTGACTACTACAACATTCTGCAAGCGGTTGGACTGCAGCTGCACATACCATCTTAGCCCGCCGCCCTATCAGGAGGAATGTGACATTACTTTCATGTGGTGCGCTGTGTAAAAGTAACAGCACGAGGTAATTGTCTTCTACATTCCTCAGATAACACAGGGAGCAAAGGACGCGTCAGTGAGGGCACAGCGAGCTAATGGAGCGCTGTGTGGAAAAGGACACACTATAAATTCTGACCGAGTTCTCCTATCTTTGATAGACCAACTGTTATTCAGATACAAGTGGTGCGTCTGTGCTAAGGTTTACTTTTATTGGCTCATTATGTAAACTACTTTGCTAACATCAAAATGAATCTGGTTTTCAAAGTTCTTCTTGGAGCAACAATTAACTTTAATCCAGATGAACTTCCCAAAATGTCCCAAACATGTGATGACTGTTGAAGGTTTAACGTGTTTATGCTTGTCTGATCATCTAAAGGAAGCTGCTTCCAAATTTCACACAGTCCAAAAAAAGTGACATTTCTTTTTATTTTCTCAAGTTCTTTTTATTTTTGTTGTTGGTGTTAATAGTTGTCTTTAGACTTTTCCTTTTTTTTAATGCTAAATAGTTTCTTAAAAATACTTTATCAAATATTTTTTGTTATCTTTATATTTTCGACCTACTTTACAAATTGGTGTTCTTAGAATTGTTTTTGATTAGATTGACACCAAATAAAATTCCTTGTATGTGTAAATGTACCTGATTTTGATTTAATTTAGTGTTTTGTAATGCTTTTTCAACGAGCTTAATAGCAAATTCATTGCTGTGAAAATATCCCTCCTGAGTGCTAAACATAGCACAAAAAGTAAGGAAATGTGTGTTTGGTAGATAATTTCTTTGTTGGAACAATGCTTCTTGGCAATTCATGTTTTAGTGTTGGAAACCCTGTTTTTTCTCTTTTAAATGGTGCCACATTTGTGAGGAACATGCATTTGTGGGAGGAGCAGCAGAGCTGAGGATATGGGTTGCGCCCATGAAAAATGTGACAAATCTCCTCTGCCTATGCCAAACAGTTTTTTTAGCAGGTGACTCTTTTTTGGTGATGTTTGGATGATTGAAGTGATAAAACAAGACATATTGGCAATTAAAAAATGTATTCATTTAAGGGCAGTCATGGCAGGCCTCCTGACAGCTCTACAGACAGCCGTCGGCCATATCGTCCTGCAAACCTTGTAGAAATATGTAGAAGCCTACGTTTCCCAAGTGCTGACTGGATGAAGAAACGGTCTTCTTGGGGAGCGGTCTTCTAGGAATGCTGTCTCCTTGGTACATCCCCCGAGATATGGAACTTGGCTTTTAATTTGCAGATGATAGTCTGACTCTAAATAATGCCGCAACTTGGTTCCGCGTGTAGTGTCCCTACTCATATCTGTTTACATTTCCATTTATAAAGAAATGAAAAGGGTTATACATATGTGTATTGAAATGTCGTTTTGTTTCGTCACGAAGTTACAAGAAGAGTACATTCAGTGTCAGTTATTCATTCGTATTGGTTGGTAAAGGTGTGAGTTGTATAGCGAACAAATCAGAGTTCAGTGTTCTAACCTACCGGGTTTGAGAAGAGGGGGACTTGGGTCGGAGAAGCGCGAAAAGGGGTGAGGGGCAAGTCACGGAGAAGTCAAGACCGGAGGAAAAGGATTTAATTTATTTTGGGTTACCAATGTTAAAAAATAAGCTAGAATTACTGTTGTGTGTTCGAGTGCCTGGGAGAAGACCGTGGAACCCATTTGGTGACAAATTCACAAGACTATGCAAAACTGCGAGACTGTATGCTAACTGTAGCAACTGCTAAGTTAGCCTCATGTTTAGCTGCGTTGTCCGGAGTCCGGGTTTATTGTGTTAGAAGTTGAACAGTATAGACTTAATCTTAAGAGACTCGTGTGCCTGCCTGCTGCCGGTTGACAGAAGAAGGACATCGGGCCAACAGGAGGACTATGCGGGATTGTTTCATCGGGGAGATAGGTCTATGGATCGTGTGGAGGGAAGCGCGCCAACAAGGGTACCATAACTGACTAAAATCCTGGGTACTTTTATTTCCTTTGTTTTGAACCGAGTCGTGGAATATGTGTTGTTGTTATTAAGTTGACATGTTAATAAAGTAAAGTGTATATAGATTGACAATCATTTCAGGTACAGTTTGGGTATTTCTGATAATGGAATATTTCTCTGATGGTAATCAGAGTGGGGGCTCTAGAGCAGATATTTGGAGTTGTATGGGAGATTTACTATGTTGCAGTATAGCTACGGTCTACCGCCGTGCTACCTGAGGGCTTTTAGTGACCAACGTGAGAACCCTAGATAGGAGAGCTTATAGTAGATCCCACCACAGCTCCTCCCATGCTCGTAGTACTGTCCTGGTTTACTTAACCTGTCCTGAGCTAAGTGGTTGGGAGGGCTACACGCGGAACACCAGCTTGAAGTTGCCCTTTCCAGATTAGTCAAACGTGACATGCCAATTCTTGGAGCTGACACCAACTGACCATTGTAGCATGGCCCATGCTCACAGCTGCTGACAGTCAGCACCTTGGTGTACCCGAAGCACAAAACAAGAGTCAATAGCAACAGCAATAAGAAGCTGTTGGGCATTGGCAAAGAGAATTTGGCCATTTTTTCAGGGGCGCAACCAACATACTCATCTTTGCTGCTCTTCCAACAAATGCATGTTCCTCACAAATGTAGCACCATTTAAAAGAATACTATGCAGGCTTTCCAACGTTTTAAGATATATTGCCAAGAAGCATTGTTACAAACAATAAAGAAATAATCTACCAAACACAAATGTACTTACTTATGCTATGTGTATTAGTCCCTAGTGAGTCACTGGAGTTGTGCACCTTCTGCATTTCCAGTATCCATGCATCGATGTGATATAACAAGGTTTTGAAATTGAAAATAATTATTGTGTATTTTGTGATGGTGTTGAAAAAGGTGATCACTGTGTGCATTCAAAAGCTTTATGGCTGGACGTACTGGACTGGCTTTTCCAGAAAATTCATGGATATCAAACTTTTCTCAAAAGATATCATTTTTGGACAACCCCAAAGATGACTTTTTGGTGAATAACATTCTCATTCTTTGTAGATTTTACACACACATGTTTAAATTAACCAAAGTGCATCCTAGGTTTTTTCACAATTAGTTATTTTACTTTATTAAAGACCTTATATTAATAGAAAATCTAAATGCAACTAATTGTATGCCGCAAAAGAAGAATACGGTTTACATAAAAATCCTAAGCAAGTTGTTGTACTTATTTGATATATTTATATTATATTTTTCTTGTCATCTTTTTATATTGATTTTCCCCTCCTTTGTAAACACCTGTTCTATTGGCTGTGTTCTTATTTTTCTATTTCTGTGGTTATTGGTCTTTATCTGCTTGGACAAATACATTGGACTACTTTGTCTGTTTTGTGCCCCTGGTACCGCAAACAGCTATTCTCTAATGATCTGATTATTATTATAAGGTCTCAACATTGCATAAATATGAACGGTTGAGTTAATATAACAAAATAGATTTTCCTAAACCCACGTATTATTATTATTATTACTTAACGTCAGGTTTACTACAGTTTCCTCTCTTGTGACACTCAGAGTCCCCTATTATTCACACTCATTAGATGCCCTGAAGCTCTTTTCAGTGGAATTCCCGTTGGGATGGAAGCTTGATTTCATTGTTATCTGATGCCATGAATGCCATGACAGGTTAAGTCTTGTGACTTTTTTCTTCAGTATTTCTCACAAAAACACATCTATCAACCTCATGCACAGATTGATATTTATTTAGAGTTGACTATGACTCACCTTTACACAGAAGTGGAGTCACAAAGGTACATAACGACCAATAGTTTCACCTGGATGCCCATAATGCCACGGGTACAAGAGAAATGCCTAAGAATTACCTATGTCTAATTTACTATATCTACTGAACACACTAATGCCTGGTTCGATGATACACCATAATCATTATTTGTCATTCGTCGTATGATTAGCATGCAAAGTTCCTCTGGAAAAACTCATTAGGATGACTCCCGATTGGACTACTGCAATGGGGTACTAACTCATCTTAGTCCCCCGTTCTTCTACCACAACTGCCATTATTTAGTTTTTTATTTCATTTGTATCTATTCTTTTATTTGCCCTACTTTTTTGTTTGTTTATTTGTTTTCTGTCTGTCCTCACAACATGGAAAGCGGCTTTGGGTTCTGGTTGGTAGAAAGGCGCTATATCAATTGAAAATATTATTATTATTATTAACGTACCACTGATTTTGACTTTATAATATGAGTTTGAAAAAAGGTGGACATGTTTGCATTCAATGGGTTGTCAAAGATTCTGTCTATCATAAACAAATCATATTTGGACATCCGAGCGATCTCAAGGGTGGGACATTTCACACTCCATATCCTGCTCCCACGTAAAATTGAAAACTGACAACCAAATGCAACAAAAGAATCAACTTACCAATGAATGATGAGTGCGTTGAGTATGAAAGGGGAATGAATTATTAAGGAAAATAATGAAATTAGGAGAGTAAACTGAGGTTGTATGATATTTTTGAGGGAATCTTGTCAAACTGTAGATGTAATAATGTTCAGATATATCCTGGTGCAGCCATGTTTACCCGAACCACAGTAAACTACACTCCAGATATTCCGTCTGACTCCTAGCTATCGCCGCTAGCTTCAACATTATTAGCCAGTGATTTTACGTTGCCCATGATGAGAGTGGGGAGACACAGCTTATATCTGCTTTTTCCCATAATCTGGACCAAGCTCTCCTCATTCGTCTCTTCAGTTAACCCAGCATCCTCTGTGTTCTTCTCCAGATTTGAATGGGGATTGACGTTCTGAGCACCATGCTAGGTGCTGGTGTAAACAAAGTAGCCATGTTGTTTGCTGCACAATGCTGGTATGGTTGCACAACAGCATCAACACAACGATGAAAAAAAAAATCTTTGTCCATGTTTCGAGACGGCACAGCTTACTAAGTTACTTATATAAATTGTTAACAGAAAAATCACAAGTACGACAAGGCAAGGCAAGGCAAGGCAAGGCAAGTTTATTTATGTAGAACCTTTTAACACAAGGCAATTTAAAGTGCTTCACAAAAAGTACAAGACATTAAGAGCATTAAGGAATAGTGCAGCAGAAACACATTATAAAATGGCATTTAAAAACAGTCATTAAAAAGCAAAGATAATAAAATAAACACAACAGGTATAAAATACACAAATAAAAGTTACAATGCAATGTGTGATAAG
The DNA here is from genome assembly GCF_036324505.1 of Eleginops maclovinus. Taxonomy (NCBI): domain Eukaryota; kingdom Metazoa; phylum Chordata; class Actinopteri; order Perciformes; family Eleginopidae; genus Eleginops; species Eleginops maclovinus. Next base: position 22,936,520 of record NC_086351.1, read on the forward strand.
AATCTCTACTATACCCAATTCCAATTTCCACCTCATCTTCTCAGTTTACAGAGGTATTGTCAGAGCCATTTGAATGGTGGCAAATACTAGACAAATAACTATATTAATGCTCTTCTTTCATTCTCATTTCAAAAATTAGGATTATTCTTTTTACAACATTTTTAGGTAGTAAAGAAACAAGAGAACTACAGAATGGTTTTGTGGCTGGGGACAGAACCAATGTTAAATGCACCTTGAACTGATGGGAATTCTGAAAGGGAGGGAGATTGTGATCCGCAGTAGATACTCCCCAGTATGCACCCACAACTCCAGCCAGTCAGAAAGAGACACGTGTAGGGTGACATTCACAGAACCACACACTCACACAGATTTAGCCACACAAAACACAGATAAAACGAGTCAAGGTCAGGGCAGTAAATATTTCTACATTCTTCTGTCCTCTTCTTATTGAAACTCGATCATCACAATTTTGCATCTTGCGTTTGGTGTAAATTCTTCACTTATCACTACAAACTTTGCCCGCTTCACACAGCTGAAAGCAATCTTCAGTAGACACTGTAGCACCTAAAGAGGTTAACCCATATGAGACTTGTCATAGTTTGGCATATTGTATGTGTGTATACTGCATGTTTCTGGTTGTTCTGAGTTTGTATTTTTCTGGTTTATTGCACTTACTTAAAGGTCACATATTATGCTGTATTTCAACAATATATTGTAGGTGTCAGATATATACAAAACATGTCTCTGAAGGCTTTTGCTCAAGATACCAAACAGATCATGAATTATAGCATGCCATATACCCCTCTGTTTCAGCCCTTTTCCAGAAGTGCTGAACCTGTGTCTGTAGCTTTAAATGCTAATGAGCGGCTGCTGACCACGCCCCTTTGTGGACTTGACCAGCAGATGTAATGAAGTGATGCAAAAGTTTTAAGATCATTCTTTCATTTTGTGTTGATGGCCGATATCCACCAGCCAATATTTCAACCCAAAGGCACATTTTGTACTTTCAACATTGAATTGTGAGTTATTATTTCCTCGTTGATAAAAGCAAGAATGTTCTTGGTCTGCCTTTCCATCCTGTTGAGAGTAACGATGTGCAGACTCTTTTCACAGAAACGGTTCCTTTGTGTTGATACATGTAAATGTACCTACCGGGCCTTTAACTGTGATGCTTTATATCACATATGGACTCAGTCTTTCTGTGACTCACTGTTAAAGGACATGCCACTTTGACTGCACACACCATAACACTTCTCTTTAACGTAATAATGTTGAAACAGTCAAAGGACAGAAAGTCTATTTCTGTCTTTTTCTTTTTATACTTTTTGGGTTTCCCTTTCCTGAAGTTTGTTATATAGGTTTTTCTGCATGTACATGGTCTGCAAAGGTTAGAATCCCTGTGTTCCTTCCAGAGGGAGTTTATCTCACACACTCCCCCTCTCTGCCTGAAACACCTCCATTGAACCCCTTTGTCTTCTTCCATAACATAATGACATCACTATGTTACACTCACGATTCTATTGGCTAGCACTCTAACACATTGTACCTGAAAGGGCAAGGGGCGGGATATTTAAGACAAATCTCTAAGCAGTTGACCAATCATGACAGAGGCGGCCAGCTAACCAATTAGAGCAGACTGGGCTCTGGTTTCAGACAGAGGGTGAAAAGTGGTGCTGCAGCACAGGCAGTATGAGAAAAACAAAGAGCTTTTTGAACATTAAAGCATGGAGACATGTCCCAGTAGAAGCACACAATACAAATATGAACCTGAAGGTGAGCAGAATATGTCCTCTTTAAAGGAAAGCTGTCCTGGGACATGTAAAAACAAAAGAAGTAAATCGAGTTTCACCTCACATGCTTAGTTCCTCTAACTCCTCCTGGCCTCTGTGTATCACCCTCCACTTAACTGGTGGATGAAGTCACTTTACTGTTTGTGCACCCTGCCTTTTATTAGTTTTCCTACTGGAAGCTACCCTCAGATCCCCCGGGGCAAACTGGGTCAAGAAATGAAGAGGCTAAGCTCCCCATAGTTCTCAGTCTTTCCAGCGCTGCAAGAGGCCGACTTGTGCAATCCCAGTCTCTCATAAAAGACCGTGTAGGAGCGAAGGGCTTTAGGCAGTATTCTTCCATTTCGTCTTACTCTGGTCTTGTATTGTAACTTGTTTGGGTATGTAAGCATAAGTATAGGTGAATTGAATAGAGCACATGTGTATGTGCACCCAACTGAGACTAATGTAGCTTATCTACAACAATGCAGGCACATTTGCCCCGAGATGTCATTAGTTTTACTCCCAGCCCGCACAGTCTGCCAGGTCTAACACACACACACACATTAAGGCCATATGGGTGTGAGATGCAGTGTGTTCAAGCCCTCAGCTTGCCAGTGGTTTGTATGAGCTTAGTATTATCTAGTTCCCTCAGCATCCCTTCACTTATCTCAGAACAGCACAAACCGTCAAACCGTCACCCAGCCAGGCTCACATGTTCACAGGAAACAGGTTTTTTTTTTTTTGGCCTGGTCTGCTCCAGGGAGGCATTTAATATCATCATTTAATGATGTATCACCTTTATATTTCACTTCCCTTTGCTTAACATACATTTGTAATGTTAATTAGGTTTTTGGGCAATGTAAATGAAATATATTTTTGGACAGTAAAGAGTTAGATCGTCTGAACTGGGGCGACTGTGCCTGCGAGGCTGTGCTCATCAATCGGAAGGTGTTGGGTTTGATGCCAAAGGTTTATGAATGTGTGTGAATGATGCTTGCTTGAGCAGGTGCACCTCTGCTTTTGTACACAGAAAAACTGAAACGTTGACTTAATTTAAATGTATTATGTCAACAGATTTCACATTACTGGATTAGATTACCAGAAACCAATAATATTACGTTTAAATTCAAAATATTTGTTTCAACTTAATATTATTGCTTTCATCTAAGTTAATACAGTTATTTGATTTAATATTTTATTTAACCTTTATTTAACCAAGATAGGATCACATTGAGTTTAAAAATCTCTTTTTCAGAGAGTCCTGCAAGATAGACACATTTAAAACACATAGTCCAGAAGTCACGACACAGTCATACCACAAGTTGTGTGATATCTGTCGATGTAATACACTCATCGAAAGTTAGTGTTTCAGTATTTTCAGGTGAATAAGACAGGTGAACTTGGCTGTTTTTGTTTCAGCTGTGAGATGTTTAAAGATATATATTCTTTGGTCTGACCTATTTGGAGTTTATGCTGTGCTTATTGTATGTACCATGTTGCTTTGCTGGTGTCTTTAAAAAACCAGCTCTAACATTAACCATCATCTCACTCAACTCAAGCTGCTAGCGTTGCTCAAAAGGTCACTGAGGTCAGGAAACTACTTGTTACAGACAGACATTTCGGGGGAGGGGCTTTACTGTACATGAATTGCAGTAATCAGCAGAAAAACCAACAGCCGAATGTGCACACACTGGGATCAGCTGGACCCATGTGTTGCTAAAGGACTTGGCAGTCAACACAACACTGTGTTTGTCTGGAAATAGTTGTTACATGTGTCGCTTGTTGCCAGGGTGTAAAAACAGTCACGTGCAGGCAACAGTGATACAAATTGTGTCTACATTATATATTAAGACATCTTTTATGAACTGGGTTTACTTTAAATCATTGCAGCCTATCTACAATAACGGCCACATGTTCATTGCATAATCTAAGGAAATATGGAGCTTGTTGTTTAATTTGGAAAGTCAATAAACCGTACTTTCAAATATCCTATCCAATACAGTTCACACAGTTCATTTTTTATGACTGAGTAGCCTCATTTTAAAAGAGCTTTTTCAAAAGTCTGCAGTCCCAAGCTGCAGCAGGATCATTTCCCAACTTTGACTTTCCACTGAAAACATTTCTCAGGAAAATCTAAGGCCGGTTACACCACACGCAGGGGAGGGAGTGGAAACGCTGTCTGTAATCTCTTCCCCTCCTCCTCCCATAGTGCACCTCTCACATGAATTCACACACACACACACACACACACACACACACACACACACACACACACACACACACACACACACACACACACACACACACACACACACACACACACCTCCTGTTGCAAGAGTGTTCAGTCCGGCTGGTAGACATTAGCTCCCAGTGAGACGCTTTCAGACTTCTTGGCTCATCATTTTATTCAAGTGGAGAAATGTCATAGTCATTAGGGAACCAATTGAAGATTAATCTCACACACACACACACACACACACCCGCACGCACGCACGCACGCACACACACACACACACACACACACACACACACACACACACACACACACGCACACGCACACACACACACACACACACACACACACACACACACACGCACACACACACACACACACACACACGTTTCCATTCATTCGTACTTCCTCGTTCTGTGTTCCTCATTCCATCATTGAGTCCATTCTTGAATTATGAATGACTAATGAGAGCGTCGGTGTAGAGGAAATGATCTTTTCTTGTGAATTTCCAAACGGCAGGGATGAAACGAGTAAACTAGAAACCAAAATAGCTATCACTAGCACTGTTAGTCAGTTACATTGATATTTTAAGTACAAAGGCAATACTAATTTGGTTGATACTGAGGCAATCTAAAATACTTATTTAACCCTAGCCCGATCCTAGGAAAAAAGTCCTAAAGTAATATTACCAAAATGAATTATGTATAGCTCTTTAACTATAATGAACTTAATATACAATTCATTGTCTCATCTTCCACACCATATACATATATTTATGGAAGAAATTAAGCGACCACTGCACAATTATCACTTTCTCTGTTTTTACAATTTAAAGGAATGTGTTTTATTTTATTATATTCTATAAACTAATGACAACATTTCTCTGTGTTCAAATTCAACATACACTGGAATGGAATTGCTGCCATACAGTATAGAGATTGAGATTTAGGAAAGATGTGGATTGGTCTCTTACTTCTTTCCAGAGCTGTTTATATATATGTATATATAGGTTCACATTTGTTTCTGGAATTAGTGAAGGAGCATTTAAAAATACTGCCAAACTCTTACTAACATGACGGCAAAGTTGGCCTGATATAGAAAAAAAATTCCCTTTAATCACAGATCAAATGATTTGCAGCATTCTTCTGGGCTTTAGCTGCACCCAAACCCAGCACTGCCTCATTTATGCCTCAAATCTGCTATTCTGAAGTGCTTCAACACTTGTGTTCGACATTAATGCCTAATCTTTGTGAAAGTGCTACCCTAGAGTTGGACCAGTGCTCCCACAATATCTTTGTGCACCAAAATCAGGACTGCAGGACCTTCAGATGTATTAAATCAGTCATTCAGCAAGAGGCTGTCGTATTTTTTTGTACATCAAATCTAAAATAACTTTATAACAACGAGGGAAAAATGTGAAGCGAAGTACTTGAACACCAATCCAGTCACGAAAAGTAAGACTAAAGTGCATCTGCAATATGAGACTGAACAGATCAGGAAATACACTAGTTGCTTCATCTGTGCATTGTGATTAATGTACCTAGTAATTGGTAAATAGACTCCATTTATAAAGCTGTTTACAGCCACTACTAAGAAGTGTTGATCTTCTCTCCAGGATTGAATGTCCGTTGGTTTCCCAGTGGAATGGGGGAACTCAACCACCCTATGACAGGTTTTGTTTTTAGTCCTGCTAGATGTCCACACACCCTAATCACACAGCTCAAAGATCCTGGAGATACTGGTTTAGTGACCGGCAGCCCGACCATGAGCAGGTAGTACAGTTGAGGGAAGAAAAGGTGAAGGAAGGCCAAAGGGAGAATGGCTGACGGACATAAAGAGTTGGACGGAGAAAATAGATGGTGGAGTGCATAGGGTTCACAGTGAAAGCAGGGCCTCACTATCTTTCTGACTTATTTGTTTTTGGGTGGAAGATCGAGATGTTTTGAGACGAGTAGTGATGTCATCAAAGTGCCCCAACGGCCTTTGGGCTATGGGAGTGACCCGACCTGACCCGGTCCTTTTTGACTTTTTGGCAGCACCTGAAAGATGTTCATACCCACATGAATATTTTCTCTCCATATAGGGACCCTGCTGGGCTGAAAGACGAAGCTAGCACCCAAATGCCAAAAACTGTAGTTCCTTGAGTGTCCACAGGAGAGGCTCCAAAAGTTGAGAGCAGCAACAAACATATTTATAGGAGGGTTAGAAAAAACAGTTTTGGTGTGAATACATAAATTAAGGGTTAAAACTCAACTAATCAAATAATGATCTATCTCTTTCCACATTGTTTAATGAGACTGAGAGTTAGATGTTCTCGTCACTGCCAAGATGACTAACACTTTGAACTCTATTGCACTCATCAGAAAACTCTGGGTGGTGTCAAATAAACTTCCCCTATGTTTTATGGCTGTGTCTGTTGTGAGGCATATACTAAAGAAAACTGTGTTTTTAGTTAAGATTTTGAAAAGGTTGCCCTTGTTTTTAAAAAGAAAAAAGCCAATATTGGCAGTCTTGCCAAACGACAGTTAACACAATGACTTTGAGACACCTATCAGCTAACAAAATACACAATGGGTCCTAAAAACAATATTAAAGAGGACAAATTAACCAGTGAGATCTTAACTCATAGGAAGAAATACTCGGAGAAACATTGATATTTTTTGTAGAATTCAAAACAGTAGCATATGAGCGTACAATGGCAACTACTGTAGCATTGATACAGCTACATTTGCAATTCCAGCTTTTAACTGCAGGTGTTACCTGAGAGAAAGACACAGGGAAGATCTGGAGGAGAATTATAAAAAAAGGGTGATTTAATCCCAACCAGTTCAAATATATCAGACATGTCAATATACTATTCTGAGAAATATCTCGCCACCCTTGCTGGAAATGTAAACTGTAGTACCTGGCAACACATCATGTCTGTTAATGATCAACAGGATGTGAAATATCTGTCCTGTAATGTTCCACTCAGCTGTATCTGACACTATTTTCACACTGAAAACACAAGCTTTCAAAGACAATAATAAAAAGAACAGAGTGCTTTTTTCAAAATAAATATGTTTAATACTTACACTAAAAACAACAAAAAGAGTATTAATATTGTAAAACATTTTACAGCAATAAATATATTAACGTGAAAATATACTAAAAATGTGTGGCTGTACAAACTCAAGAAAAAGTCTGTCACTTTTAAATACAAATAGAATGTTGTCGTCATCAGAGAAGTGGAGGGTGTGTTCAGGGAACACTCTCAGGCCTCAGTGTGAGGGTGGCAGACTGACGCTCAGCTACAACCTCTATATCGCAGAAAAATGACTCAAGTCTGAGCAGGAACGGATCACTCACTATGAGTCTCGACCCCTCTTCGGACCACTGCTGACATATTGTATAGGGCCTCGCAGCTAGTCTAATTAGAAACATTGACTTTAATTAAATGTCAACAAATGTCATATAACTGTATTAGGTTAGTTGAAAGCAATGATATTAAGTTGAACTTACTATTTGTTATTTAAAGGTCCCCTATTGTGCAAAATGCACTTTTGTATGTCTTTAATACATATATATATATATATATATATATATATAATGTCTCCCCTGTGTGTTAAGAGACTCAGAAAGTGTCAGCAAAAAAAGTTGTCTCTCTTTCCCTCCTGATCCAAGTATGTGAAAGCTGCTAAAAAATGGGTGAAATCGGTTTCGGTTCATAAATGATGTAAAGTTCATCTTTGATGTCATTTGTGGCTTGTACGGCATTAGAAACCACCAACTACGGTGCTTTCTAATGCCGTACAAGCCACCTAGGAGACCTTTAAATGAAATGTAATGTTTCAGTTGTTTTAGTGCACATTTGAATGACTGTCAGGCTACATGTAATTAGATAAATATCAGAAATCGCAAATTTTTCTTGTAGGCTAATTTGAGTCGTGTACCGCCTCTACAAAAAAAGAGTATCAGAATTAGATGATGTAGAAGCGCAGCTCCTAATCATCAATCTGAGACAGATATACGATATACATTATATATGGAGGCACATCAGTGACCTGAAATTGAAATTAATTTATATAATATAAAACATCTGTAAATTATTTTTAAAATGATATTATATTGTTTCTTCATCATTTTCAACTTTATATCCTATTTATTCCTCTATTATGGCTCATGAATGAGGAAGCTCTTTTCTCATACGTTCAAAATGTAGCATAAGACATGTGTGCTGGGTGGCTACTGAAGCACAGATCAGTGTAATACTTGGGAATGAGGCTGGGTTGAGGTCATAGAGACACTTTGCCAGTTTACCACCGTCAGACTGGAGGCCCCTGTCTGATTGGACAGTCTTCACTAAATTAGGTCCGAGCTGAGCAGCAGACTACTTCAGTCTCCCATATGATGTGCCTTTGGGCCAACAAGTGCAAAACCACATGTCCATGTCCCCAGTCCAAAATGAAAAACACCTGTGTTGGCACATGTTGGTGGTGGGGGGTTAATATCAGTCAACAGGCCCACCATAATTGCCCCCCACCCCACCCCTCTAGCCTCTGAGAAACACAGCTTTAGTTTAAATCAGGAATGTCAAAGCATCACTCCTTTTTCCCACAAAAAAGGAGTCTACAGTCATACATGTTCTCCGTTCAATCTCCGAAAAACAATTTAAAAAATAACCTTAACACTGAATATAAATATCAGTATGCAGAATACTGAGCGCTTTCTATAAATAAAAATGAAGTGTACTAGACAAAGGGATATCTAGTAAGTATATACAGATCGTTTATGTTTTCTGTGGATGCCTGATTTTTTTCTTTGGAACACACACAAAGCCATTAAATAAGGAAGTTTGTGGATTTGTACAGTGAGTGCTGATCTGATGTGATCGGCTTGTCTGTTCACTGCTTGTCTCCGTATATACTTACAGTAATATCCCTTTAGACAGCCTGGTCGCAAGACATTTTGTGAAAGAAACACAATACCTCAAAATGTAAATAATAAACTCTGTGCACAAAGAGAGAGACATGTCTAGGTTCCCATCGGGGGAAAGGGTTACATGAAGGAGGCGGGTCAAGAACCAGGAAGTGGTTTCTTAACTTTAACCCTGAAATAAAAACCTTAACCCTAACCCAATTTTAACATAAAATCTATTTTCTTGCTAGGCTTCACCGTTAGCTACACTTTGGTTCAGTTCCTGCCTTTGTCATGTAACCCTCCCACGAGGAAAGAAGGTCATCTTCACATTTATCCGTCACCACGGCACATCATCTGCATCCACAGTGACTTCAGGAAACTCTGAGAGACCTTTTCAGGTGTGTTTCCACACAGAGTCGGTCCATACAGTGGGGACAAAGCTTCACATCATTTCGCAGAAGGAAACAGTCCTTGGACCTGCATTTAAGTTCAAGTACAACAGGCGCTCCTTTTTTTCTTCTTCTTCTTCTTCTTCTTCTTCTTCTTCTTCTTCTTCTTCTTCTTCTTCGTCAGAGTTCGGAGGGGGAGCTTGGCTCCTGCTGCACTGCTCGTTTTTGTTACTACAAAATATTTTAAGATATCCACAGCAGACCAGCATCCAGTGAAATGTCACATAAAATCTCTTACAAATTCTACCCATGAGCAGAACGCCACTGAAACATTTCCCGTTCACACGCCAGCGGCGCATTCGTTTTGCTTTATATAGTGTCTCTTTTTAAGTAGCAGCAATACACATTGTCGATGTACTTTTAGTATATGTACATATATATTAATATCTTTAGGCGGAAAACAAACACTTGCAAGAGTTGCGTTTAAGAATGTCCTGTCTTGCGTTGTCGTTTCGTGTCCTGGCAGGGAATGCATCCTCAGGTTTTCAAAGTGCTGAGCCAAGAAAAGTATTCCTTCATAACAGTGTTGCTGGTCTCACCTCCTCGGTTTCTCACATCTGTGGAAGACAAGGAAAAAATCTGGTTAGGTGATGCCAGATTAATGGTTTTAAACAGTTTAGTCTCAGAATATGATCAACACAATGTCTCACACATAGCTGCTCCATGCAAAATGAGGGATTATATAAAGGAAGGGGCAGAGCAAGAAGCACAAGGGGGATAGTAAGGGGGGGTTGGGGTTGTGGGATGGATGATTTGGGTCAGTTTGCACCTCCTGATACTTTTTCTGCTGTATATCAAATGTACTTTTTCAACCAAAAAGTTATATCTTTTCATTTAAGAAGCCATAAACACCAAATGTGTGTGTTTTCTGGGAGCTTCAGGGTTAGGTTCAGGGGTGGGGGTTCTAGCTGGAATTGGGGGTAGGTTTAAATGGTGGGGGTCAACAGGCACCTAACCCCAGCTCCAGAGAACTCCTGACCACTGAGCAACCAATCAGAATCCTCTCAATGGTTGCTGCAACCAGGAGTGTGTTGTGTTCAACAAATCCAAAGCAGTGTGGGAGGTGGGGGGGTCAGAGGTCTTGGAAGTGGTTGGGTCAGTAGAGGTAGTGAGACCTTATTAGCTAGGGGCAGCACCTCTCTATTGGCTCTGCTGCAAACAGTCCGTAATGAGTTTAACTCCAGAAGAAAAAGACAGTAAAATGCAAGCAGCATGAACACCTGCAAACCTCTGTAGAAAAATGGCAGATAATGGACATTGTTTGAAACTCATTGTCTACTGGTAACAAAGCCAGATTAAAAGCAGCTCCCTCACCGATTGATTAAGGTATTATAACTATCCTTTTTTCCAATTTGGTGTTGTCTTGGTTAACTTAGGCGAGAAAACAATAAAACTAATATCATTTACTAACTCTTTCCCCCTGGAGCTTTCTGTCTTTTCTCAAAGTCTTCAGCAGTAAATTGAGATTTGTCAGTATGAGTCAAAAGCAAACTCTATCCTCTGATTAATTGGCAGGATGTTGTTCCAGCATCCCAAAAGAGATTGCATTCACTTCTATTGTATTACGGTGGCAGGAAGTGGATGTCTCGAAGCATTGAGTCTCTGCAAAGCTAGATACCTCCTAAGGTGAGTAAAAAAATAGGTGAACCAACCCTTTAAATGCACAATGCTCCTTTCTTACACTCATACAACCACAAAACCCTTTCCTTTATATAATGTTCTAGCTAAAATAAGGTCCATTATTGAACCAAGAAAAACGTTCTCTCATAAACATATATCAATCTAACTACACGTCTGGGAGTTTCTAACCCTGGTATAATAACATAGCGTAATGCAAGCACTAACATCTTGAGCATTCAGACAGGATAAAAGCTACATTTGGATCTAAAATCATACACAAGAAACAAATCTAACGTGACTGTCGACTTCACAAAAGAAAATGCAAGCACAGAGAAGCACAGAGATGCCACATTCCCAAACACCAACACAGGATCAAGAAGCAGGGAGAAGCATGCGTTTCTCAGCAGGAGATCGAACTTTGCAGAAAGCACAGGTAGTGGGGGGAGGAAAAAATAAAAGAGGAAGGCAAGTTGTTTATCGAGTATGTATGGTAAACAAACCTGCAAGTTCTTTCGTTTAACTCAAGTTGCCTGGACTTGCAGTCTAACTGTGTGAATTTGCAGGAACATTTACAGGTGAGAGGGTCCTGCACAAACAAGCGTTTTCTTCTCTCTGAGCAAGGCGCACAGTGGCTGCAAGGGAAGCAAAAAGGGAGAAACAGAGAGAGATCTAAGCTATAGAGCGAATTCTGCAGAAAAAGGGCAGACACAGACACTCATGCAAAATCGTCCAAAAGTCCTGACTGTCTACGAAAATCCAGCCAGGGAAGCCAAGTCACCTGCCATCATTTTCACTAAAAGTATTCTGTCCCAACATTATATTACAACACATAACAGCATATTGATGAAGTCAATGTAACGTATATCAAATCCAATGCCAATATGTGTCTGAAGCTTATTTCTATATATTTCTGTAGCTTAGAGAGACTGTATATTATAGAGTTTACAATTTATTCAGTATATTCTTTATATTCTGTATTATTTAGATACTGAAGTGCACTGAAAAACTGAAACATTGACTTTAATGAAATGTATTATGTAAAACAAATATCACAGAATTATATAAGGTTAGTTGAAAGCAATAATATTAAGTTGAACCTATAATTATTTCATTTGAACTTTATATTATTACTTTCAACTAACCTAATACAGTTATGAGGAATCTGTTGACACATTACATGTAATTAAAGTCAAAGTCTTAGTTTTTTTCAGTGTGATATATTTGCGTTGTCATTCGGTATTTACATGTGACTTTTTGTTTGGTAGGAGCAAAGGGAACACTTGACAGCATAAGAAGATGGTTCCTGGGTTGGCAGGATTTTAAAACAAGCAGCTGGAGCCAAAGCAAACTGAGCCAACTCCACCCAACACTTAACAATCTAAACTTAAAGGGTGAACTGAGGCAGCAGGGTCACCCATGGGAGGCTTTAAAATGAACATCTAACAGTTTGACGTTGAGCTAGACACTATAGCGGCTGCAGTATCTGTTACAGTGCTCAGCTTATGAGAGGGAAGGTCACGCCAGAGACACAACAAGGACAGAAGTAGATATATAGAGGAGTTACTATGGGGCGAAATGGAACTATGCTTAGTCTCTGATCTTAAATTTCACAAACCAATCTGCAGGATCAATCCCGTATCACCTCCTGTTTGAAAACAGGAGCAGAGCAACCCAAAGCAGAACTAATCTGTGAACTTGTCAAGGCTGCAGAGATCTTACTCGCGTGTGTGTAGAACTGCGACTGTCGCTGTGGCCATCTATCATCCTGAACAAAAGCAAACATGGCAGCAGATAAATCCCCAACAGAAAGTGGAAGTTATCAGAGCAGCACAGTACAGGCCAGCAGACAGCCTTACAGATAACGCAGAGATAATGTGACATATGCCATGGGAAACTCATTTAGAAATGAAGTGAAATCATGGGGCTGATGAGCAGGTAAACATGGAACCTGCAGTGGTGGAGCGTAACTCAGTACATCTACTCAAGTATTATTCAACACAATTATACTTCAGTGTTTCCATTTTATGCTGCAAATACTCCTATAGTTTTTACAAATAAAGAACACGTGATATGTCAACCCGGTATTTTAGTCATGGAGTATAATGAAGTATATTGATTACAGTGTCTTATCAATTGTATTAAAGGATCATTTGAAGGTCTTTGTACTTTATCTGGGTATGTTAATGTGATGCTACATCATACTTCTACTACACTACTGGGATTATTAGTTAATATCAAATAATAAATAAACATTGACATGACATATTTGGATATTCAGCAGCAGTATATATATTAATTTAAATTAGCTCAACCTATACAAGAGATAATGAACCCCTGAATGCATCAGAATCATTTCATAAATATGATTCTGAACTGGGCCACATAATGAGTACTTTTGCTTTTGAGACTTTAAGTATATTTTGATTCCAATACTTTTGTACCTTTACTTAAGTAAGATATTTAATGCAGGACCTTTTTTTCCTTTGTATGATGTATGGATTATCATGTAGTTATTTAATGTATGTAAGTTTTCATTTTGTTACGTTTGCCTTTAAACAAAATAATTCCCTAAAAAATCGCATTTGAAAAAAAAGGAATTCAGGGCCTCTACTTAAGTATAACATCTGAGTGTTCCAAAAGACTAACTTAAAAGGTTTTCCAGTCAATAACCTTGACACACATGAGGAAGAGAATTGCAAATTTCCCCCACAGGGTTCAATATATAGTCCACAAACCATGGGGGCTAATCAACCAACATAACTGCCCTAATCTGCTCATTAGCGGGGGTGATCCGTGAGATAGCACTGGGCAAGGTGTACCGGAGCGTGTGTTCCCGTCACTGCCTGCTCTCTGCTCCCTCCACCCTGCCACAGCCTGGTTGCTTACGTGCACAGTGACAGGCAGACACCCAACAAGGCTGGACCAGGATCAGCTGAGTTTCCATGACAAACGGGTTTGACTTAGCTAACATGATCCAATCTCTCCTCCACCAATCCGTCAGGTTTTAACCCGCTGATCGGCACACGCAACCCCTCTCATCCAATTACCAAGCTGACCTGCCGCCCAGAAGACACACACACCACATGCATGCATCTGTCCGACACACACTCTGCTCCATGTCAGCTGTGACAGCGAGGGAGTTCTCTCAATCTACAGCACGTCTCCCTCCGAGCTCATCCTCTATTTACACCACTAAAAATAAAAATAGGTTAACGGCATGACACCTGTTGCTATGATTAGACTGGGGAAGATACAGAGGGCCGGGGGTCAGGTTTGTGCAACTGGAGTCAGTCAAGGGTGGTCTGAATCCGGGCCGGCTACGCCTCGATCATTCACGCTGTTATAGACGCACCATAAAGCACTAAACCCCGGCGCCATAAAAAGAGCACGCTCAAAGTGTGAGAGCCCTGTAAAGATAGCTCACTACCTCCAACATCTACAGGACACAGGATGGAACATATGAGTGCATTTGAGTTGGATGATATATTTTGACCTGCTAAATTGTGCCATCACCAGTCATGGTCACTTTTTTTTTTTAACTATACTGGAATTTGAAAGGTCTGTGTATTTGATCCAGGTTTCAATACGCTTGAAGCGTGTAATATATCTTATTCATTCAAATAGTTCGGATTAACCGTAATACTAAATGTTGCCCCTTTTCGGACTCTTGGAGAAGCTTGTATCAACAACAGTTTTTAACAAAAGTATTTCAAAGGTAATACCAGATCTAAATATCAGATCTAAAAACAAACATTCAACACAACGTGAAAAAGATACCTTCACAACTTGAAGGAGCCCTACTTTTTCAGCTTAAAACTCCCAACACAAGACAGGAGGTCTTTCTGCTGACTCAGCTGTTAGCACAATTAGCTGCTTCCAGCCTCCAGCTGCTGCTGCTCACCCTGCACCCAGCCACCAACCAACCAGAACCCCTCCCAGAAACCCTTCAAACAGATGACAAAACAGAGAAAAACAGAACACGTACTTACTATTCTTTCTTTACTGGAAGATCTGGTTTTCGTCTGAAATGAAATAAAAAGAAGGTGATTTAGTTGTGTTGCTTTTATTCCATTCACTGCCGCTGTGCGTGAGGTGTGCAGTCTCTTACCTGCATATACACGATGTGTGCTCTGTGAAGCTTAATTGAATAATGTGTTGCGTTACCATTGGTCTATGACGCATTATCTTGAAGAGAAAAAGAGGACAAAACAAGGCAAGGTTTAGACTAAAACAACATCAACATGACTTTTGAAACAGACAGTCTAAACAGCGCTGTTTAACCAAAGACATGACCTGTCTGTGGGACTCTCCCATCTTCTGCAGCCCAACGCAGGAAGGGAGAGGTTTGACCACTGAGACATGGCTGTAAACACAGCGTGTGCGGAGGTAAACAACATATCTGAGATGCCTGGCAGCCGCACTTTCTCTGCTCCTTGTTTGTGTCTCAGACATGCACACAGTGAACAGAAAACAAAACCTTGGCCTGACAACATCTTTCCATAATGCCTGAAGAGCTACTAACCCTAATCATCTCAACACACGCTCCTCGGACTAGCTTTCTGTATCCCTCAATGTCATGGTCTTCATCAGTGTTTGGAGCGTTCATAGAAATAGATCAATGGTGACAATGTGACCTAGGTGTGGAAATACAGTCATGTGTTAGCATTCAACTCAAATAGATCCTATAGTGACGACTGAGCCATATCAACTAAAGTCCATCCGCTGATGGAGACCATGAGCTGAGTTGAATTAGTCACACAACTTCTTGAGTGGTAAAAGACACATTTTTATGTGTACATTTAAAAAAGTGACATTTTGTATTATGTTTGTATTATATTTGTATATGTAAGGGCACAAATGAAGTATACGTTACGTTAGTGTCCTGTAATAAACAGGACACTAACGTAACGTTAAAGGGGCCCTATTATGCTGTTGGGGCTTTCTATTTCCTCAGGTGTGTATTATAGGTTTTTGTGCATGTAAATGGTCTGCAAAGGCTAAAATCCCTGTGTTCCCTCCAGAGGGTCTGTGTGGGAGAGAGTCTCTCCCACACAGACCAGGCTTCTATGAGATTCAACACATTGTTCCTGTTAGGTTTAGGGGCGGGACATCCCTAAGCAGTTTACCAATCACAACAGATCTGGCTAGCTAACCAATCAGAACAGACTGGGCTCTGGTTTCAGACAGAGGGTGAAAAGAGGTGCTGCAGCACAGGCAGTATAAAAACAATAAAGAGCTTTTTGAACATTAAAGCATGGAGACATGTCCCAGTAGAGACACTAAATACAAATATGAACCAGAAGATGACCAGAATATGTCCATCAGATGCTCACCTGCATCGTGACGTTGTGTGTTTCCGTAGGAACACATTCCAATGCTTCGTCGTTACAGCAGCCTCCACAGCGGTTGAGCACCACACAGGAGGGAATGTAGGTGTGTTCCGTGTCCTCTGAATACTCCTGGAAGATGTCCACCAGCACCTCCCTGGGCTTGCACAAACTGTTGATGAGGACATCTGTGAGAGGGATGACTGGGGAAGAAGAAGAAAATTGATCCTCAGCCAGTGTGGGAAGGAAATATTACTGGTATTACACTATGTAATAAAGAATTCAGCCCCTGTTTTTTTCACATTTAGAAATAATTACACCACAGCTATTTATTCCTAGGTAATGCCAAATAGCATGCCAAGCTCATTGAGCAGCTTCACAGATCTGTGGCTCGGGTGACAACAACGTCATTTATGTGGTGCTGAAAATCTTAACTGTCAACTGTTTGGTGGAAAAAGACGTGACATGTTTGACAATTATCTAAGAAACTCCAATTAATGTGTGCAAGTGTTAAAAAAGATCACAAAATAAAACAAGTCATTTAGGAGTAGACAAATAGAGGAATATAACCATGTGACTAAAGAGTAGATAAGCCAATAAGTGCAATGGCAAATATTGTTGATTATTTTAGTGGCAGTTATTACACTGAAGCAGCTACACAGTTGCTATGGAAGAGCAACACTTTGCACATAGTTTGTGACAGTAAAATCAAGTTATAGCCACTGCAGGAAGAGTGCAAAGCAAGATTTTGACATGACACAAAAGCATCAAGAATCAAAAACAGAAATTAGTTTTGATAGCTATGTCCGACAGAACCCTATAATACCAAGCTCAAGCCTAATGAGGGCCCTGCCCTCTCTGTATTTCTGTTCCCTGCGCAGCCCAGAATAATCCGTCCCATAGTCCATTAGACAAGGTTCCCAGCGACCCCCAGCTAACTCCTGACCCCTGGTTAGTCAGAGCAGCCATGACCTCAGGCTCTGTGGCGCCAGGGTCCACCTCTGACATGTGACCCCAGGAAGCCCACCCCTGTGCAGGCTCTGCCTCTGGACTAACGCTGCAGACAGACTGTCAGTTTTATGATTTCCAAAATGCTACAAATAATACCCACATTGATGCTTAGGCATTTTTTTTACTTAACCTGAGAATTGATCAGGTTCTTTTACAGACTCGTTGGTGTAACATCAGGTTTACAAATAATACAAATGATTAAATCTGCATTACTGGCTCCAGGCCAGCTGCAAAGAGCAGCCAAAGCATTAGCACCTGCTGGGTGGATTTACTTCACAAGCCTCATGTCAACACACTCAACTGGTTCTACCTCCTGACAGAGGTTACAAACATTTGCTCTGTCTTACATCAGCCTGTAACAGTTACTGTGGTTATACATGTTTCCATTCATCCAAATATTGAATGGAAAGCCAAAACAACAGTAAAGCTACCCTACAAATAAGTATGTGTGTATAAAGGTCTGATATATAATCTCCCCCTGTGCCAAAGATCTCCATTCATGTCCCAACTCTATTAGAGACACATGAATGAGCCACACTGTTAACAATCAGCATGGGGCGTTGCATTTTGACAAACAAGCAAGGTCATTTTCACATTTTTGGAGGACTTTCAACTCCATTTCATGGTCTTCATCATAACCACATGATCCATGAAGTTAAATTCTTAGGTTAAATCACCCCAACCCTGACCCATCTCCATGAAAACTGAGGTTGAAAGGCTCAGAAACCATATAATATTTGTCAAAAAATGTATTCCAACACATCCTTTTAACCCCGAAAGTTACTCGAGCAACACATATTTACCACTGCCTTATCACAGAGTATATGACAGTGTGTGTGTTTGTCTGCGTCTAAAAAGCGTCCCACAACCTGTCCCGTGATGCTGTGTGTGGAGACTAATCAGTGTCTTCATCCATCACCAACGTACAGGCCAACCAACCTTGGCCTCACACAACAGTATCACTTTGAAACAACACGAGTACGGCATTGAACCAAGGCTGACAGCTCATGTATCAACTCCCAGATATTGCTGAGGCATTCACTTCCTTTTCTCTCACACATATTCTTGTTTTGAAATCTACAGCACTTTTATGGCGACTCCAAAGTCCTCAGTGAGACCTTTCACCGCTGGGAACTTTGATTCCTCAGCTCGGGACAGAAAAACAATCCTCCCTCAGCCTACACAAATCCCTCTATTTCCCTTCCATATGTCAAACTTTTTTTTTCTTAACAAAGTTATTCTAGGGCTTAGTACAGTAAATGTTCAGCCCATGTCCACTAGGTGGCCCTGTTCATCTGGCATGCACACAAAGAAGAAGAGTTCAAATTAGACAGCTCTGTGGAAAACTTACCCTCATTCTTACTCTTCTCCGCTCCCTTGTTAATGCTGGCAGTCTGTAAGAGATGCACATAAGACCAGGTGTTAGATAAATCAAATCTGCATGCAGCTAGGAAAGTGTCAACACCATGAAACAAACCCAAATGATGTCTTTTTACTAGACAAAGTGAAGTACATCAAAGTAAATAAAGGTTTTTAATTCAGCTTATTAACAAAGGCCTATATAAAATAGTTACTATAACACATTTATTGTATATTTGCATAAAAGGGTCACATTTTTACTCGTATGCCTTATTCTCCATTCTATATGTGCCTGTTAAACACTTCATTCATCAGCATGTCCAACAAAAAGCTCAGGAGCAAGGCTCTATATCCTATATTTGTAAACATGCAACAAAATGAAGATAATAGAATTAATCTAGTTGCAATAATGCACACCTATTAAAAATGGGAAAGTCTGGCCATAGCATACAAGTTGAATGCCATGTTTGAGTTACTCTTCCATCATTCGAAGATGGAAGAAATAATCCCTAGATATAGTCCAATAACGATCTTAATAGGTAACAGGAGAGGTCATTTTGTGACATGCATGGTTTCATTAAATTGCAAGAATTGCGGCTTGGTTTTATTTTGAAAGGACTAACGGGAACCGGCCTTTATTTTGATAGTAAAAGATGACGTTGGCGAACCGGCCCCCAAGGCAGAGCTCCGTTCACCTTATGTGGCTGCTGTAAACCGCGCAGGGATTGCGTGAGAAAGTGGATCGGTCTGTGTGGGAGCGAGGGGGCATCCTGCGGGGAGCCGGGCAGGAGGAGCCGGGCTCGGCTCCACACAGCCGGATCCCCGTGGGAACACTGAGCTCCGCAGCCCCTTGGGACTGACTGTACAGAGCCCGTTCTGCACAACTCCATTCAGAAATCTCCCACTTTAATGCAACCACATTGTAGTTTATATTTTGGGAAAGGGCCAAGAAACTTTTGGGGAAACATATTAGACACTTTTTCATTAAAAATAAGGGTAATCCAGCAAGCACTATTTAGTGAATCCAGATAAAAAGCTGATTTGCAGTGATCATAATTGTATTGTCTTGCAAATAAAGACACGTATTTCTCTTTGCATGTATAAAGCAAACCATGCTGATCTTTGATTGACTTTGTGAGGCTTTTAGATACAACATGCAGATAGTGTATAATGTAGTAGGTTTCAAGGGTTCAAGGTTTTGATCTACATCTGACTTTGACTTTATTAGACAATATTTTGTCTGGATCTGTAGCATGTGAGTACAGTGTTTTGCAACTCATGTACAGTCACTATCTAAAACCACTGAGAATAGTGAAAGCTGGTAAGGCACGTGTGAAATAGGAAACAAATAATTATGAATCAATATAAAATGGAAGGCTTACCTTTACTGTGGAAAGGTGAAGAACCGCTGCCAAAAGGATGTGTACCAAACTGACAACACAGTTCATGGTTGTAATTCCGCACGATTAGTCTTGAAATCTCTGCGCTCGTTAAAGAGAAATAAAATCTAACAGTGTCACTACGCACACAGTCCAAGGATGAAAAACTGAATATTTAAATAGGAAAAAAAACCGCGGCAAATCTGGGCTATAGCAAAAGCAAATCCATATCATCCACAAGCATGTGGCGCGTTCACAGAGATCCTCCCGATGTCTCCAGCCGAGCGGCGCTGCACAGTTCTGCCTCCGCAGACAAAGACTCTCTGCTGGACCTCAGTGGTAATGTTCTCTGGAGAAGCGGATAAGCGCATCAACTTTACGCACCCGTGTGTGTCTTTGCGCGCTTTAATCCCACAACATGAAGGGTGTGTACCGGAACAAAGTGATCCTCCCGCAGTGTGTTTTGTTGCGCCTGTTCTATGTGTAGGGGCAGTAAACTTGTCCCCGGTCAGCGGCACCAGTCCGTCTCGCGCTGTGTCTCCTGTTGGAGTTGCGGCTGTAGTGCAGCGGTATTAAAGGTGGCCCCACATCAGGCTGGAACTGTAGGCGGGGCGCGGGGGGGAGCAGCCAATGGCAGGGAGCTGTTAGAGGGAAGGGGGGGGTGGGGGGGGGGTTTGGGATTAATCTACTGATCTCATTCACCATGATGAGAGACGTTTCCACTGATGCTGAATTACTTGATGTAGTTTCATTGAAGGAAATTCCAGCTCAATGCAGCATCACTGTCTTCTGATAAATATTTCCAATTTTTCCCCCACTTCCTGGAAAAATACTAACCATTAGATGCTAACCTCAGGTATGTACAGTAAGTCGTAACTGTAGTCCAACAAATCATTCAAGGAAACTCAGAACATTTGAACAATTTCCGGTTGTCAAGATTAAAATGAAACGTAAAGCAATGTTTTTCCAATGTATTTATTTCAAAAAGTGGAGACCCTGGGTACAAACAAGTGTTACAGTTTGTATTCAAAGCATGCTGGATGCAAGTGATAACAGGTAGTGCTGTTTTCTGCTTTTTCATGCCACTGTTGACTTACTGTTCCTTTTAATACAGACATAATGGTGAGTTTATGTAAACTGTCACATCAACATAATGTCAGCTAGTGCAGATCAGAATTTTCTCTGATATTAGTCAGTTTGATGAGAGCGGCTCTGGAACTGAAGATGTGCGTGATGATGAGGAATTGTTTTATGAAATCAGATCTTGTTATAAGTCAAATGGGATCAGAGATGACATGAGCTCTGAATGAGACAACAGTCCAGAAGGAAGAGGGAACTCATCATCTAATTAGGGCCCAATTTCACAAATTACACATTTGTCACAGGGGGCTTTACTGTTTGTACAGAATACCACACCCTCTGTTCTTAGAGCCTTGAATTGTTCAACAAAAAACTAACTTAAGATCTATGACTCATTATCCAGATGTAGCCTTAAATGTTGACAACCTGCCAGGTGAGAGACAAAACAACTCTGGGGAAGATGGGTTAGTAAACATGCATTTTTGAGACACAAGTGCAAAGAGATGGAGAGGACATCAGAACAACAAAGGTGTCTGTTCAACAATCAACAACGACGTTGTGATCCCTTGGGACTTCCAGATCCAGACTGATTGGTTTGGCTAACCAACCGGGCAACATGGTGGCAGAAAAAGGCAGTTGTCATTAACGTAGCAATCCCAAGCAACAGTAACATAAAAAATACTAAGGGCTCCAAGAGGACCCCGAGAAGATGTGGAGCATGAAGGCAACAATGGTTCCAGTGATCATAGCACTCAGGGCAGTAACCCCACAAACTGGGATAGTGACTAGGGCAAATCCCAGGAACAACTTTCAGTCCAGAAAAGCGCAGTCCTAGAAACAGCTAAGATACTGCGAAGAAAACCTCCGGAAGGACAACAGGCCGCCCAAGATGGTGGGAATAGTGGGGGATGTATATATATGTTTATATTGCAGCAGAACAGGTTGTGTTCTGTTGCATTCAAAGCGTCATGCCATCCACAACACCACCACCACCCCCTCCTCTGGTCTCCAGCTGAGTTTGTCTTGTTCCCATTCAGCCCGGCCTGCAGTCTCAGCACAGAGATGGCTCACTGCTCCACTGAAGCCTCTCCACATAGTTTCCATGGTACCTGCCCTCTCTAGCCTCCTTCTCTTTTTCCACTGTTGTCTTTTCTCCACCCCGTCTTGCGTGAGATGAGATTCACACCATGAGACAAGGGACCACGCTGCACCCTATTGTGTTCACCGGCCGCTTTGAGCCTCCAAAAATGTTCTTGATCAGTTCAACGAGAGACTTGGCTCTCTGGTAATTGTCACTTGGAGACACACCCAAATCCTTAAGCAGAGATACACTGTATTTATCTTTATCCAGAAAAAAAAGTTGTTTTAACAAAATGTATTTCTGAGAACATGACCATTTAAGAGGAAGTCAAATGCCGCAGCAACATAGTTTGTGTTGAGTGTGATTTATGAAGAGCAATTAAAAACATACAGCTTGTATTTAATAAAAACATTATATAAAATGATTTAAACAAAAGCTAAAAATACTCTACTCATTACATTGAAGTGTTTGTGGAGACGGTGTGGTGGAACATGAGAGAACAGTTTTTGGGGCAGTAGATATACCTTTAGTGGTTATTCTTTAAACAACCAAAGATTGTGAGCTATTATACCACCTGTATAATTGTAGGACATTTTTACCCGACTACCAGTAAGATGTGTTTTTGTCAGAAATATTTGTATTCGATTTTTAAGACAAAAAGAAACATCAACACATTACACATTACACATGTACACATGTACACATGTATCCCTTACCCTTCCCCAGTCCCAAACAGACCTGAACAACATGTGCAAGGATATATGACATTTCTGGAGTAAAGAACAAACGAGACAGTGGCTGGAAGTCTAGGACAATAGACAGAGTAATGGAAAAGGAAACAAATATAAAATACATAAACACAAATAATAGCAGCAATGTTAATAACAATAATACAAATGATGATGATAATAATAATATTAATATTATTAATAATAATAGACAGTACAGTCAGAAATAGTACATAGTCATCATGATTAAGCTTCTAAATGTGTTTTAGGAATGGTCCCCATACCTTATTGAACTTATTACTTGAGCCACAGACTGAGTAGCAGATCTTTTCAAGTGTGAGACATGACATCAGGTCATTTAGCCACTGAGCGTGGGAGGGCAGGACTGCATCTTTCCACCGAAGTAGCGTCAATCGTCTGGCCAGCAGTGAGGAAGAGGACAGAGTGCCAGCCTTGGAGTCAGGCGCATATTATCCTCTCCAGCGGTGCCAACGAGTGCAGTAAGATCTGTTTTTAAAGAATGTGTTTGCTTTTGGGGGTATTAGCTCGAATCAGTCTCTAGGGTCAGCCCTCTAAAAGGACACTGTGTCAAGAATATTTAATTAATGAATGGCAAAAACAAGTATTTACTTAAATGATATATATCACAGCTTAAAATGTGTTGATAAAAACATGAACGTGTTACGCCTAGCTCAGCCTTTAGCTTAGCTTAGCTAGCAGTAGTAGGCTACCGTTAGCAGCTCAAGGTTTAATTTATCCTGTGACACTAGAAATCTGATCAATCAATCAAACTTTATTCAGAAAGCTCATTTTATACACAAAGGGTAACACTAAGTACTTCACAGACCAGAAATAAAAAACAAAACTTATAGCAATATATAGTTACTTATAGTAAAGTAATATATACCATGTAACAAGTATGAACATAATCCTGGGTTATCAAAATCTTCCACATTGAACATTCTAACAGTCTGTTTTGAAAAGAGGACCCATAGATGACATGGAAAATACTTGTTGGTTTATCTTGCACACTTACTTATTTCTTTAGAATTCCTAAACAAACTGAAAATTGCACACTCCAAAAGCAGCAGCTAAATTAACTTTCAACAGTCAACGCTAAGTTTTCTTTGGCTAATGTTTGATGAGTAAAGGGCGAGGCAGAGAAATATTCCACATGCATGTAGTGAGCAATGCCCAAACCATGTTCCCTTACCAGACAGCAGTGGTGCAATAAAACAGGATATTACTGAATTATGTAATATGTAGTGAGTCTATTCGATACCCGTACTGCCAAGGAAATATTATGTTCAAGTTCATGACCTTGGAGAAGCGGAGGTTGTAAAAATACCCACAGCCTCGGAGGAAACATTTGATTAGTGCTTCTTTATTTCTAGAAGACATTTTCATGTGGGGAAAAAATGCATCCCAGATTATAGAAATGAAGTATTTGTAATAGAAACACATTTGTTTTCCCCACAACATAAAGGACACTCTCCATATATTTTTTGGATTTGCTGAAGTAACAGGGATGTGGGCTAGGAGTAGCTACGAGTGAAACAAGAACAATTCACTCAATATAAAGAAACACAATGTGACACCCTGATATGACACTGTTGTGTTTTCAGAGGCACAGTTTATTTTATTAGAGCGAAGTCTATCTCTACATTATGAAAATGGAGTGATTCACATTGTAAGTGCCAGTGTTGTGTCTCATCAAAGATGTTAATCTTGTCAAGTTTCTTGTTTGGGTCCTCATGCCCCAGGTCTATGGTTGGTCATGTTTTATGTTTTGTTTAGTCGTTTTTATCTTGTCTCCCACTTCCTGTTTTGTTTTGGTACTCTCCTGCATCTCGTTCCAGGTCTCTTGACTCCCTGTCACTGCCCTTGTCAGCCCCGCCCCTGATTGTTTCCACCTGTTCCCTGTTACCTCGTGTTTAAAAAGGTCCTGTCTCCCCCTGTCTTGTGCCAGTTCATCTTGTCCTGTCTGTGAGTCAGTAACCAGCGTACCAGCATTGGGTTTTTTAAACCTCCATGTGAGCGTCTTGAGTTCTTGTTGTTTTTTTGCATTTTTTTGGAAATAAAGTATTTTTTTAATACTTTAACTCTGTCTCCTGGGGTCGTGCATTTGAGTCCTACTACCTTGTGTTAAAGTTTGTGACAGCCAGTAAATATTGTATGTATTGTCTCTAGAACCACCAATACAGGCAACTTCACATCCATGTAAGCAGTAGACATTTGCTGTAGATTTTATTTTATGAAAAAACAAAATCTTTGGTAATTTGCTTGAACACTCCATTCTTCACATTTCCCTGAATATCTTAGGCCAGTCCAAAAGTACCTGGGTGTTTTTCTAAACAGGCCTTTGTCCTTATTCATTCTCAAAAATCTCCATTTAGATGAAATCGATAAACGTAACTGAAGCACTGTCAAGGCAAGTGACACACACACACACACACACACACACACACACACACACACACACACACACACACACACACACACACACACACACACACACACACACACACACACACACACTGCCATGTAGGCTGTGGGATCTGTGTCGTTATTGTATAGCAATGACCTCCTCTGATCCTCACTAAGTGGAAGAGTATCTTTACCTATTATGTGTAAACCTGTAAAAAAGTCCTGCCAGCAACGTTACTGGGCCACTTTGGCCTGCCATGGATGTATTTATGCTACCGGTACATGACATGTTTTCTCTGTCTACACGTCAACACTGAAAATATAGTTTTCTAAAAAAAAACTTCAAGCTTCTAGGCTGACCTAAAACACCATTTGGTTTGGTTGATAGGTCATAAGGCATCAAAGAACTGTGTAATCTTTTTCATGCGAGATACGCCTGAAGAAAAGTAGTCAGTAGCAGTAGTGTTTGATTTGTGTTCCTCCCTCAGTCCAAGTTGGTTTCCCTTACCACACATTTCTCCCAAGAATAAAGTAGGACATATGCTGCTACCAGGTTCATATTTCTATTTAGTGTCTCTACTGGGACATGTCTCCATGCTTTAATGTTCAAAAAGCTCTTTATTTTTCTCATACTGCCTGTGCTGCAGCACCTCTTTTCACCGTCTGTCTGAAACCAGAGCCAGTCTGCTCTGATTGGTTAGCTGGCCAGCTCAGTTGTGATTGGTAATTTGCTCAAAGGTGTGTCGGAAATCATGTACAATGAGTTGGATTCCTATCCTATCGAAGCGTGAGTGTTATGTCAGTAGTGATGTCACTATGTTACACCAGTAAACAAAGGAGTCCAATGGAGACGTTTCAGGCAGGGGGGGATTGTGTGGGAGAGAAATTCCCTCTGGAGGGAACACAGTGATTTTAGCCTTTGCAGACCCTTTACCTGCACCAAAACCTATGTAACACACTACAAGAAAGGGAAACCCCTACAAAGCCTGGCAGGGCCCCCTTTATACCTGGTGATAGGATATTTTCAACCAAAATGCACCCTGGGAGTTGAAGACCCGTATCATTCTACCTTATATTAAAGTTATTCCAGATATTTTTTCTATTTAGTCATGTTTAATTTTCCTATGCAAATGTATAAGTTGTGTCAAAGTAAGCAATGACACAAGTCAATCTGAACTAACACACATTTCAATATGTCTAATATGTCTGTGATTTTCCATCCACGGTTTCTAAAGGTACAACCTCTGAAGGCCTCTGAAGAAATAATACACACTGTGTCTTTGTACACACCACTTAATTCACCTGCAGTCTCTTATGTCTTGAAGAGTAATGAAGCTTAACGGGTGACATGTGACTCATTGTATGCAATGTCAGTTAATGAATGAACAGACAGAATGGGTCATGAGAAAGCAGTAGAGTGTAAACTGTATGTGTTGCTGGCCACCACTCCTTGACCTGTATAAGGGAACATTTTATTCTTCCCTCACTGTTGGCCGGAGGACTTTATTGAGATCCTTCGCCAGGACATTTATCTCCAATAATATGTTCTTTACTTTGTTGTGTCTCTCAATTGTCTGAGACTGCGCCAACTTGCAATATGCAGTATTCTGTATCCCCAGACTGTCTATGGTACATGTCAGATATACTGTACTGTGTTCATAACTTCTGATAAGTTATGGCAACGGTGGCCCATGGAGAGCAGCCGCCAACTCCCATGAACTTTGCTTCATTTTTGGTCCTATCGCTTTCTTGTTGTCTCTTTACATTTGTTTTTTACTGGAGAAGATATGGCATAAGACAGAGATAATCTTATCACCAAGAAGCAGTGGGACTGGCTGAAGTGCAACCGACTTTTAGGTGAATGAGCCCATGGCATCTTCCAACAACCCAGCCAGGGCTCCAACACCTGCAGATCAAACACCAATGAGGTTGGAGTGGACGCCTAGGAGGAGAAGGAAGAGAGGGGAGCTAAGCTAACCCGGCTATCACCTAAGGCTTCCACTACCCAGCATGTTGCTGGCTGATGTACGGTCGCTAAGGTGACCAGATGTCTGGCTTTGTGCAGGACTGCCCATAATTATAATGTATTTTTACATTATCATAGCACCAGATGCAGTAGAGGGGACTTATTGCAGAAGTCTGTCTGTATTTAGTTTTTTGATCGACAGTCACCCGTCCAAAACTTGGCTTTTATCTGATGGCTGTTTAGAAAGCAAGAGAGGACTATCAAAAGCCCCCAGGAAGTGTGCTGGACATTGAAGCTCATTTTTGTAGTGGCAAATAAGCCATACCACATCTTACATGTCAGTCCATGATGTCTTTGAACCCAAAAATACTTTTTCGTATTGACTTAAATTGGGAAAGAGACATCTGTAGTTTAGAGGATACCTTTTTTTGAGCTAAATCAACTGCCCAATACTGACAGCCTTTATTTAAATCATTAGGGTCTAAAAGTTGTAAATGCGCTAAACGCTGTATCCAGTTCCCTTTATTCATCCTTCAGCTATCACCATTAGCTGTGTCAGATATGAATCCATCAACAAAGTCTGGAAATGTATTTACTTATCGGTGTAGTGGATGGACGGCAATTCCCAGAGGTTGTTTTTTTAGCATTCACAAGCCCCGGTCATTTTTCCAGACTCAGAAATTGTAAAAAGATATAACGTGGATGATTGCTTGTTGGATAGCAATTACCAAATTAAGTCCTTTACTTGGATTGCATTTAAACAAATTAACCCATAGTAAAGCATGGTAATTCATATTTATAAGCTAAAAGTTTCCATAATGTTAGATGGACATTAAATTGAAACTACCTCTTAGCATCGCAGTTACATGTCCCATATTGTCCAACACAAACACACTCTTTGTCCCACATGGGGCTTGTTGGCACCTGGTCACCCTAACGGTCGGAGTAAAAACAGATGGAAGAAATAAAACCCAGGCAAACACAGCAAAGCATAAATCTTAACAGAGACTTGGCTCTACGTGGCATCCCGGACCAAGCTGCACTTGACGGCAGACTGCAGAACAGATTGCAGGCCTCTGTGTGTCAATGATGCTGGGTGTTCAAATGCATGTACTATATTCCCTGATGTACACTTTCTAAGTTGAAGATGAGTTATTTGCCCTGTAAGTTCACTTTTGTTGTCTGTTCTATTCTTATGTGTCCAATTTTGTAGTTTATATACGGTGGCCGAAACAGCCCAAAACACTTCCAACAGGAGAACAGTGCTGCATTTATAAAGCTATGTAAATATAAAAATACAAATGTGCCAAAACACATGCCAATAAAAAAACATCCTCATCAACTTGCAAACTCGCAAAACATGCGCAGGGTTTCCTAAAAGTAAAAAAACAAACAAAGACGAGTAGCTTTCTCCAAATACAAATGTTTTGGGCCATAGTAACGCATTTGCACTAGTCGGCCACTGTACCTAATGGGTTAGGTTACAACTTAACAACGAATCACGCTTTAGGCTGAAATCACTGATCTCCATGGTGGAGTTTAGACCCAATGCTGACTCAGCAAACTCTACAGGTATCAAGGTTAGTTTTGAAGTGTATTAGCACCCTCTGTGCTTCAACCAACACTCTTCCTTTCGTGTAATTCTGTCGATTAGACTGAGGCACACAGGACCCCTCAATGCATTCTGCAAAAATATTTAGACTGGATCAAAGTTGCAGGGGAGTTACCGGGATAACATATGCACTGGAAGACCCATCGCACCAGATTCATGCTGCATGACGG
Source organism: Eleginops maclovinus (assembly GCF_036324505.1). NCBI lineage: Eukaryota > Metazoa > Chordata > Actinopteri > Perciformes > Eleginopidae > Eleginops > Eleginops maclovinus. The sequence continues at coordinate 22,965,630 of NC_086351.1, forward strand.
GAGGGCAGTGTGGGGGGAGGACGGAGTCAGAGGGGATGAAGACGTGATTAAGGCCCCCTGATGTGACGTAACCTGATCTGGTAGAATGAGGAACACTCTTTTCATTTGCTTAAGGCTTTAATTGAAGAATAACAAGAGAGTGCGTCTGCCGCCATCCTCCCTGTAGTTTCTGCTGATGCCACCAAAGCCCTGTTGGTTCTTAGGGGCCACGAAACTTAATGAGCTTTCTTCTTGTTCCATCATCACCAAACACAGAAAAACAGACTCAAGTTCGTATGTGTTTCTGGAACTTGTCTCTCTGTAAAATATTACGGCATCTTTGTGTCCCTGAGTGCACTGGGTCTGGGTGCAACTACTACTTGTTTGGTTCACTCTGACCGCTCTCATTGTGTCGTTTTGGGCAACAGCAGGCAGCTGATTCTTGAAAAGCTAGTGAACATAGTGGAGCATTCAACACCAAATGAGACCGATAGTTGGCAGAGACTAAACACAGAGCTAAAGAGAGGGAATATTGGATTAACATTCATAGGGTGAACTCAAACACAACTCCCCACACAACCCTATGAATTGATTATCATGTTGCTTTGAATTTGTAAATGAGGATCTTAAATATTCTTGTATTGCATCTTATTAAAGAATATATAAATATATGTTCTAGTACTTTAGGCAGACCATGCAGTGTTGATTTTGTTCATTAACCTTTAAAGGTTTAATCTGCATTCAAAGACATGCAGTATGAGTTTAGTCACCCCAACACTTTCATTTATAAAAAAGGACCAAGCTGGCTGAAATAGAAACAACATTGCAATTGGTCTGTGGTTAACACAAACATAAGAGATTTTAAAGTTTTGCTCCACAACAAAAAATAAGGCAGTAGTTACCGCACTTGTGAATGCCTCAAGTGTGTCATAAAAACGGCAGATGCTAAGTGACTAAATGAGACTGCTAAAAATCATCGCACTGAAATGAGACCGGCTTTAGCTTCATGCTGTTCCTTTATAGCCTAACGTTAGCTTTTACTTCTGGCAATTGCCTTTACGCTTTCGAAAAACACAAAGTTAGAGAATATCCTGCTGAACAAAACAGGTTTTTTTAAAGTATTGTTAATGTCTTTGGCAACTATTTATAAGGAGTATGCTGAAACCCAATGGAAAAATCCCATTACTTCTTGTCGAGGGAGATCTTGCGATTCTAGCTTCTGGGTTGGACGACAAAAATATGTCATCACAGGCAGTCTGCTTAGTCATTTGAACCCAAAATAATCTTTCACGTTCCCTAGCCAGCAGCTTTAGCATAAAACCTGATCAAACATTTAAAGGGTTCTACACAGGTTCAACAGGTCACTCATATAACATTGGTGGACTGTGTCACTATGTAACACTTGCACTTCTATTGGTTAGCGCTCCAACATATTGTACATGATAAGCTAAACCGCAACCAACTAACCAATGAGAGCAGACTGCGCTCTGGTTTCAGACAGAGGGTGAAAGAGGGGCTGCAGCACAGGGAGTATGAGAGAAATAAAGAGCTTTTTGAACATTAAAGCATGGAGACATGTGACATTATAGAGGCACAAAATACATATGAACCTGAACATTAGCATAATAGGGCCCCTTTAAGATTTCACACTGCTTCCTCTGGAGATACTAAAGCTTTTATGCAACTTTTTTTCAAATACTGTATAGCCTACAGCATCACTTCCTGGTGGCGCTCCATCTTAACCATAGTTTAAATGAAATAGATCAATAGAATTAAACATATTTATTAAGGAATATTTTTAAGTTCTAAAAAACCGATCATGATATGTGTGTTAGATGAGGAAACACAAGTCCAGCCATTGACCTTTGTCATGTGTAATTTCCATCTCTATGCCTATATTTCAGTACTGTAAGCCATGATAAACTGCAAATAATTGGTGGCTGCAATTTGTAGAAGTTGGACAAAGAGCACGGGTTATAAATGTCAGCAGTTAAAATGCCCTGAAACTTTATGGAATGCTTTATATTTGAATGAATGACATTATAACAGGAAGAAAGAGAAGACTGAGATCACACACAGATTAAATCATTGCAGCAGCACGGCAACAGCTCACATGCCTTTGATTTTGGCATCTTAAATCTTACAACCTCCGTGTGAAACAAATTCTTCTATGCACTACGCGGTCGGTCTGTTGAATGAAAGCAGACTATAGATTATATGCGTCACACGGATAAGTTAAACTGTCAAAGAGAGGTATAATCATACTCAAAGACTCATTGTCTGTCTCATTGCAGAAATTCCCATGGCCAAGATGGGTAAGGCTGTTAGGACTGTGACCTTAAAGAGCTTGTCATATTGATTAACAAATATGATTTGCGTCACTTGCCTTCAAATAAATCAAAGATACACAAAACAAAAGTTCATTGAGAAGATATCAGGGCTGAACATCTTTACAGTTGCTATTTTTGGAATCATCATAATTCACTTATTACCCAACATGTTATGTCACTTAATAATATAAAAGTAATGTTGTACAACTTGTCTGTTTTGTATTAGCATTACAAACACATGGTATCAGCCTCTCTTGCTGATCGAATTAATTGTCCAGCTTACGTTAATATAAAAAAAATGCCTATATTTGATAATGGGTTAGCTCAAGCTTTTCAGCTAATATTTCAATTGTGTTTGTACATTCGAAATCCCAGAATATGCTTCTATTTTGAACAAAAGAAATAATAGATTTCCAAAAGGCACTGTATTGGTCCTCAACAACGGCTATCAACTGATTATCTAATCAGATTATAGTCAGAAATATAATCTTGAAAGGATTGTTTTATACATTATATTAATGTATAGTAAGGTGGTTTGTTCGGTAAGGTCCAAGCTTGACCTCTTTTGTTTAAGACTCACGAAACTGTGCCTCCGAAATTGCATTCAATAAAGTATTACTCATTAACTGACCATTTTCGCTGGAGGACTGGACAACATGTTGATGTGTCAAACAAATATGGTGATGGTATGTCTGTTTTTGTGACTATGTTTTTTTAAATGTGTCTCTAACTGTGCTGTTACCTATCTTGGGCCAGCACTCTCTTGAAAAAGAGATTTTTAACCTCCATGAGATCCTATCCTGGTTAAATAAAGGTTAAATAAAATTAACAAAAAAATAAACCTCTGTTTTTGTACAAGTTTGAAATAAACAATTGAATCCATGATTGTATCTTTCAGCTTCTCTCTGACGTGTGGTGGATTAAGATAGCCAACCCATTTCCTGAATAGATGGAAAAAATGTTGACTAACTATAAGATATTTATAAGTATTATTTTCCCATGCTTCGGCCAAATGGTCTCTGTGAATATTCAGCATTCTGCCTGGTTATCTGCTCTGAGCCAATCAGCTCATCGGGATCAAGCTGGGTGGTCCACTGTCCCACAGGGGTCCAGACAGACAGGGATTTTAGCTTCCTGGTGTCCGGCTCCATGGCTCTGCCCAGGGGAATACAGGGACTGTACCCCCACCTCACACAAACACACACAAACACACACAACCTTGTTTGTTCCTCTATAGTCGGGATGACTGTGATAGATTCAATGCTCACCATCTTTTAATTCTAACCTTTTCCATCATAAGTACAGAGCCACTGACCTATCCCAGTGGCTAACCCCAACCCTTACCCCAGCCAGATGCCCCATTATGGTTCGTAGACCATTTTCACCTTGCATGTCCTCAGAAAGCTGTGGTCCTACAGATGTGTATGCAGTTTTATTTACAAATAAGAGTCCGTGCCGGATGGATTTTTCACCTCATTTATCAATCTAAAATGAACATTACGTTGTGGAATTTATGTAGAGGAATTTAATTGGTGTCTTGTGATTTTTGTGGTCCAGCTTGGTGGCATTGATCAATTTTAAATATTTTGGAGTAGAATAGTGCAAACCTACGGTGGCCGACACAGGCAAAAGCTCAAAAATGTTCCATTAAGAGAACCGCACTGAAGTTTCAAATAAAACAACACAACTGTGCCAAAACACATGCAAATGAATCAACTTCTTCGACAACTTAACGAGACATGCACAGCATTTATTAAAAATGCTGCATAAAAGAAACGCTGCATATTTAAAACACTGCAAATAAAAAACGCTGCAAGAAAATCTAAACACGGAAACAAGGGGGCACTAAAAAGTGACGCACAAGTGCATGGTAACGTTCTGGGATTGTAAAGTTGGCCAACTGTCACTGGAAATGTAACTAAAATATACATGTGATTGTGTTATTTTAACAATGTGGTCGCATGATTCCTGCAGATATCATTGCAGATCTGCTGTAAGCTAGTTAGCTAACGTAGCTAACCTAGTCAATTAGAAAATACTGATAACAAAATATACAATTATGAAACAGACTAGCTCTGTGACAGTGACAATTGGCCAGCATTATAATAGCCACAGTGAGCTGAAAGGGCTCCAGGCAGCAGGCTCATAATGGACTCCAACATGTCATCCAGGTAGACATCTTCAAGAAATGTTTGTGACCGTTTATCATCTACATCTAGGGATGTATGTTAATCTCTTAAAGTTACTTTGTTATTCAAGAATTACGATGAAATGATGCAAAGTTATTTATGGGACTAAAAGTAATCTTAATTAAACAATATGGGGCTTTCTTGGAAAAATATCAGCTGAAAGTATCATGGTTTCCTTTATTATACATGACCCAACCAATACTGGAGATTGTGGTGAGTTTGAAGCGTCATTTAGTTGCTTCGAGAAGAAGCCACTTTCTAGCTCCTAAAGATTGAAAACACAGAGAATGCAGGATACAAATTAAAACCCAGCCTCTGAGCCGTAGCTAAGCTGCTGAGTGAGGTTCTTTTGCCTACGATTGAGGTGATGGGTTGAGAAAAGTGCAAACGACAAAATCTGATGATGGTGTAGAAACAGTTCTCTGTGCAGAGCTGTTACTGACCCAAATCTCCATTCCCTTGAAAGGGAGGTCAACGTTTGCATGTCACACTTAGTGAGATTGCTTCAGACCCCTGAACGCGAAGACTGAAGAAAAAACACAGGTGAAATAACACATAGAGAGGCAATATGATTAACATATGATGGCAAAAGGGAAACATGTCAGACCTCTCACTTGATTGTTATATTGATCTTTCAGCAAGTTTCAAACGACACAGATTTAAGGGAAAAATAACTGATCTACTTGTTACTATAACTAGCACAATTAGCAGATCAGCTAGGTCAATGTTCCCAAATCAAGGGCCACAATTCCCCAGAGAACGTGGACTCTTTTCACAGACCTTACAGTTCTCTGAAGCTGATTACCCTAACTAAACTGAAACGAAAAACACACACATTACCTTTTTTCTCCAGAAAGGAAAAGTACATTTTGAATGTCATCATCCATCCTAAAGTCATATTTGTGTCATAGTCAGCCTTCTTGCAGTTGACACAACAATCAGTAGGAAGCAAGTTTAGTTGCTGATGTGCACATAATGGCTTCCGCCATTTTAAACTGCAAAATCATAACAAACAGTGGACTGGAAGGACACTGTAGTTATAGATGTATGTTCTGCATGCACAGTGTTTCCTGTCAACTTTAGAGAGTACACTGGTTTCTGAGATGTGCTGAGGGCTGACTTGTCCCCTTGTCGCTGTAATTCACAAAACGCATGTAAGTAAATATGCTCAACAAATGTGGCTCAAAGAAATTGCCTTCTACCCATGGCTTGCCATTTCACTCACCAAATACTGTACCAATAGATGGTAGAGAATATGGATGATGGTTGCACTTTTTTTTTTTCATGCATGTTTACACATAGTTGTTAATGTTGGTGCATACATTTCATAAAGTAAAAGGAGGCAACATAACTTTTTCATTCAGAAAAACAGACTCATTCAAGTATACATTTCCCGACATTGTCTTTGTCATAATATCCTCAATAATAACCCCCAACTGTTAATGTGCATTTACTTAAAAACAAAAAAAAGTTTGCGTTGTATTGACGAGAGCCAATACATCCAACACTGTGGCTACAGACTGTGGCTTGGCAGTCATGCCGTCCCTTCCCCCCTCCCCCCTGCTCTGTGAAGTGGTCAACGTGAGTGCTTTCGTTTCTATACATCCTGCCCTTCATTTGTACAGCTGCCAATTTTCTGGAGCAATTCAACTAAATTGCTCTGCTCAAATAGAGCCGGCAGGAGACCGGGGATATATGTAAAGTGCTTTAACAATCAACACGTATCGTGCACTCACACATGTCTTCACGTGTGTGTCTTTGAGATGAAGGATTTGAGAAATCTTTGTGAAAACAGCCATTAAAGTCAGAGGTAGAATATCAGGTGGGGATTTCAAACAGCAGGCCCTCGGACAGTCAAACAGGTTTGATGTATGATCAGATCAGGTAGCACAGTGCTGTTAATGAGGTGCTGCTCACTTGGATTACACATGTCTACACGCAACACACTTCCAGAAAACCTTCAACCTAAATCTTGGAAACGTACCCTAAACTTGCACCTATTTAATTGCAGCAGTCTTCACAAGTCAAGGAAGTAAAAACGTGCGAAAGATAACTTATTTTTACAACCACATGTTCAACACAAACGTAACCAAATCTTTGACATGCAAAATAACTTCACCCTCTCTATGACTTTTACAATGAAAACAACATTTGAGAATAAACTTCCCGTTGCTGTTTTTTGGTTTGTTTTCCTTGTTTTGCGATCTTATTTGTGTTTCTCAGGAGAATTGGCATTAATGGATTAGAATGTACCCTGTAAATAAAGTTGTATATAAACAAAATCGTAATACTTGGCATGCCTCAAGCTCTCTCTCAGCCGTCCCCTCTTTGTATGTATGACCCGGTTCTCTCTTTGTATCCTGGGAGAATAGCAGTGACATAGTGTGGCACAACAAAGCATTGCATAGATATTTGTAGAAGGAGTATGGAAAAAGGATGCAGCAATATTTAAGTTTTACTAAAGCTATCAAAGTAAAAAAGCATTGTGGGATTTTGCAACTTCAAAATTCAAACGTTGACAGTTTGGATTAAAGGGGCTCTATTTTGATTTTGGGGGGTTTTCCCTTTCCTGTACTTTTATAGATTTTCTGTGCATGTAAATGGTCTGCAAAGGCTAAAATTCCTGTGTTCCCTCCAGAGGAGGTATTTCTCCCACACACTCCCCCCCTGCATGTGGAAGAGAGATGGTGATGGAAATTGCGATTGCGAGTAGAAATTGCGGTCAAAAGTATACTTCCAAACTCACCCCTTCTATCTTTCCATGCAAACCCACCAGCTGAGCTGGTGAGAGTTAAAAACATTAGTAACAGCGCCCCAAGTTCCAGTGAACACACCCTACACCAATGAGTAATTAATCAAGATAAGAATCAGGTTGATTGCCGAGTATGTTTACACAATTAGGGAATTTGGTTAGTTGTATAGTGTGTTCCAGTTTAAAGTCCCTTATTGTGCAAAATGCACCTTTTGATGTCTTTTATACATAAATATGTGTCCCCGATGTGTAAGGGGACTCACAAGGTGTCAGAAAATACTGTCCTCTGTCTTTTCCTCCTTACCCACATCTCTAAAAACGGGGGTAAAAACGACCTGATCTGGTTTTTCTGACGATATTATGTCATATCGGAAATGTGGGCTGGCTTTACATTGAACTCCTGGAAACGTCCCACCCACGTGACACATCGCAACCTATCGTCTGCAATATACAGTCTGAATCCCCTCCGCAGCACCTCTGTGTGTCTATGTATTCAGCAGGATGTCTGCAGGAGTTGTTGTGTATATAATATACATATAATGTCTCTGTTCTAGTGGTAAACACTGAGAAGTGTTTCAGAAATAATGCTGGATGTGTTTGGAACATAATATGGGGTTTAATCACGGCAGCGTTTAGCTGAGTTTCTCCGTTAGAAACTTCTCTCTTCAGACAGAGAGATCATGACGTTCCAAAGGGTCGTGGCCAGCTTCAGCTCAGCTCTAACTTAAAGCGAAAGTCGCAGAATCAGCACTTCAGGAACAAGGCTGAAATAGAGGGATAGTGGACATGCTAAAATCAATGATCTGTTTGGTATTTTGAGCAAAACGCATCAGAGACATGTTTTTTTAAATATGTTTGAGACAAATGAGCAAAAGTTTGGGCACCCCTTAGGAAAACCACTGCATCAGTTTGTCACTTGCTGAGCTTTTGAAGCAGCAACTTCATTTTAACATATGTTATACCTTATGGTAACAGAAACATCTCAGTAGTGAAATAACTTTTATTGGTCAAACAGAAACATGTTTATGTGCATTCAAACAAAAATAGGCATGTGCATAAATTTGGGCACCCCTAAGAAATAATTCCATTAATATTTAGTATTGCCTCCTTTTGCTGCAATAACGGCCTGTAGACGCCTCCTGTAGCCACAGACAAGTCCCTTAAGCCTGGCAGGTGGTATTTTGGCCCATTCTTCCACACAAAACGTCTCCAGTTCAGTCAGGTTTCTTGGCCTCCGTGCATGGACAGCCTTCTTCAAATAAATCCATACATTTTCAATGATGTTAAGGTCTGGGGACTGGGATGGCCATTCCAGAACATTGTACCTGTGCTTCTGCATGAATTCCTTGGTGGATTTTGATCGGTGCTTAGGATCATTGTCCTGCTGAAAAATCCAACCCCGGCGTAGCTTCAACTTTGTGACTGACTCTAGAACATTCTTGTCAAGAATCTCCTGGTACTGTAAGGAATTCATGTGGCCCTCAACTTTAACAAGTTTTCCAGTACCTGTGCTAGCCACACAGCCCCATAACATGATAGATCCTCCACCAAATTTTACAGTGGGCAACAAGTTCTTTTCATTGAATGCAGTGTGTTTTTTTCGCCATGCATACCTGTTCATGTTATGACCAAATAACTCAATCTTGGTCTCATCTGACCACAGTATTTTGTTCCAAAATGCTTCTGGCTTGTCCAGATGTGCTTTTGCATACCTCATGCGACTCTTCTTGTGATTAACACTCAGGAAAGGCTTTTTGCACATCACCCTTCCAATGAGCTCTTCCTGGTGCAAAGTACGCTGGATTGTGGAACGGTGAACAACTACACCATCAGCAGCCAGATGTTGTTGTAGTTCTCTGGAGGTGGTCTGTGGCTTCTCTGTGACCATTTTCACCATCCTTCGCCTGTGCCTTTCCCCTATTTTTGTCGGCCTACCACATCTTTCCTTCACACGGACTGTTCCTGTGGCCTTCCATTTCACAACTACGTTTCTGACTGTGGAGACAGACAGTTTAAACCTGTCAGATAATTTTTTGTACCCTTCTCCTAATTTATAATGTTGGATTATCTTAGCTTTCAGGTCAGTGGAGAGTTGTTTTGAGGTCCCCATCTTGCCACTCCCTAAGAAAGAACCTAGGCCAGGCACAGCCAGCTATTACCTATGTTAAATAGCCTTTTTCATGATTGGTTCCACCTGTCTTTGTAATTGAAGGTCTAATGAGCTAATCAAAGCAATTTTGTGCAGCAACCTGTCAGCTATAAATCCGTACAGGTGTTGAAATGAATGCTATTTATAAGGGTGCCCAAACTTTTGCACATCCCATTTTTTGCATTTTATTTTATTATAATAAAACTATGTAATGCTACCCTAAGAATTTTGGTCTGGAAAACACTAAAACGTCTACATCTTTGTAGGAAAACAAATGTTGTTGCTGTGATCTTCTATTATAAAGGAAAAGCAAATTGTCATGAAATCTCAGAGGGGTGCCCAAACTTTTGCATACCACTGTATATGCCATAAAAGAGCATAATAAGAGACCTTTAAGGAACTCGTAAGGTTGCAAAACAATAAGCAAATATTTAACTTTTGAAAAAGTATTTTTAAAAGAAATATTCCAAAAGTACGAGTAAATCTTTACAATATATATAAATACCCAGACTGAGTGTATTAGATGAAATGTACTTTATTGATCCCAATTTGGGATTTTTTTTCATCATAGAAGCATTTTAAAATAAGCATCGTCACATCATATTTACTACAATGACATATTATATATTTTAATATAGTAAAGTATCAATTGCTTATATAATTATACATCTGCATTTTCATGTGTTCTGTTTTATGTTCTATATAAGCGAAAATCAATAAAAACAGTTGAAATTAAAAAAATTGACATTGCACAGGAAATTAAAATGAACAGTAAATATATAAATGCCAACATCAGAAAATCAACAAGAACATGTTAAATATGTACATGAACAGAATTGACTTTCGTGTTAATTCTGGTTAACTCTTCAATAATTAGTCAACACAAATTCCTTTTAACACCTACATGTTTTGTGATTATAACCCTCGACCCGCCCTCGAGTTTGGGAAATCATGAAGCTGGAGCAGTAATGTTGTGTATGGCAATACAAAAAATAAAGTCTTTAAAACAGCAAGTTCAGTTTCAAAGCAGAGAATTTAACGTGGAAGAGCTACGTAGTTTTAAATATGACTTATATTTGCCTTTAATGTGCCATTGGCTCATTACTTTTTTTGTAAAATGTGTTTGTAAAATACCACTAATTTGCTTTCTTTAATATCTTGGGGTCAAAACAGATCCATTAGAGCCTGTTTGACCGCAAGTAAAGCATTTACATGCATATGTACAACAATACAACGAGGGCAAAGAGAAAACATACTCATCTTTTGTTTAAAGTGGTGCCATGAAAAGGGAGGTGAAGATGGAAAAATCCAAGTCAAACTCGTGATCGAAAGCTGAGTCATTCACGTAATTATAGTTTCCACGCCCACACCTTTAAAAGGTTTTGTTTGTTTATATTGTTTTCACCTCAGGCAACGTGAAAGAGAAATCTTCTCTGACGGGGCGGGATCCTTAGCGGCTCATGTCAACACACGCCATTTGTTAATTCACAACCAGTGATTACAAGCTTTGCAAACGAGACACAACAGTACACACGTATATCGTGGCATTAAATGGAATTCCTTCTTGACATTCCATAGTTGAATGGATGATGAAGAAGAAGAAGAAGAAGGACCGATGACTGGAACTTTTAATCTTGCATCATGCTGATTCCATTGAAGCCTGGGAAAACTGAAAATAAGTGCACTGTCATCCTTTTTCTCCCTAATTCTGATTATTTCTTTCATTTGCTTCTAAGGATTGTGGAGTGTGTAAGACATGATGACGCATTGCTATTATTATAGTGGTTAGTTTTATTTATAAACTGCATACAGTTTACACGCAATGCTCTTACAAGCTGTCACCCTGCTCATGTTTTCCTCTCCTCTGTGTCAGGGTTTGGGGAAATAGGACCCAAGTGCAGCAACAAAGGGAGGCAGGTATGGGTACAAACGAAAGGCGAGCTTTATTCCAAAAGCTGTTTTACAAAAATACAAAGTTAGGAAAAATCCAGGACATGAAAAACACTTGACTTGATACATGAAAGACGATAACGAACTGACAGAGAACACAAGGGGAAGCAGGACTAAATACAAAGACACTAATCACAACACAAGCCACAGCTGGGGAGGGGAGGCAGAAACAAGGGCAACAGGTGGCAACAATGAAACAATCAAGGAAGGAAGGAAAACCAAAAGACAGGAAGTAAAACTACACATGACACAACAGAGGGAAAACATTTCAAAATAAAACAGGAAACAGACAGAAAACAAGGATCATGACACTGCTATTGTGGATGGCGTTACAGTGCCCAGATGAAACATGTGATGTCGGGGTCTGTGTATGTCGCTCAGTGATAAACAAAGCTGAGATTATGCACTGCTAATGGAAGTGAGTCACCTACAAGAAACAGATACAGTCTCTGCACACCTTCTCTCCGTGGCACTTGTACTCCTACGAAGATGATGCATTTGTTGGTTTACATTTAGATGATGTGATTGCATTTGCATCTGAGATTCTTTTGACATAATATGCAGCTGGAGGCTCTGACATCTGTTACACATTATCATAATGTCTGATTTAACCACAGAAAACTGGCTCTTCAAAGGGAACCTCTGCTGTGTTGTGACTATGACCTTTAAAGCAGACCATGAAGGGAAGAAGGAAAGTAAGAGAAAGAAGAAATAAAGAATAAACAGGCATGAGAGCACACAAATAAACATGTTTGACCACATGTCCTAACACCCCTCTGTCTCTCAGATCCCTTCATAAAGAATGTTCGAGCATCTCCATCTACTGTGTGACAGCAGAACACTTCACACAGCTCCTCTGAAGTGACTGATGACCTGCACCGTGTTGAAACACAAAACATATTTTCAGATGACGTGTGTGTTGGAATAACAGGGTGACATTAGAAATGAAAGAAACATTAACAGTGGGAAAGAAATGAAAGCAGAAAGTATCCACATGTACACACACCCACAGGAACTTGAGCAGCTGCGTTTAATGTGGCAGCTCCCTGCAGTGTGTGTGTGCGTGTGTGTGTGTGTGTGTGCGTGCGTGTGTGTGTTTGTACTTCACACCTTGCTTTCATTAGTAAGTGGGTTGTTAACAGATCTTCCGTCCTGATGTGTCTGTTTGCTGTGTTGTGTTTTGTTCCCAGACCAGTATCAGCCCTGACACAAATGTGTTTCTTAAAGCATCCCCACTTATACCGTTATTATTATTTTCAATTTTCTCAGTGTCAGATTTCTTCTCAATCTTGTTCTTAAGTAACCCTTTTCATAACATGTTATCCCCCAGTGTATTTCTGTGCACTTAAAGTTCCGTTTTCTTTAATCAACAAACATGCAATTATCCAGATGCGGTGTTAGGATACAGGAACCCCCCTTTGGATAAGATGTATTGAGATTTATTTCCTGTCACTATTTGTTGCTTTAGGCTGGATACTTGATGATTATATTCAGGCAATCTTTGGTTTTTGCTTTCTGAATGTGTTTGTCAGGAGGAGAATTTGACATTAATAAATTAATTAGTTCTATCTTAAAGAGACATATTATGCTTATTGTATTCGTGTTTTGTGTCTTTACTGGGACATGTCTCCATGCTTTAATGTTCAGAAAGCTCTTTATCTCTCTCATACTGCCTGTGCTGCACAACCTCTTTTCACCCTCTGTCTGAAACCAGAGCCCAGTCTGCTCTGATTGGTTAGCTGGCCGGCTCTGTTGATGCACTAGCCAAAAAGAGTGCAAATGTTACATAGTGATGTCACTATGTTATGGATGTAAACAAAGGAGTGCAATGGAGGTGTTTCAGACAGAGGGGGATTGTTTGGGAGAGACCCTCCTTCTGGGAGGAAATTTGGGATTTTAGCCTTTGCAGACCATTTACATGCACGAAAACCTCTAGAATACACTACAGGAAAGCGAAGCCACCAAAAATGTAATTACTACTTACCGTTCAGGACTTATATGAAGATCACCCCTTTTTTCTGCTTATAACCCTTACACCTAACCCCCTAATCTTAAACTTTGCACAAATCATTTTCCTGTCGATAAGATCTACAGTAAGTGACCATCCCAGGACTCATTTTTAAGTAACAGATGTCTTATGTGTAATTGCTGTGCCTTGGTGACTGTGTTGTTGTGTAAGTCTTCCCCTTGGAAACATATTTATCTTAAATCAATTAGGTTGTTTTCAAAAAACCCCAATGGACCCTTTGACCTGTCCCCAAATCCAATCTCTCCTCTTCATCTTGTACCACCCAGCAGCGACCCCCTGAACCACTCTCAACAACATCTAGCTGGGGCCAGAGAGGGGTCCATTAGTTAGATGATATCTTGGGGAAAGAATATGTCAGGCTAATGTAATTAACAATGTTACAGACAAATAAAAGAAACACAAACCCAAGTGGTCTTATTAATTGGATAATTTAATTATTTATCTAGATGTAATTTCAAAGTGGGCCGGAACTTATAACTTATTTGATATCAACAATTCTCAACAGCGTATAAGTACATCTTGGTCAAACATTTTCATCAAAAGTCATCAAAAACAACAATATTAAAGATTAGATTTACTTTTAAGAAGCCCTGTTTGAAAATCCTTTATCAATGCTTATGCATGCACACACACACTTAGATATGGTGCAACCCTCCAGGATGCCAATCTTGGAGTCAAAAGTGCATTGTTCGTTTTTTATTTGTTCCATTTTATAACCCAATGGTAAAATCAAACCAGAACGGAACAACGGGGTAGAAAAAAAGCCCAAAAACTTTGGGAAACAAAAAGCAAAAAACAAAGGGCAGAGAGTTCTTTTAACCAGTTGGGTCGTGACATGTTTCTAGTTCTTGTGTGTAGAAGAGGTGTAGAGCAACCAATGAATGATGTTTATGTGCTTTTAAGATCTGCCACCTTGCCCAGCAAATGTGGCAGAACGGAGATCCCCAATGACACTGATAGGAAATGAGCCTATATCTTTGATTAATAGTATACCCAAATCCAAAAATATGTAGTATATGTCTATTGCGTTGTACAGTTCTACTTCACACAGGCTCCGCCCTCTGCTGGACTATATGGGTACTACCCTTCACTAATGACACGCGAGCGTTCACACACTGAATTTACGTCAACGTAGTTGGCCAATCAGGACGAACCTACCCGATTGCCCGTGTAGGCCTCACTGTATATAAAGCAGCTACACTGCTGTCTGTCATCCTTTTCTCTTCAGCGACCGGCGAGACAACACTTGATTTAGAAATAAGATTAAAAAACGTCTTACCTCGAAAGAGCAAAGGCCAAGATGGAGTCACCATTACAGGAGACTTGTTGCTGCCCTTCGTGCCCAGGGCTAACTGCGGGTGCTGATCCCAACCAGCTGTGATTCGAATGCCTGGGAGCAGACCACGCCAAGGAGGGCGTGGAACGAGTGCGGTCCTGCACTGCCTGACGAGCACTCCCGTGGCTCAGACGCCAGTTCCGGTGGGACCATTTCAGGAGCGTATACGTCTCCCCGCAGGCCGGAGAGACCGACGACCCTGAGCTTGAAGTGGTGGACAATGGACATGATGGACATGGAGGATCTTGAGAGGGTGCCGTCCACGTTTGCCATCCCAGCCAACTCGTTTGCCGAGGAGGAGGAGTACGACTCCACCTTGGCGTCTGGCCCTTTCGTGCCCGGGTCCCTCGTCCTTTGTCCGTCCGCCAGGACTTCCCGTCGGTGATGGCCATGGCGGCGCAGCGAGTCGGACTGCTGCTCCCCCCAACCTCTGCCACCAAAACCGGTAAGCCGACTCCGTCAGGCGTTCATCTTGCCCCAGCTGCCAGAAATCTGTCAGTGTGTGGAGGCGTTGTGGCAACAGCCACTAAGAACGAGAGCTCCGGTGGCAGGAATGGCGGGGTTGCTGAAGGTGCAGGGCCGCACGGAGACCTCGTATCCTAGCGTGCCCCCCCTCAATGAGGGCCCGGCAGCATGTCTACTCCCACAGGCTGCTGGGTGAGCGGAGAATAGGAGACCTCTGACCCCACTTCCGCGTGACAGGGAGACGCTGGAATATTTTGATAAAATATTCCGGCTTGG
The DNA here is from genome assembly GCF_036324505.1 of Eleginops maclovinus. Taxonomy (NCBI): domain Eukaryota; kingdom Metazoa; phylum Chordata; class Actinopteri; order Perciformes; family Eleginopidae; genus Eleginops; species Eleginops maclovinus. The sequence goes on from NC_086351.1 coordinate 22,981,085, forward strand.
AGCACAGCTGGCTGCGGCCACCAACAATCTGGATGTGTTGGGCGTTTCGATTACCCCTCATTAAGATGCCCCCACCCCGCCGGAGATTTGTGATTATTTGGACCGCAGCATCGGTCAAATGAATAATCTTATCCACGGTGTGGCCGCCGCTGCTGGCCGTGTGATGCCCATGGCCACAGTTGGATCACGACACGTCTGGTTTTGAATCAGAAAAAACAAAGAACAAACAATATATCACTTCATCACACACACTTATACACACAGCAAGGAGAGATGCTGCTCAATTGCATACACATTTTACACTTTTAGGTGTCACCTAACCAGAAACATGTTTTGAGAAACAGACAAACTCAGACACTGTACTGTGTACATATAAAAAAGTGTTGTTCCCTGCTTGGGGCTGTGTTGATGAAAACAATCATCTTAATGCAGGTGTACAGTGTGGACAGCGTAATCTGACACTGATTAGCCTATCTGTGTTCCAGATATATTTATATGGCACACCCAGTTTCTTTCCGGATGCACACCCATAATAAATCTAATGGCTAGTGCTCATAGCACACATTGAATCACATCACACACAGGGCAGTATAGGCGAATGCTAAGGATGCATCCATCCACGGGGGCGATGTTTGAAACTACGCCTACATTGCGTACAGCGGCCATAATCTACGCCGCGCCAGCTAAAATCATGCTTAGGGCAGCACAATGGTCAGGGCCGGCCTGATCACACAGGCAGAAAAGTTATAACTGTACACAGGATGTGCTGTGTCAACTAACACTGGATAAATATTGGTGTAACCTGAAGAGTTGATGCCTGTCAACCCTCAATGACGCATGTGAAGCCATTTGATGTAGGCCATGTCATAATAACCTTTAGTTCTAGTGGGATGTGCCAACCCTGAATGCAGCCTGTTGCTCCTTCTAGATTTGTACCACTTTCAACTAGAGCTTTCTGTGCCCTCTTTAGACTTTCCATTCGAGAGAGTTTTTTAGTTGCTGAGTAGCTGCTGTTGTGAATCCACGCCACTGTTGAACAGCTACCGCATGGCTGCCTTGTTTAGACCAAGGAGAAGCTAAAGCAGGCTAGTGCAGTGCTCATAACAGCAGCTATCCCCACTGAAATGTGGAGAAGGACACAGAGGATGCTGGGTAAACCTAAAAGACGAATAAGTACAGCCTGATCCAGATTTATGGAGAAAAGGAGATACAAGCCAGGTCTCTCTCCTCTCCTCATGGGCAACGTAAGATCACTGGCTAATAATTGACAAGCTAACAGCATTGGCTAGGAGTCAGACAGAATATCTGGAGTGTAGTTTACTGTGCTTTAAGGAAACATGGCTACATCAGGATATATCTGATGATAATGTTTCCTTTGACGGCTTCCAAACTGTTTGGGACAACAGGGATTTAATCGAGAGCTTCACCATGTCTTCACCATGAGTCTTCAGAGGGTCTCTGCTGGGGACAACACCCTGCCTCATTCCTGCCTAAGATGCTATGCCCCAGGACTTTTATTACATATTTTTACTTTAACTTGATGCTAAGATTTCACAAAACTTAATTTCCCCTCAATCAAAAACCATCATGTTTTTGATTGATTGATTTATGGATTTTAAAGAAAAATAACATGCCATTTTTCTGATGTTCAAATCAAACCATGACCCAAAGTAAATGTCTGTCATCTAGTTTGTGGTGCTCAAAGTTGTGTTTAGAACTACTAAAAAAGTAACAGTTTCAAATTGTTTTCAACATCGTATAATCATAAAATGAAAGCTTGGACCTCTAACACATTGGGATACATACAGAAGTACAACAGAGAAAAGCATGAGGAGTTACAGCTAAAGAACAAAGAGAAAATGGGTTTTGTATTGCATTTTAAATGAACTTTTCAAGCTGTCCTAGGACTTTTAACTGCAGATTTGTTTTGTAAAAGAGCTTTGGATGTTCAGGTAAACAAAGCATGTCAACAGGCAGCTGTAATCCACGTAGTCCAAACTAAATGTTCTTTCAGTATGGAGATTTATTGAGCTCTGATTGATGGCTTAAAGCCGGCTTGTGTGTGTATTGAGTGATGTCTTGATGGACTCGCTGATGGATTGATGCCCTGTCACTGTGGTCCTGTGCTCGCTTTGCACTGACCCCTGTCGCCCCCCTCCACCTCCCCTCTAACTCCTCTCTCTCCTCCTTCATTCATCTTTTATCGTTTTTCCATTCATCTGGCCATGTTTCGACATCTCTTCTTTCCTGTCTTAACCACTCCCCCCCTCTCCCCTTTATCTTAGAGTCTAAAGCACAGCCAGAGTCCTGTAGAGTGCTGGAGTAGTGGTAGCTGCTTATTGGTCATGTGACCCTGATTGACCCTTGTCCTCTTGGCCCTGGCCTATTGTTGGTGATGTCGCGGTGCAGGGCCTGGGGTCGGCCGGGTGAAAAGGACACCCTGTCCTCCCAACGCTGTATTCAAAGGTGAGAAATCACACACACGGCTGTGTTTAATACACAGAAAGGCCACACACACACACTCTGTCCCTCAATCATTTTGACAGCTCTGCATGGATGGATATATACTTATAGGGCTTTTCCAATTGTTAACGACCAATAATCGGAACCTGACATCAGCTACCAAAATGAACTGAATACACATATTTACATTAAAATCAGTTTAATCTTATCGTGCGACCCATAGTAAGGATGGGCCTATTAATGGACATCAGAATGTGAATGGACAATATTTTGTTTTTGACTTAAACTTTTCATTTTCTCATATATGTCCTTGCGCATAGGCAACCATAATATTAAGCAGATCAAGTTATGGTTACAATAAAGATCCAATAGGCAGTGAAAAAATATAATTGGCAGCTCGGGGGTCCTACAGGTCCAACCCAAAAGCAACTGAAGCATCACACCAGACCAAACCGACTGCAATGCTACATGTGTTTCATTATTGTCAAGTAAGTTTAATAGGTGAAAATATGTACAAAAGTAGTGACTCAGATGTATAATGCGCATGTAATTGTAACTAAATATTGGTCATGCATAGTGCTGCATACCTGGACTCACATTCAGGTTCAGGTCCGGACTCAAGTCCAGAGGTTCAGGTTCAGGTCTGGACTTATAAGTCCGGACTTGAACCCATGGCTTGTGTGAGTAACTAAAGTGAACTTATTGTAAGCTAATTATCAATTGAAAATAAACTCATAATCAACTCAAATTCAAACTCGTCCGGTTTATTGTGTTCCCTGCTACTGTCCTTCCAACTTGTGTCTACATTTCTCTACAAAGTACAAATGTTAAAAAAAAGTTACATACACTTTTGCCACTTAGTCTACAAATGACTTATGACAGCAACTACAGTAAACTACTAGTGTACTACAAAATTCAAACATGTATTTCATTTACCAAACTAAGTAACCAAACCAAAAGCTCCCCGCACAAGAAAAGATGACGCTGAATAAACGCCCTAGTCGGCTAGTCCCGATGCTACTACTAGTATATCTTATAATATAAAGCTAAGAATGCCTATTTTTTACAAACCTATTAAAATTAAAGCCTATTTTCCAAAAAGTATTGTTCAGCTTACCTCGATCGTTGTTATTTTGCTCGCCAAACATCGCCGCCAATGTGGCTGAGGCTGCATGTGGAGTAGTTTCTATTTTGAGGTTTCGCCTCAAGTGCCTCGCTATGTTCGAGGTTCCCCCAGCGCACTTGATCACTTTTCCTGCGCAGGTAACACTTTGCAGTATCTAGCGGCAGTTTCGTCACATGATCCCACACCTTACTGGATTTAAAGCCCCGCGGCATTGTGTTTACATGACCCGTGACGCCGTAGACCAAACAAAGGAGTTAGCTACACTACCAAATATCCAATATGGCGACCACAGCAGCCCACGCTGTCCACTATGTCTAAGCCAATCACATCGCTAGCTTCCCTTGACGTCACACAGATCTGGCGAGCAGTTGCGATATTTTGCGAGACTTGGTGAGTTCAGTAATGGCCGCCATCTCAGAAGCCGACACAATGTTTTTCATCTATGGAAGGTTTTAGATGGTTTACAATAAAAAGGAGAATATACGTAATAGGTTGGTTTCACGTGACGTCACATTGCTGCATCGCGAGAGCGCGAAATTCAGATGGAGGGCAGGAGGTGAAGTAGCTTCTGAGGATCTGCCGTCCGAAAAAATGCCCATGTTTTGTGTAGCTTACGGCTGCTCCAATCGTTCTAACCGAGAAAAGGCAAAGGGGTTTAGCAAAGATTGTCATTCACAAAGGTGATACATGTAAAAAGCTCTCTACGCCGTAAAAAGTTGCTTTTAAACCTACGTCTGCGGTCGGGAGGAGCAGAGTCTGATAATGCCGGTGTCTGCAGCGACCACTTCGTCAGAGGTATGTTAGCTAGCTAACTTGGTTTTTGTGGCTGTGTTTATATAGCATTAGGTTGTTGTTAAATGCTCATTTACCTAGTAATGATCATTAAGTTGCCGGTAGTCTAATATGGACTTCATTGGTACTTTTTAGCCTGCCCTAGCGCTTTGAGTGACGTTGAGTCAGTAGACTGGGCTCCGACAGTCAACCTCGGTTACCAAAAAACTAAGCCAAAATCAAAGGCATCTCTTCAACGAGAGCAGAGGATGAAGCTCAAGGAAGACCAACAAAGACAGTCGGAATGTGCAGAGGCTATGTTGGATCTCCAACTGACAGCTGAGAGCCCGGATATGAAGCAGACAGCCGAGAGCTCCGAACCGAAGCAGCCGGCTTACAACCCACAATCAGAGGGCATCAGTGGGAATGGGACATTAAATGATCACGGTAAATTATTGTACTAAGATGTGTAACCAGCATTATTATTAAATATTACAAATGTGATTGTCAGAAAATCTATGCAAACCTCAAATTAGGTTTTCACACACGTACGCTACAATCGCAGTAGTACGGAAGGATGAGAGAGAACGATCAAAGGCTTGTCTTACACGATGGACGTTTTCCTCAGATGTTCTTGGTTGTCCCTCCTCCCTTCATCCAACACTGTCCCTGTCTCCATAAATGTCCTGTTGCCATGCACGAACTGACAGACGTCACGGTGGATATCTTCCAACAAACACTCACCCTGGTGAAGACCAAGCGATAATCATCGTGGAGCCGTTTTGTACCGAGGCTGTGGACCTACCCGCTGACAAAAAAGTGATAAGCCTCCAGACTTTTATAGGCTTTCATCTGCTGTTTGGTGTAGTAGGATGTCTGAAGCACCAGATAGTTTGTGATATCAACAGCCTCGATTGTCGGCAAATCTTTAGGTTCTGTCGAAAACTCACTCATCTTCATGAGATACGGGTCACGGCCAACATATTGGTTAATTAATTGCTTGTCTCTTTGTCTTGAAACTGGATCTAAATCTGTACAATACGGACTCTCTGCAACAGTTTCCTCCATAGACGTATTCTCAATTTTTACTTCCTGCCCTCCATCTGAAATCTCGCCACCTTCGCGCGTCATCATAATCACGTGACTGAAACCCAGCTATTGCTAGTTTTTTTTCGAGTCCAAGTACTGGTTCCTGACGTTCTGGTTTTAACCGGACTTGAACCGAAACTTTTTACAAGTCCTGTACCGGTTTGGCGTACCAGTACGCAGCACTAGTCATACAAATCAGATATATTAAATTGTTATGTTAAGAAGAGCAATTGATTCCCACTTAGTTGTTGCTCCTTTCTGTCCTTTGCTTTTGCGCCTGACCAACAGCTCACAAATCACACAGAGAGATATGGATTGTGGCTTTCGGTACATTTATTTCCATGTTATCCTGCATTTCTTTTTGTTCACTGTTCTCTTCTTTAAACACAAATTAAAGTGTCTTACCAGACGATGTTGAAGACAGATACATCAAATAAAATAAACAACTTAAAGGCCTCTATTATGCAACATGCACTTTTTGCTGTCTTTTATACATAAATATGTGTCCCCGGTGTGTAAGGAGACTCACAAAATGTCAGAACATACAACACTCTCTCTTCCTCCTTACCCACATCTCTAAAAACGGAGTTACAAACGAGCTGATCCAGATTTGCTTATGTTATTTCGGTTATGACGCCATAACCGAAATGTGGGCTGTCTCTGAACTCCTGGCAACGTCCCGCCCACGTGAGACATCCCAACCTATCGTCCCCCATATACAGTCGCGAGCTGAATCCCCTCTGCAGCACCTCTGTGTGTCTATGTGTTCAGCAGGATGTCTGCAGGAGTTGTTGTGTATATAATATACATATAATGTCTCTATTCTAGTGGTAAACACTGAGAAGTGTTTCAGAAATAATGCTGGATGTGTTTGGAAGAAATATGGGGTTTAATCACTGCAACGTTTAGCTGAGTTTCTCCGTTAGAAACTTCTCATGACGCTCCAAAGGGTCGTGGCCAGCTTCAGCTCAGCTCTAACTTAAAGCGACAGTCACAGAATCAGCACTTCAGGAACAGGGCTGCAATAGAGGGGTATGAGTCATGCTGCAATGGGGGGATCTGTTTGGTGTTTTGAGCAAAACTCTTCACAAACAGGTTTTGTAGATATGGCCCTACAATATATTGTTCAAATATAGCATAATAGGAGACCTTTAAATGTACACTTTTTCTGCAAAAAACGTATGGCATCACAACCAAATGAACCCAGAGTTTTGTCAGCAGGACTCTTTTGAAGAAAATCACAGCGACAATCAGCTGGCTCGTTTAAATCGTAGTTTTAACGTTTAAATGAAAAGTGGTCGTTTGAAACTGGCATCACCTGTTAGATAGAATTGACTCATGCCTGTAGTATATTGTATGTTGCATTGTTGGAGGAGCCTGGCACTATTCCATTGCTAACAACTACTCTGTACCAATAGTATATCGGACAATAAAGCTTTTAAATCTTGAATCATATAAATCAAAACACAATCAGTGCTGGATCGTTGAAATGAAAGCACAGAATAAAGAAAATAAAAGAGCTGCGGTTTAGAGTTAGAAAACGTGGTTCTTTCAGATATACCTGATATATCTCACATTTACCACCAATAGGTTTACAGGTAACAATTAAAACCATGTATGTGTGTTTTAGTGTATAACCCTCTTTTAAATGAATTGTTTCTAAGGTTGTTTTGATAAGCTTTCTGGCGTGGTGTAGGTGTGGGGGGGGGGGGGGGGGGGGTGCACTTGGCCTTTCAACTAAATCCCGGTGTGTGTGTATACATTTTATGACAGTGCCATAACAAAACATTTCCATTTAGTTTGTTGGCTCATTGTTCCCATCATAATGGTTATGTGTAATGTAGTAAAAACCTTTGGAAGATTTTTCCTTTGTAAACATCTGTATGCACATACAGCCTTTTTGCACATTTCCATCCCTCCAACCTGCACACAGTGTGCTCCACTGATGGATAACACAAGGAGTGCATGTTCACACAGAACTTGAAGTTATCTTGGTTGTATTTTCTATATGATATGATTTTTATTCACATTATTTGTGTATGTTGAAAACCTTTATGTTTAATCTGAAACTTGTCCCATAGACTGCCCCTAGGAACTTCACAACTGAACACCCTTTCTATTTTCACTTAATTCTTGTGTGCATTGGGGGCAAAAGTTTGCAGTCACAATTTTGTTGGTCCGATCAGATTCAGATAATAAAGCCATGACTTACAAGCTCTCCAAACTCCTCAACGTTAACAGGCATTTCAACCCAGCTTCAAAGGAATGACATGGAGCGCTATAACATTCCCTACCATGAAATCTTGATTGTGTGACTGGTTCTTTGTGCACATCCCAATAGAAAATTGTACAAGCACAAGAAATGTATTGATAGCTGAAATTGTATTATGTAGCTTTTTGGGACTTTTATTTTGTAAAACCAAGAATAAAAGTGCGATTCATGTGATGATACAATCACTTTCTCTGACTTTTATTAACCTGAGCTTCCTGTAACGATAAAGTCGCTTTCTGATGCTTTTATTTTGAAAAATAATTCTCGTCTGGAGAGTCCTGTTGGTAGTCAGTTACTCTATGGGAACTTTATGTAAGGATAACTACATGGCACTATTATTTTGAAAAACATGCCTCTTCTTTACTGTGCTTTTTGTAAGGATAAAGTTACTAATGGGGCTTTTATTTTGAACAAAACATGCCTCTTACTAAACTTCCCGTAAGGTAACATAATTGTTGTGGGGCTTTTATTAGAAATACAAGGCGAATCCCAAGCTTTCTTGTTGGATTCAGTTACATGCTAGGGCTTTAAAATTAAATCAGGGTTTTTTTATTTTGAAGTTGTGGTTTTGGGGGGGGTGTGAGAGGGCAAAAGTAGCAGCTGATGTCCATAGAGTTTGTCCCGTAAGAAATTATAATGATAAATAAGGTTTAAAGATCAGGCAGGAGTGTGTACACTGAATTTATACCAATATAACACGGCTATGATTACTGTTATTGATTGGCTATTGTGAAAATGTTCAGAGCCCTCACACACTTTATGTATGCGGAAACACACTTTGTGTACACTGATCATCTCATTTCCATTCCACTTTGAACATAAAGTGTATCATGTAGAAAACTGGCACATGCTGCTTCCTCGACTTTATCCCTGTGACCGAACTTAAAAAAAAAAACACTGGGAAAATTGACTTGCAGTGTCTCTGCAGTAAATCTAGAAAATTATACAATTGCACGAGTTTGGTAACACTATGATTGGTCCCATCTGGCAGCCAGAAGTGGTTTCAGTCATGTACATGAGTAAAAGATAAACACACACACCACAGAGATACACACACAGCAACAATAAGAGAGGAAACATGCCTGTGTGTGTGTGTGTGTGTGTGTGTGTGTGTGTGTGTGTGTGTGTGTGTGTGTGTGTGTGTGTGTGTGTGTGTGTGTGTGTGTGTGTGTGTGTGTGAAAGAGAGAGACTTAAGGTGTCTTCTTTCTAGAATGTCCAGATTTACCATTTCTTAACATGGACACCGATTGAAATCTTTGTTTTAAGGCCATGTTTCATTGTCAAAATTTAAAGAACAAAAACCTTGATAATTTACTTTTTTTGTTGTTTGGCAACATTTAAAAAATAACAACACATTACATTATGCTTTCCTATTCTTGTTCTGGTGGTGTTCCTCATCAAACCACTCTCCTCTCAGTCACGGCTCTTGTTTATCCCTTGAGGCTCACAGTGCTGAAAGAGGGGTTGATGAGAGAGCCATTTAAACCCTGGACAAAGATGTTAACCATGTCCTAAGTTGTATTCTGGTGAAGACCCCCGGCCCACAATGACCTCCGACCCTGCTGGAAGCCCGCAGTGATACATAATGAGGAAGCACCACAGATGAGGTCACTTTGAGTGATGGTGGAGCTTGTTAGCAATGTTAGCATTGTCTTAGATCTACACATACATCTGACTCCCTGAGGGAAAATGTTGCCATCACTTTGTGTTTAACCCAAAAAATCCTGTTAAATCTGAACAGGTTTAGTCTTCCAGCTGTGAATGTTTGTATGAAGTGTGAAAAGTCTACTTAAGAGAGTACAATTACATTTAAATGTGCATAATTATGTTGTGGCTAGAGCCAAACCTGTGACGTAGTTTCAGTTAGCAACTTTATTTTATATACTTAGCCTACACCACTCTAAAAGCATATCTACCATCTTTAATACTGCATATTCCAAGTTACATTGCTACAGTATAGGGATAGTTGGATTGGATTAGGTTATTGATTTCATTGTTTTACAGTTAATTAGTACAGATGAGGATTATGGCCACATGTGAATTTTATTTTAATTAGACCAAAGCAATCAGAACTGTGAGAAAGATGTTGGAATTATAACGTTGATCTCAGAATAAAACAAAATGTAATGCACACTTTACACTTAACATTGTACATTTATAGTATATTTGCTTTAATATTCCATTTCATTTCACTATTACCTGTATATTTCCTGTTTTTATTTCTAATTATTTGTTTTGCTTCATATTGTATTTTGCTGCTGTAACAAAAAAAGTTCCCAGTTTGGGATGAATAAAGTAATTCTGCTCTGATTTGATTTGATTTTTTATTTTTTTTTATCTCCTTCTGTAAATTAGTAATTGCATCTGCACATAGTTTGAGAGTTACCCTCCCTCCCTTGTTTGTTGTGAAAGAAAGAAGAAAGAACTGTGGTTGGCTGCTTGAACTGTTGATGTCTCAAAAAATACTGTAAAGCCACTGGAGATTTTTGAAAGTGGAACCAGAATCAAGCGAGTTTTGCCCCTGGTTAGCTCACTTTGTAGAGTGGCTGTGTGTACTTACTGCAGAGCCAGGCTAATACTATCCTGTATGTGTGCCTGTACTATCCATAACGGCACAAAAGGAGAAAAAATTATGTCTAGCAATAAATATGAAACAAACAAATCTCCAAATAGCCTTGGAGGTTACCTAAATATAACTCTAAAAAAGTCTGAAGCCCACTGTTACTCGGTCTAAATGGAAAACCACTATTAGTGGCGCAAAATAAAATGGCCTCATCATACACTTTCTTGCATTTTACGTTGCTGTGGAAATGTTAACGGAAATCCAGCCCTTATCTGCTTAATCCAAACCCTTACCACATGTGTCAACCATAAATCCAGCTGCATGCAAACACTGAAGCTGCACTGCTACGTGCTGCTCTGTAGAAAGACACTCAAAGCACTACTTTTTGGGAGGAATTAAGTTGAATGCACTATGTCACTTTGAACTAAAGCTTCTGCCAAATAAAAGAACATCATACAGTGTTTTCGTGTGCCTGTGGTCTTGGAGGAACCTTGATGATGCCTTGAATTGTTTTGAGTGTTTGTTTGTGTGTGTGCTAGTAGCCTCAGTCACAGCAAACAAGTGTTGAGTGTTTAAGCTCAGCTGTGCTAACAAAGAGGTCACACCCCACAAGCTACTACCATCAGCCTCCTCCCTCACACTGATTATTATCCAGTCCATGATCTAATCAAATGTAAAGTTAACATTTTGTAGGAGAATGTACAATTGTGACCAATGGGGAAATTAAAATCTGAAGGCGTGGTGAGCAAAACACATGGGCTGCATATGTGTTTGTGTGCCTGGTCCGTATGTTTTGTCACTGTTGCTTATGCATGTTGACCGGCTCCAGCTGCACATTGTTCCCAACAGAGAAACGCCACCCTGTGTCTCTGACAGGGGAGGACCTGGGTGGACCCGGCTGTTCAGGATTAAGATGTTCCAGGGAAACCTCCTGGGCTCTGTCACGGAGCACCGGTCCGCTTAGCTCATCTGCAGGATGCATTGCAGTAATAAACAACACTGACCCAGTACTCTGCATCTCTGCTGTTATGTAACCAAAGTGAGGCAGATATACATACGTGTATTTGGTGGAAGACAGCGTTGTGTGTTCCTACAGCTGTGTTAGCAATCGTAAAAGGAAAAACTGTTTGCACACTTCCTTTGCGAGACCTTTACCCTAATTCTGGAAGCCTTGGAGTTTCACTGCCGTTTGCCTAACAATATAATCGGTCTGTATTTGATACTTAATGTCCAGGTTCGGTTTTAGCTTCAATCTTAATCGAATATGTTGCATTTTTTCTGCATCTCTGAAACTACAAAACGACAAACTAGGCATGTCCTAAGACATGCCCATGCACTAACGTCCAGATTTTTAAGGTAAATTGATTAAATAAAAAGGAGGAGCTGTGATTGAATGTTGCTAATGTTAGCAGAATGGGAAGCGTGAAATGATATTGAATTTAATAATATATCTGCTGGAAAAATGCGTTTCATCTTATTCAGGCAGCAATGGTTTTTTTTGTACTGTATAGTACATTTGATTACATTTAGACTCAATGTTTTTTTATAAATAAATGAAATGAATGAAAATGCACAAGTTACACAAATACTACACACAGTAACAAATCATCAGTTTAAGGAAAAACGATCTCAGTCTGCGTCAAAGAGCACATATTCTGCTCAGTTCCAGGTTTATATTTGTATTTTGAGCCTCTACTGGGATATGTCTCCATGCTTTAATGTTCAAAAAGCTCTTTATTTTTCTCATACTGCCTGTGCTGCAGCACCTCCTTTCACCCTCTGTCTGAAACCAGAGCCTGTTCTGCTCTGATTGGTTATCTCGCCGGCTCTGTTGTGATTGGTCAACCACTTAGAGATGTTCCACTCCTCAGCCTATCATGTAGATTTATGTGTTGGAGCGCTAGCCAAATAAGCTCAAGTGTCACATATTGATGTCGCTTTGGCGCAGATGTAAACAAGGGAGTTTAATCGAGGTTTTTCAGGGGGGGGGATTGTGGGAGAAAAACTCCCTCTGGAGGAAATTTTGGGATTTTAACCTTTGCAGACCGTTTACATGCACAAAAACCTATACAACACACTACAGGAAAAGGAAAACACCAAAAAGCAAAACAGGGCCTCTTTGAAAACATCAGCACAGGTGTCCCGCTAGCTGGCTTAGTAGAGCATATGCACATATACTACAGCAGTGTTTCTACCAGAGCATCCCGTGACGGAGTCTGATCCAGGACCTGCGACATGTCCTCCTCTCTATCTGTACTACTAAATAAAGGCAATAGGCCAAAAAGTAATGAGTTTCACTTTCCAGGCTTTTTTCTGTTTTACCCCTGTATTCAGTTTTATGCTAAGCTAGGCTAGCCCGCTGCTGGTTGCAGCCTCATATTAACTTCTCTACTCTTTGGCAGTCAAGCAGTGATTCAACTGCATATTAAACCTTTCAGTTTGAGGCAGCCTGCCAGGATATAACACTCTCCTGATGTGAGGAAGAGTTAAGATGTTCCAGATATCTCAGATTGAATGCCAGAAACCACAGTCAAACAAAAAAGTTGTAAGACATCACACAGATATCGAACTGACCTACTCCCTCCAGAAGCAACATGATCTCCTGAGCTAACAACAGTGGGTAGGATGACTTAAATACTGACTGTCCATGAAGATCAAGGTGGATTTAGGACATAGATGCAGGAAGAAAATGCTGCATGAGATTAACCGTAACCCTAACTCCCGTGAAAGTACCAACACATTCTACATCTTTTGGGCTCAGAAAATAATTCATGTGATTCTTTATTTAAATCTTTAACAATGCGTTCCATTATAAAAGCTCACCAGATGTTTTATCACCACATCGTTATACCTGAATGACATTATAGATGGTTTGCCAATGACCCAACGTGTTTAACCATTCTACCTAATGTGAAACGGACGCACAGTGTATTTGTGACCGTTATTAACTTGACCATTATGAACAACTGGGTTTTTTCTTCCTTGGAGAACCATCTGCTCCAATCATTATAGTTTTCATTGGAAAGCACTTTGTATTTTCTTTTTTTTTTAAATAGTGCTGGTTAAATTAAGCTACTATAACTACGTAGAGATTCAAAATAACTATTTTGAGTCTTTCTAGTTTCAACAACTATGGACTGTAGTTAATTTGGGGCCTTTTGTATTTGTGTGGCCAGGGCCCCCATAATAAGTTGTATGAAAAGCGTATATGGCCAGGATCACCTGGTTTTATGTAAAAACATTCTTGTGAAAAGTTAGATGTAGGATTAATGTAGTGGAACTGAACAAAAATAAAATAAATGGAGTGATGTGTCCTACTGATGGAAGTGTGTCACTGGAGAGCATGGTCCACTCGCACGCTCTCCCTCCTGTTACTCAACTCTTCCTGCTATATAGTCACCCTCCCTCTTACTGTGAAAAAGCTCAACACACACATACTTACTAATTCACAGCATTGTAGGGGGGAGGGGGGGGGGGGTGAAGGGATGAATCATAGTCACTTTCTCTTGCCCAACTGATGCTGATCCAAATAAAAACAATGAATGTATTAGACTTAGGGAGTAGTACAGTATGGGTGCCTTGGGTAAAATGTTTGGAAAGTATAAATGGAAGTAATTAAAACACTTTGATTTAAACTGTTAACGCAGGAAATCCAAAATGTTGAAATATGCAATTAGCCTACTATCTGAGAAGAATATGTTGGGATGCAGTACAATATATATGTTGGTCCTTTAACACACTGGTATTTTTGTTTACCCACAGGACCATGCCGCTCTAGCATGTATGACCTTATAAAGCTGCTGTGGTGAACGTGTTAAAGGGCTTCCTGCAGGTATGAAGCAACATTCTAATTTCTTTGGAGTTGTTTGTGTCAACCTGATGACTCCAAGAGCTGAGCCGCTACACGCACAGTGTGTTTTAGAGCTCTTTTCCCACTTAAACTGCCTGCTGCTGGTAAAAGCACATCTGATTCAACTTTGTGGAGTGATGCCAACAACCCCAAATGTTTTTCTTTTTTAGTATTATAGTACATTACCTATAATGCTACGTGCTACACGTTAGCGTGTATATTTCTACAACAAATGCTGTATATGATTTTCAGAGTTTATGCATAAGTATTAATGTAATATAATGTGAAATAGTCATTTGAATAACTAGTTTTAACGGAACTAAAGGTCAGGAAAAATCTGTTTCTTGCTTGCAGCTCAAAGCGTTTTTAACGTTAAGCATTTAACCAGCTCAGGAGACTAACATTCACACACTCACACTAACCGTTTGCCACAAGGAGCAGTTTGGTTAAGTATGTTGCCCGAAGATGCATTGACATGTTGACTGCAGGGGCCTGGGTTCAACCCACCGACAACTGCTCTAACTTCTTAGCCATAGCCGCCTCAAAGCCTCTTCCAGACTTTGTTTGTTTATGTGAGAGTTGATGTGTTCGGTGAGGCCAACTGTAATGACCTAATTGAGCAGTTTCATCCCTCTCATTGTCACTGGGATCTCGGGTTGAACATTGTTTATTTAAACACACTGACCTGGATTGAATGGGAACAGGAACTCGCAGCTTGCCAGCGCTCATACAAACCGCCTAAATCCTCACGGCAAATAACAGCATGGAAAAGTGTTTTGAGGTTAGGGCAGAGTTTTTCTATCCAGTCACAGGGCAGATCCCGATGAGATGCATGCTCAATCAGACAGGAGAACTTGTAGTTCCAATTGTTCCTGTCAATAGTATTTTGCAATACATAGTGTGGTGTCAAGGGGCGAACTTACGGGCATGAACCCAAACGCCTGACTCAGAGACAAGCGGTTTCAGGAAAAGCCCTTTTACTGGATTGACCTTTGTACAATGGCTTTCACAAACAAAAAACACTCTTTCGAGGGAAGAAACCTGAACTAAAGACTACGAAACCAAAACCACTCTCAAAAAATGTAACTGAGACAAGGGTCTAGGAGTATACATGAACATGGGGCTAGATGTTGGACGTTCATGTGTGACTAACTGGCACTGGAACAGGGGAGACGAGGAGAATATAAGGTGAGGAGACACAGGTGGAAACAATCAGGGCGGGGTAGACAATCAGGAAAGAGTTGTTACCGGTATCAAATATTATTCAGCCCAGTTAAATGGAGCATGAGTTTAATTTCTAGCTCTTTTCCTAGTTTTCAGCATGTACTGCCATGGATAGCTTTAATTAATGAGCTGCAATAAACTACATTTTAGCATTAAAGCCATACTTTTGCATTTATTTTTGGTGAAAGTAAATCAAAGTAACGCTAATGTAGTGTAACGCATTACAGTTCAGAGACAGTAATAATGTAATGTAACCTATAACTTTAAAAAGACAGTAATAAGTCATATGTATTACATTTTGCAAGTGACTTGTCCAACACTGGGAGACATAGGTGGAAACAATCAGGGCGGGGTAGAGAATCACGAAAGAGGGACACACACGGGGGCGGGGAGCACAGAGACCTGAAAAGAGAGGGGGAATTAATCTTCAACATAAAACAGGGAGGCACAAGACAACAAAGGGACAGGACGAAACTAATATAAATAAAACAACGTTATTTTTCCAGACATGACGTGTGGTAACTGTAGTAAGTTAATTGAAGGAAAGCATCCCCGTTCAGTTTCGTGACCCAACCCTCTAGATATCAATGCCGTATAAACGCTGCATTGTTGAATCGTATCATCTGTGAAGTTCCATAAATTAAGCTTGTTGTAATTAAAAGTTTGACACTCAAGTGCCTTCAACAACCAACACAAGGGCAGGAATGCAAATACTGAACTGTTAATCCAAGAATGTAAAGACTAAAATGGTCCTCCTTTGACCCTCCCAAGCCCTCTGCCAGTACACAAGAGCCTTTTTTGTCCTTGTGGGTCATGCTAAAGGTTAGAAAATGCACCAGAAACATAATTTCTGATGGAAAAATTGGTTCTGGTAAACAAGTTTCAGAAGATTTTGAGTAAAATATGAGTTGTGTTTAATTTTGAAGTTTTACAAAAATGGATCGGAAGTCTATACAAAGAATGGTATCATCAAGGCATGTTTTATTGAACAGTAGGCTATTTTAAATATCCCATAAATAGACTTAAATACAAATAAAAATATGCTTTACTTTCAACCCATTCCATTTGACCAAAGCAAAAACAAATCCTATTGCTTGTATGTTTATGGTTTGACAAAAACTGACAGATCTGATAAAGTCAGATACAATAGCACATATCTGTAGAGGTGAAAACAGCCTAGATGTGTTTAAAGGAAGTAGTGACCACACCAGAGCTTCATTCAGGCTATCACTGAAGTCTGAGTGGAAAGAATACAAAAATGAACGAGATGCTGATAAGTGCGTAGAATTTTTTTAAACTTGGAAGACAGCCTATAGCACCATCAGAATCAACCAGTATCATAATATTTTATAAATCCCCCAGGGAAATTGGGTTTGGTCATAGTGCTGTAGTAGTTATTTCTCTTTCTTGTAGTGTTATATGGGTAATTATGCACTTAAATAGTCTGCAAAAGCTAAAATCCCTGTGTTCCCTCTAAAAGGAGTTTTTCTCCCACACACTCAATTGGTTACTACTATAACATAGTAACATCATTAGGTAACTTTCACGTTTCTACTGGCTAGCGCTCTAATACATTGCTCGTGATATGCTAAGGGGGGTTACATCTCTAAGCAGTTGACCGATCACAACAGAGGCGGCCAGCTAGCCAATCAGAGCAGACTGGGCTCTGGTTTCAGACAGAGGGTGCAAAGAGGTGCTGCAGTACAGGTACTATGAAAAAATAAAGAGCTTCTTGAACCTTAAAGCATGGAAACATTTCACAGTAGAGACACAAAATAGATATGAACTTTAAAAGGAGCATCGTAGGGTCCCTTTAAGTTTTCTTGCTTACCTGGTTGTAAAGTGCAATTCCTGATATTTACCATAAGAGTATCCAGAAGGGCTGCATTTGGCGCATTTGTTTTGAACATGGTGCCATTGGCCAGGGGAAGTCACTTGCCCAACTGGGTCCAGCAGTGCACATGATAGCAGTGTTGTGTGAAAGTTAGTAACCTACATCAAGTCCCTGCAGGCACATCAGGATATAGCATAAAGAGACCTGGGTGATGTGACGTTATATAATGTCACGTCACTGATAATATATAATCCCTGTGTTCCTTTCAGCTTCAAACCTTTTCAGTTGACATGTTAAACAGGGACACGCTGCTCCATGTGTATTTCCCAGACATTCTCACACTCCTAATCAAAGACATATGTACCCAAGGCTTAGCTGCTTCACACCCATATTGGCATAGCTAGCAGTGTTGAGCTGTTCATCAAACAGTTTATGTAACCATCGACTATAAATCCTTTTTTGTTCAGTTTAGTGTAGCTGGGCTTTTTGACGTTATCCAGTTCTGTTTTTCCGCCCTTTGCCTGATAATACATACACTCATGAGCACATGGAGATAAGTACATTTATATGTACGTTCACATCTGTTGAAACATACACGCATGCACACGCACACACATGTATACATTAACATGCCGCTTGTCGCTTCCTCAGCAGGCTCCATAAATTAACCAGGTGTGAAAACATTTCTCATCCTGATTCCAAAAGAGTTTCAGCCCCAGCTGTCCCAGGGGACATGGGGGCCGCACCGCACACAGATGGATGCAACCCCCCTTTCCCCCGTTAGCTACACCACTATGCTCTAAATCCATGTTGCAGATGGCCTGCCCATCGCCCCATGCTGGGTCCTCAAATGAACCTGCACCAGAGACTGAAATCACAGAGTGAAGGATGAAACGCCGCTCTTAGCTATGTGATGGGATAACGTGTTAGTGTCATTTTTGAAAAAGCTGAGCCCCACTTCTGGACCATGTATCACTTTCAAACAGATTAAGGTTATAAACATTGAGGTGAACAAACCATTAAGGGTTAACATGCATTTCAAAATCTTTTCACATCAAGATTATTTTGGCATTCTTCTCATTCCTCTGATGTTGGATCAGTCAAAAAGGCAATTTCGTATTTTTCGGAGACCAACAGTCTCCTAAGCATATACATATTTATATAAATAATAATATATTACTATAATATAATTAAATAATAACTTGAAGAAAATGTGCAAAATAAGTCCTTGTAGACACAGGGACACAGCGTCTAAGACACAAAACGGGGAAGGACGTCCTCCGCAGCACAGAGACCCTCTGAAGACTCATGGTGAGGATATGGTGAAGCTCTCAATGCAATCCTTGCCAGTCCAAACAGTCCGGTACCCATCAAAGGAAACGTTGTTGATGTAGTCGTTCCCAGAAGAGTGAAGTTTCAAAGTAAACTTGTCATCAGATATGTTCTGGTGCAGCCGTGTTTACATAAAGCACAGACTCCAGATATTATGAATGCCCTTAGCTCGTCAATTCCAATAGCTAGTTATCTTACGTTGCCCATCTTCTTTTTCTCAATGAATCTGGACCCAGTTCTCCATCTCTTCAGTTTACCAGAATCCTCTGTGTCTTTCTCCAGATTTCAATGAAGATAGAAGTTGTTAGGATTACCATGCTAGCCGGCTTTAGCGCGATCAGCTTGTCCCTGCTGCTAACAAGAAAACTATGGCTAGACCAGTGGTTTCTGAACTGATGGGTTGCGACCCACTTTTGAGTTGCGGACTCATTTTTTGTGGGTGGCAGATACGCATGTGAAAAAAAATAAAACACGGAAAAAAGTCAAAACTTCTATTTTGAAAGACGAATTCAGAATTTTGGACTGGAAATGCCGGAGACTAGAAACAGTTTTGAAAACTGCTGTCACGTAGTGATCCAGGATTGGCTCCATGTCTGTCTTTTTATGTAATACAAAAAAATATGTGCTATATATACAGTATATATGCAACTATGGGTCTTTTGTGTAATCCACTGATGGTGAACTTCACTGAAGGAACATTATTAATGGGTTAAACTGTTTCAGCCATTTAAAGGCATGAAAACTATGCTAACACAACATTGGCACGTACCACCTCATACAGTTGTATTGGTGAACAAGATTCTGCACATACATCTGACACAGAGAACGATTATTATAGTGCAAGTCATGTTTGTGTTTAATATTTGCTCTCCTTAACAAGTACAGTATGTAATCAGTGTGAGATTTAAGCTCTTATCTTTTTTCCCTGCAGGGCACACAAATCAAAGTTTTGACAGTATATTGAAAGTATGCCAGCAACATTACCACAATTTCAATACTTATATCTGTGAAATGTGTCACAGACAGATATAAAAACTCAGCACTCCGAAATTTCAAAATAAAGGCCTTCAAGCAGTTTCTGTGTGCCTGAATTCCTTCATTTGTTAACCCAAGGCCAGTTTTAAAAAATGTGTTTGCAGGACTGCGACTTGTATTAACTAATTAGTATTGAGAAGTCTAGCATTATCAAAGGAAAAATAAACATGGAAAGAATTAGCTGGCATCATAGCATCACACACCGTTTGGGTGCTAGCTCTGGTATGATTTTCACATGTAAATAGTATTTTTTACCGATTACATTTATTTAAGTAACCCTTCCGACCCGCGATTTATCCCAATCTGTGTACTTAGTTCCATTAATTAATTGAAAATTGTGTGACCAACATGCTCAGAATCATTGTTGTTGTTGGTGATTATAATATTCACTCAATTTGCAGTCAAATAATCATGCTTACAATCAGTTATTTCTGAGCTCTTTGTGACATAAATATACAAATCAGAAGCAGTGAAGTGTTGCAGAACCGCCCTACAGTAGCCATCGTTTGATTCGACCCATTTAACAGTTTCTCCTTGTTCTTGACCAATTGAACTCACTTCAGATGTGAACTACAATTGTAAAATCACAATGGCACAAGAGTGGCATCTCTTATATTACAGGGTCATTTTTCTGCCTTGTCAAATTACATTTGTGAATTCAAATGGAGCTGTTATGGGACAATATATTTGAAGAAGCCACCCTGCCTTACTGACAGTATTATTTAGTATATCTGCTAATACCAGAACCTAGAATATATCCCAGAAAAGCCCTAACTGACAGACTGACTGGGTCTAGTCTAATGCACCCACATAAAGCAGTCTAGTTGAAGGGGTCCTTTACAAGTGGATAAGCCTCCAGGCAAAACACCTGACACCTGAGATCACATCCAATACTACAGTTTGTTACAGACTTTTCCTAAAGGTCCTTAATTCACCAGGATTGGAGACTTTTATTCTGCCCAGTGATTGGTTCAGATCTAATACAAAGCTCTGATACTATTTTGTGGAACTTAACAAATGTCTCCTTCTAAAACATAATTGGTAGAGAGGGTGCTTCCTATGGATGGGGTGAGAGGTCTTGACCCTCTGAGAGGGTAATCATGGCTTTTAATGACACAGGAGAACAAGAAAAACTAAAGTCCAGCAACCAGATGACTGAACAAACATTTTCACCTGACCCGCTTTGCAGGGGGAATTGTGCTGCTGCTATCCAAACATTCACCATTTCCACACATATAATCATTTCACCATGCAGGAAATATCAGCCCGACTTAAATGTTTCGATACTCTTAATAACTTCAAGATGAAGTCTGGTTTTCAGACAGAGCCTCACACGCTCACCAAGCCAAGGAACTATCTGTAAGTCTACATTTTTAAAAGGGTACTCCAGTGATTGAGTTCTGCACTCTGAAGAAATGTAAATAACCCACCAGATAAATGCTGGAGTGGTTCTATAAAGAACCAGTCCACTCCAGGTTGTATAAAGCAGCGGTTCCCAACCTTTTTTGCGCCACGGACCGGTTTCATGTAAGACAATATTTTCATTGACGGGTCTTCAAAGTATTACCGGCCCGTGGACCTGGGGATTAGGGACCACTGCTATAAAGGACAATAATCTGTACAGTCATTTGTCATCTCTAAGCATGCTTCTCGGGTGTCCACTTCCCAAGATGGGATGTTGTTATTATGAATTCAGTGCATCAATGAGCGTTAAGTCGTAATGTGGAAACATCATGGATATCGCATACAAGAAGCCATAGAAGATGTGTAGTATTTTATTGCTCAGAGAGTTGAAACAACACGTTGATATCTATTTCACTGCAAAATCTCCTGATCTTACAATATTTACAATCCTACATCTAACCATAGATTCTAACTGAACTTGGTAACAAATCTTGAAATTAGGCTTTCAGGAAAGAATTAAGCTAATTTACTTTCAGAGACAGCTTTGAGCCGCTTGCCTCTTTGCAATGAGATTTTTTTAGCTGTAACAACTTGTTTCAAGACTAACCAGTAGTAGTAGTACCAGATCTACTGTATATTTATTTCAATGGTGTTGTGAAATCATGACATTCATTACTAAAGAAATAAGAATAACCATTTAAATCATATGAATCAACCATATAAAGCTTGTAATAGGGTCATATATAAAAAACAAAATGCTATGAATTACAATACAGTAGCAGACAAATTAAAAGGGATTTTTCTTATTTCCAGTTTGTCATCATTCAGACTATTGATCGAGGAAATAAATGTGAATTTTTAAGGATTATTCTCACACCACATCAATGCATCACAAATGCCCTACAAAAATGTTAATAAAAGTTAAGCATTATTTTTGTATCTGTACTGAAAAAACGGAAACATTGACTTTATGTATTACTTAAGTTGAAAGCAATAACAAGTTGAACCTATTTTCTTTTAAGTTAACTTAAAATTATTGCATTCCACTTACCTAATACAGTTATGTGAAAACTGTTGACATAATGCATTTAATGAAAGTCAATGTTTCAGTCTGTTCAGTGTAGCATGGGCCAAGGAGAGGCAGATACATTTTTGAAAATGATCCAAATCAAAGGGGCCCACTGAAAAAACTAAAGGTTGACTTTAATTTAATCATAAAGCAACAGATACATAACTGTATTAGGTTAGTTGAAAGCAATAATATTAAGTGCAAATAGGTTTAACTTAATAGTATTGCTTTAAACTAACCTAATACAGTTATGTGGAATCTGTTGACATAATATATTTAATTAAAGTCAATGTTTCAGTTTTACGAGCTTCGTCAGTACCCACATGGTCCAATTCAAAGTGGAGTGAATGATGGTGAACAAACCGATCTCCGTCATTTAGCCACAGACCACCCGTTTGAAAAAAAAAGGTCAATCCTCTCAAGGGAGGAGACTGACGCTACATCCTGTCTGAGACACGCGACAGGAAGCGTGGGAGATTCCTGAATGTCTATGTGTAAAGTGAAAGTCATGCTTGCAGACACAAACATATACGCACACTGTAGCACAGTCATGTCACCTCATATTATTCACTCTGACTCTCAGCAGCTGGCTTAGAATGGTTACACATGTCCTACACACTCCCCCCTTTGATAGTGCATTTGGCTAAGTGTTGGTTTTAGACTTACACGTATTACACACATTCTCTGTGTCACAATGACCAGCTAGATTATTTCCTATATAAAAGTGAATTTGCAGCCTGATCTCATATTAACTCAGCCTGATTCTATTTTTGTTCTACAGAAACTCCAGAGGATGTGGGTCACTCTCATATTGATTTTCCAGAGATTACACACTCTTCTGCTCTTTCCATCCGCTTTACTCACTTCTCCTTCAAAGGTAATCAATCGTAGATGTCATCACTCACAGTGAAATCCCTGCAGCCCAGTCTAATGCGTCAAACACTGCACTGATCCACGCCGCCTCGGTCAGCTATTACAACTCCTGCACTTAAAGTTAGATTTCCCTAGCCTGAGCTAAAATGTTCAGACTCTATTCCATGTTTGCCCATCATTTATCAAGTAATGTCAAGGTCTCCTGACAAATAATCTCTATACAAAGTTTATCCTCAAATACTCATTGATCATTGTCACTGCAAATATAGGGAAACTACTAAGGCAGTGCTACCGCCAATTCATAATAAGAGACAAATAAGGATATGATTACTTACAACAGTATACTGTTAATTGCTACAGTGCTCCTTCAGGGCCCCAAGAAGTGCTACGTAATATTTGTAATGGCCAAACGGCATTACTACAACTTCCGTATTAGTCCGTGACATCACTAGGCCCAAAAATACTTTTTCCCATTGACTTTGGGAAAGAGACATATTTAAATTGGTGGATAATTGTTTTAAACTAAATAAACTACCCAGTATGAGCCCTTTTATAGCCCTTATTAAAAGCATTAGGTCCTTAAAGTTGTAAAATGCGCTAAAAGCTGAATCCAGATTTATTTTATCCATTCATTTTACTGAGCCGAGAGCGGGAGATTGGGGGCGGAGCTTAAGGTGAAACTCAAAACGTCACAAATTACCTGGCTGTTACATTTTGCTCTCGAGAATGTCAAGCCATTCTGTCTTCATGCGACAATGAGCAGCTCTCATAGTAATGAACAAGGCCCCGCCTCCAACGTTGTATCCAGTTCTTATTATACATCCATGGGCTCCATACATTAGCCTACGCCGCAAAAAAAGAAGGTTCAATTTGCTTTAGAGAGCAACAAATCAGACTGTGGGATTATCGCTATACTTCATTCTGCAGTTTTTGTCATTTGCTGATGGTGTCTGATTAAATATCCACTCTAGTATACGATGGTGCTTTCATGATGACCAATCAGCATGGTTATTGGTGAGTTGAGTTTAATGCAATCACATTTTTGTAGATCTTCTAATGTTGGACTGATAGTTCAACTAATACGCTACATGTCCATCCAAGGCTTGAAGTTGCAAGCAAACAAACAAATGTTAGAGACAACCTGTCACTCCATAAAGCCTTCTCCAAACATGAGGAGCTGGTGATGCTGAGTGATGGAGCTCCAGAGCCACTGACCCTCTACATGCCCCAACACGAGGCCTCTCAGCTTTACCCCACATGCTGCCCTGGTTCATCCGCCCCCCCCCACCCCCCACCCCACTGACCAGCAGCTTTTATGTAATCCAAAACCAAAGCATGCTGCATGTTGCAAAACAACACAAAACTAATTTCCGTCTTAGCATGATGTCTCTTTCTAAGCTGGCTCTCTTAAAGCCCCTGGCTATCCCAGCGTGGCTCCTGAGTGCTGAGACATGTTTGTAAGGGGCTTAGAAAGTTTTGGGTTTTGATGGCTTAAGTGTTACTTTTAGCTAACCTAGATTCCTAAGGTGACTACAATTCACAAAGTTCAGAGGGATTTAAATGGAGCAGAGCACTTCTCTCTCTGCTTTACTCTCCAAACATTTACATACCGGTTCATCTGTAAGCCAAGACAAATCCCTTTGAATCCTTTCTCCTAAATCATTATAAACTAAATAAGCTCCCACTGCTCCTGCCCTTTAAATTAATAAACCACTCTTTGCTTTGATACTACTGATAGTAACCGTTCGGGCTGTGGATAGGACTGGATGTGAGGAGAAGTTGTCATTTAAAAATTCAATTTGAAAAGATAAATGTAAAGAAGATAAGGGGTACTTCTCACTTCTCTTATTTGTCATTTCCTCGCTCCTCGGTCCTCGATCTCACCGGAAGTTGATTTGTGTGCGCAATCTTAAGGAGCGTCCCATGTGCTGGAGGACCGAAGATCGAGGAGCGAGGAGCGACAAACAAGGAGCGATAACCGAGGAACCACCAGACCATCCTCCGGTGAAATCCTCATCCACTCGCCCCGCCCCCTTACTGTGTATCGCTCACTGATTGGACGCTGCACCGCATGCACTGATCTGATGCTTCTTAACCTGAGAGCAGTTTAACAGCGGAGTGACGACATTAAACTAAAGGAATTACTGCTCATTTTATACAGTGTTTTGTTTTAATTAATGTATCATATCTGAACACGTGGAAAAACTCTGTTTATTAAGTTATGGGAACCTTTTTCATGATCTCCAATTCATTATTATTATGAACACAACACAATTAAAAGAGACAGATTTAATATCTGTCCTCAGGAACAGCTTTTTCCTTTGACATTTTTAAGAATGGCGTTTTTCTATTTATTATTCATATTTATTATTTTTAAGTGTGTTCTTGTTTCATTAAATGTATTTGGGTCTACAACAAATGATACAAAGGTGTATTAACAGAGGCGTCAGGTGGTGGGATGTTTGTGTGTGTGAATAAAACTGGGACAGAGCTGGCTGCTGTCAGACGATCCAGCTGTACCGGTATCGTCACAAACCGCTTTCGGAGGAAAGGACGTCCCATTGCTCTTAAAACTCATTTCCTTGCTTGCTCTCTCTCTCCGTGTGGTTTCCTCGCGTCTCTCCGTGCATCTCTTGTGGGAGGGACTAATGCGCAAGGAAAAGACGCAAGTGAGGGACGCAGGGATGCAAGTTAAGAGAAGTGAGAAGTACCCAAGGAGTCTAAGGAGGAATGATTCAGAGAGGAATTTTGCTTGATTTGAGTCTTTCCATTTCCTTTAAACTCAGATTACGTTTGAGGTAAGGCATAAATATGACCTTGGTTACCAGGAAAAAGATTAGATAAAACCTATGAGTGGACTTAGATTTACGTGAGACATATTTTTTTCCAAACACAGCGGGACACCTGCCCCCGTGGAGTAAGAATTTCCATGGAAAAGATCCATTACATGCAGACAGGCACGGATAAACCAATGATATGGTACATGATAATATTCGTGATTAATATAGGCAATGCATCTCTGTGTGGGAATAAGTGAACAGTGTTAAGGGTTCAGCAAAGGGTGAAGAGCTTATAGTATAGGGGAGAAACTGTAAGCAGTAAAGCAGCAACGCAGAGGAAGAGGTAAAACTCCAACAGCACTTGTAGCGTGACCCTGATGAAAGTTACAGGCTGAAACACGTTGGCCTTATAATAAAGTTCCTCAGCACACAAGTAGAGTTCCCCGAGTACAGACCCTACTCTAGAGCATGGCGAACTTTCAGGTATACTAAACAACAGATAACTGTGACAGATCAAAATGAGCTTAAACCTAAATTCATTTCAACTATGCAGGCTCATGTTTTCAGTTGGTTAATGGCATATCCTCGTGTTGTTTCTGAGTCTAACTCCGCCTGTAAGAGAATGATAATCATTCCTCCTTACGTCCTGATGGGTCACAGGAGGTGGCTAAATGATGTCTAGCCAGGCACAGTATGATGTGTTCTTGTTCTTATATGTGAATGTAACTCGTCAATCTGTGACACATTCAGCATGAAAAGGCAGCATTAGAAATGTTTAGCTGTATGTTCATATCTATTATAACACGGTTTAGTTGAATACTGAAATCTGATTGTTCAATTTGGATATTCCAAAGGTCTGTTATTTTTCGCTAACAGACCGCTGCTAAGGAGAACAGCTTGTTGCTAAAGAGGATTACAGGATTACAGTGTACATGCAGTCTTATCAATCCTCAGAAAAAAAGTCTGGTCAATTTCACATCAACTTCATACAATAACATTAGTTTTCTCCACAAAGGAAGAATATTGTTTTTATTTGTTGAGAAACTTTGGATTTATGATGGCTAAACTGTTCCCAGTAAAGAAAATAAAAAAGAACAGTAAAGAAGGAAAGAGGTTAAAGACAGAGAACTGGACGTCAGAGAAATCTGTAGACGAACACAGACAGCAAGTGAACACGCTATGGGCTCCGCCAGTGATTAGCGACTGCTTAATGGAAGAGTAAATGTAGACACTTCAGGATCCGGCTCACCCTGTCTGTGTTCTTTTCTAATTAATGGCCGCCTTGCTGCACATTATCCATTACTTAAGAATTGGCCATGAGAGGCCTTCATTTACAGTTATTTTACAACAGTTGAGGATAGTTGATAAGTGTCAAGTTGTTATAAAATCACAGAATCCCCCGACTTTCTTCTAGCAGCACCATCAGGTCAAGGATTTCCGTTATCCAGTATTAGTCATGATTCAAATCACTTTAATATCCCTTCACCCCAAATTGCTCCTGTGGGGATTGTCCACAGTACTGTGTATGTACAGTCGCTTTGGGTAATAAAAGCATCTACCAACTGACATGTAATGGGCTTACAGTTATGTCCACCCGAATGATGAACTATAATAGCTTTTAGATGCTCCAAGATCAAGCACCATCATCAGGTTGTTTGATGGAAAAATACAGTTACCAGCCTCAGCCTTCCAAAGCTGTCGTAAAACGTCTAGCTGAAGATTAGACAGGGCTCAGCTGTCAGACAGACGTGTATCTGGATTTATGGTGCCGTTACAGAGTCAGTCTATCAGACACAGTGAGTGACTCAGCACTGTATAAACACAGAACCGCCCCAAGGCCTGTGAGCTCTGCTGGCTGGCACGTATCCTCACACGCAGACTCGCACACACACAATGTCACAGCAACATACACAGACAGCCAACGACGCTTCATCATTGTTTACATTGAGTCATCATTTAACTTTCCTTCTTTTGAGCCGGCTGACTGTTTCATCACTCAGAGAGGATTACGTGCAGCTCCACCGGTGTCAGGGAGTGATGCAGGGGGAGTTCTTAGGTCAGAGAAGATGTTTTTGTTGCTACGTCAGAGTAAAAAGGATTATACTCCCAGGATTCCCTCTATGATGTCAGCACTGCTTCTTCCGCTGTCGCAGGAAACATTTAGGCAGACACACACACACACTGTGCTCGAGAGTCATCATCTTTCCCATCAATCCCTCTGCTGTGTGTGTCTTTCCCTGCGTCATCTGTTGATCTTTCTCTCTGCTCTTTACTGTCGCATGCTGTCCCAACCCGGAGCATAGTTGTTCCACAAAATTCATAACATCAAAGCCATGGTATATCATTCAGATATCCCTATTTCCCCAGTTTTCACATGTATGTATTTGTAAAAAAAGAAACCAACATCATTTTAGCATTCATGGGCATAAGGAAGAGCCCAAAAGGAGTCTCAGATGTAACCAAAAGTTTGCTTCATTTTTGATCTGCATGTGATTTATTGTGAAAAGTGTACCCTGTGTTCTACTTTCCGAAAACAAAACCTATAAAGGGATGCAGAAAATACCTTCAAGGGATTTTTTCATCAAGGATTATGTCAAAGACTGCATGATGTTCAAAATAAAACCCACAAGGGGAAAATATGATATGGTCATAAGAGGCTGTGTAAACCAGAAAATATAATGGTGCATCAGATGTGGTGATCATGGAACGACAGATGATATCCACTTCCCTCAACACCTTTCTGGTGGCTGAAGGGATGAATCACAAAAGTTGACCAGGCGTGTGGTGGTGTCCAAGTACGCAGGATTACACAAACAGCCGTGAGCATAAACAAGTTCAACAGTATACATTCCTTCAAGGAGTGGCTGTCCGAAGGTAATGTTATTATCCTCATTGAGTTGAATACTCAATTCTGATTGGTCAATTTGGACATTCCAGAGGTTGGTAATTTTTGCAGGCCGTTACTAAGGCGAACAGACTGTTGCTAAAAAGGATCAAGGGACTATGTGCAGTCCAGTCGATTTAAACGTCAGCTTTGGACAACAAACATTTCAGAATCAGAAAACACCACAAAATACTTTTTGAATATCCACTTTTAAATTTGTCGTGAACATGACATTTTGGATTCATGATGGCTAAACTGACCCCAGAAGAGAGAAGAAAAAGAGGACGAGACAAGTAAAGACATTAAAAGATAGAGTGCTGAAAGTCAGAGAAATCAACAGAAGACAGACATGAAGTAAACACTAAACAGAACAAGGTTTGGGCTCTGGCAGTTTTTAAAGAATGGTTGATGGGAAAAAAAATGGAATACTTTGACAGTTACAGAAAAACTCGGATCAATGCTGCCGTCATTTTGCGTTACGTTGCTTTCGCCAAAGTTCCAGCCGTTGGTACACCGTGCAATGGATTATTTATTCTTAGCTGAAGCAGTACCATACATTTAATATCGATATTGTGAGTCAAGTTGTTTGGTTTAGTGGGTAACTTTGTAATAAGCGGGATGCTTTCAGGACGAGGCTATTTTCCCCACTTCTGGGGACATTTAGTAAAGGTATAACCACTTTCGTCTTATGATGTTTAAGGATGCCATGCATGAATAGTCAATGCTTTCTACATGTACAGGCTGGAGGTGTTTTCAACATTTCTTATTGGCACGTCAAATGTGCTGAATGTAGAAAGTCCAAGACCCAACCCTCCCCCTCCCTCCACAGTAGCAACTGTTGATGGATGCCAACAGGTCCTGACAAAAACACACACATTGTCTATTTGATATACATTTTTGCCTCATTTATGGCATCTAATCTTACTTTTGTTTCTACCCTTATCCCTTCTTCTCTTCTTCCTTTGACTCACCCTGCTTGTGGTTGGGGACTCTGTAAAGCAACAATGAGAGCATGAAAAGAGAACAATGCAATCTGTCAGTCTGCTTCCAGCTATTTATTCCACCCTGTATAAAAGCTGAATAATTTATGAGCATGAAAAGTGGGCAAGTTTGTATTTCCCAGTGTGCTTTGTATGGGGATCTTTATTTCTCCTAGACATGTTAAAACATGAAGGAATTTCTCCCAGCTCTGTTAAATTTGATATAGAGACATGAAATATGATATGGCTCTAGATATTAACAGTTACCTGGAACAAAGTTTGGCTCAGCAGTAGATCCTGCATCAAGAAATGAGACAATATGTATCTGTCATAAAAGAAAATTGTAAATACTTCCTTAAATAATGTTAATAATTTAAGTTGTTCCATCACACAAAGCTCATATGATTCTAGTAGCTATATATAAATGTAAGCTGTGTTCCTCAGTTGAAGGTTCCCCCATGTTTACCTTCAACCTCACTGTTCTTGACTGCAACACTTTCTTATAAATGACATTAAATCAATTCATTTCTATCAATAACTTTGTGTAATTTGTAACGTTTCTCAGGTTCATGTAAAGGATCTAGCTAACACATTCAAGACCTTTTAATATAATCTTGATTTAACTCTTGAAATAAATGATCAGTTCAACAAATTGCTTAACTCTTCTTATTTGAAAGCTACATGAGGTTCAGTTTCAACCATAGTTTTAGTTAGCAATCTAGGAAGGTTGGATCCTGAGTCAATAGGAAGTACACTTATTTAAATGTCTTTTACTGTATTTATTGGCTCCACGCACACTAGCAAATTTGACATTTTGTGCTTTTATCATATCATTTAAACAATAATCAGCTCAATGGTGCTTTTTCTTTGCAGATGTCAGTCAGTGTGATGGGGTGAATAAAGCTGATGGAATGATCTGAGTCGTAAAACAATGAACCATGTTAATGTAAAGAAAGAGCAATGATTGCCAAAATGGGCCGCCTTGTTGAGGATATGGAGGACAAGATTTGCTCCACACTGAATGAAATCTACTTCAGACATCTTCAACAGCCTAGGGAGTATGGAGACTCTGGCTGACAAGTCAAAGCAGGAGGCTCTGAAGGTCGACCTGATGGAGGGACACAAATGTAAACACATCAGCTAGAGTTGCCACTGTTTTAGTTTTTTGTTCTGTCTCTATCTCTCTGCGTTATCTCCACCATCTTTTCTCTGTGACTCTTAGTCTCTCCCCCCATGCCTGTTTCAGTGCTGCACTCTCATTTATTTGTGCAAAAAAGTAGAAAATCCAATAAGAAAGCCAATATTTCATGTGGGTAAAATGTGAAATTATAAATTCTTCCACTTGGAC